>NW_024737097.1:11274883-11289233 GCF_018991925.1 Homarus americanus
GACTTTCGGATTAACCGTCAATCCCGAACCCCTATTTTTATATTTTTATACGGGGATTAGCCCACCCGGGCACAGGTCACTGACCCACATCGGGGCCTGGGGGGGGGGGCGATAATGTAATAATATTAATAATGATAAAGCTAATAATAATAATAACAATAATAAAGAACCATAAAGAAATGCAAAAATGAAAAAAAATCAAGTGAGAAACAATGTACCTGTATGTATGTTGTGTTGTCAATAGTAAGAGAAACAATTGAGACCCTGCAATTGTGTGTAAATGAGGCAGGAAGTCAGATCAGCAACCTGGGACTTGGTCACAATTTTTGTGATGACATGTTCTTTGACTTTTCCATTTTTTATTCACGGTTTCTGTGCTGGTACATATTTATTTATTAAAGTGGTTAATGTTTTAAAGCAAATTCTATTGAAATATGAATGGCAAATGAACAAAAATGAATAGAGGGACTTAAATGAGGTAGGTTAGGGAAAGGTACTTTGAAAATGTATGTTTTATTTCGTAGACTTATGTACTATTAACCGACCTTTTCGATTAACCGTCGGCCCCTTCCCCCATATGTGGTCGGTTAATCGAGGTTTCACTGTATGTATATATATATATATATATATATATAT
This sequence comes from Homarus americanus, assembly GCF_018991925.1. Taxonomy (NCBI): domain Eukaryota; kingdom Metazoa; phylum Arthropoda; class Malacostraca; order Decapoda; family Nephropidae; genus Homarus; species Homarus americanus. Next base: position 11,275,520 of record NW_024737097.1, read on the forward strand.
ATATATATATATATATATATATATATATATATATATATATATATATATATATATATATATATATATATATATGTATGTATGTATGTATGTATGTATGTGGGGGTGTCAGAGCAACATCACGACTGTACGAACACATACACAGGTAACCTCACCTTCTCTAAGTAGTTACTCCTTATCTACAACTACAACTACATCTACTACTACTACTACTACTACAACTTTTTTTTTTTTTTAAACGTGGCCTCCAGCCTCCCCCAATAGCCACACCTTCGCCACCATTTAATTACCTTAATATTAAATATCCTAATACATAAGAAGCTATCCTATCTGTGTTAAATTAGTTGAGCCGCAGATCTATGCGGCATTCAGTGACTGTAGCCTCATAGTCAATATCTGCAGCAGTTGTCGGAGTTGGGGCAGAAGCTCTCGTTCCCCTGAGGCAGAGCAAAGCCGACCGAAGGAGAGAGAAAGACAGTCGACATCTCATCCAGGCTGTAACATAACTTCTGGGCTGCTGCTTCTGTTCGGAGATCAACTCCGCGAGTCTGGCGTAGAAACATCTTGCACTTGGGCCCATCCCACCAGAGGTTGTGAACACTAGAGGAGTGAAGCTGCCTTGATCAACGTTTTGAATTCTCTCCCCATATGCCCTTCTCTTGTCGTTCTCGTTCCTCCTATGTGCAGCATCGAGAGCTAGGTTACGGTGACATGCGGCCATGGGATCAAAAATCCTGATGTCGAAGAAAGCTCGCTGTCCCCGCGTCCAGAATCCTCGAGCACTGACGTCCACACGGGCTTCGTTAGATGTGTTTGAAGTCCTGTGTTGGAAGATCTCGCCATCCAATGGAAGGAGGGTCGGTTCTACCATGACGTCCCGGCAGATTTCCTTCAACATATTTGCTGTGAGATCCCTTACCTCGTCATGCCTCATGCATATGAAGCCCCCCTTCTTGCACACCATGGCGTGATCGCCATCATAGGAAGAGCCACACACGCATTGGGAGGGCAAACCTTCTACTGGCCAACCGTACCTTAGAGCAATGGCATCTGTAAATTCTTGTTTATTAAGACTGAAACCATTTGCCCTTATCGGTAACGTAGTTAACCAGTTCGAGGCGCCCACCTCCTGCGCTATAGCTACTTTTTTTTCAAATTTTCTGGAACCTGCAGCAATAGTTGCTGCAACTTATCATTTTGGCAGTGCTGTCGATCTGTCGTAATGGACCTACGAATCTTATTTACTTCGCTGGTATCCACTTCCCCTGTTGCATTCTGGGCTATTATGTGGTCCGTGAGGGCTGCCGTGAGCTTAAGTGAATTTTGATGTTCAGTGGCAGCAATCACCTCTGGATTTGTTAGTCCCATCCCTCCCAGTCTTGGTGGAAGTGCAAGAAGTGCTCTTTCTGCTGGGGTTAAGTCAGGGTGTTTCACTAATTTGGGAATGAACTTGACACTGATAGCTTCTTCCAGAGGGTGGAGGAGGGGTCCGATATCAGGGATAGTACGCATCAGGTAGTTCCAGCGATGCTTGACTCCATGGGTGAATGCTGCAAAGGCCGCATGTGGCTCTGTGTTAGCAATCTCAGACAGAGCTTGGATTTCACTAACCCACTCATTCACCTTTCCCGCTACGTACTCGGTCTTGAAGTCCGTAGTGCCAATTACTGCGCCTAGATGTCTTTGGCCGTCCTTAGTTATTTTGACCTCACTTCCGCCAAAAACCTCCAATGCCCGTTCATAATGTTCTGGCTTCACGATGAGGAAGGACTTGCTGGCGTTTGGGTGGTACCCTATTTGTGGACCTCGCGATGTTACCAAGTCCCACCACTTTTTGATGCCCTCCACTTTTCCTGCTCCTGTAAGGTCATCAGCATATGCCACTTGTTTGACCCCAGTTGTTTCAAATTTTATTTCTTGTTGGAGCACTGATAGGCCAATTGCATACATTGCCATTGCAACAGGGTCCCCCTGTGTTGTTCCCTCGGTCGACTGTAAGATGGTATCACCTCTTAGAGCCTTGTTGTTTACTATGTAGAGGTCTGATGGATTCCTATACGAATTTTCAACATACATCGCAAAGCTTGGACACTTGATCTTGATGTTGTGCAGTGCAGCCTTGCGGTTAAGTATGTTGAATGCGTTTGAAGCATCCACCAGGAGAACGGCCTCACAATCACGCTGCTCAAATATCAATCTCATGGCGTGAATGGCAGCCTCCCCACCAGCCTGGTGGCCAGCACACACTTGTAGGTTCCCTGCTGCTGCCCTGACATCATCCTTTACCACCTCCATTATGCATTTTCCGATGATCCGCCTCAGCACTTCCCCCACCCCTATAGGTCTACATCCTGGTTTCTTTTCCAGAGGAATAAGGCGGCAGGCCGTCAGGGCCTGGAGGTGATGGCAGCAAGAGGATGCAAGCTTTCTTGCAAGGGCGGCAATGGCAGTGCAGAGATCGCTTGCTACAGGGCCAAACTTGTTTGTGCTGAGGATGACTCTCCAACCGTTTGCATCCAGACCTGAAGGGCCGGCTCCTCCTCGAGTCTTCAGTGCCTTTTTCCACACCATCTCTCCTGTTATTTTCTCGAACAGGACAGCATTTGGTGGGATATAGTCACCCTGGAACCTGATGCCTTCATCTTCGCTTGCAGGGGGATGTTTCTCTTTCAATAGTTTTAATGTCTCTCTGTTTATTGGCATCACCCCACCGGAGAATTCCTCTGTGAGAGATCTTACCGCAAGAGACACTACTACTACTACTACTATTATTTGATTTTTATGTGGCCTCCAACCTCCCCCAATAGCCACACCTTCGCCGCCATTTTATTACCTTAAGATTAAATATCCCAGTACAAAAGTAGCTACCCTAACTGTGTTGAGTTAGTTGAGCCGCAGATCTATGCGGCATTTAGTGACTGTTGCCTTAAAGTCGATATCTGTGACCGTTGTCGGCTTTCGGGCTGAAGATCTCGTTCCCCTGAGGCAGAGCAAAGCAGACCTAAGCAGAGAGAAGGACAGTCGACATCTCAACCAGGCAGTAACGTAGCTTCTGGGCTGCTGCTTCCGTTCAGATAACACCTCCTTGAGTCTGGCATAGAAACATCTTGCACTTGGTACCATCCCACCAGAGGTTGTGAACACCAGAGGAGTGAAGCTGCCTTGATCAACATTCAGAACTCTCACTCCATATGCCCTAATCTTGTCATTGTCGTTCCTCCTGTGTGCAGCGTCGAGAGCTTGGTTACGGTGACATGAGGCCATGGGATCGAAAATCCTTATGTCAAAGAAGGCTCGCTGTCCCCGCGTCCAGAATCCTTGGGCACTGACGTCCACACGAGCTTTTTTTTTTTTTTCATCGTGGCCTCCAGCCTCCCCAATAGCCACACCTTCGCCACCATTTATTTACCTTACTACTACTACTACTACTACTACTACTACTTTTTTTTTATAGTGGCCTCCAGCCTCCCCCAATAGCCACACCTTCGTCGCCATTTTATTACCTTAATATTAAATATCCTAATACATAAGTAGCTATCCTATCTGTGGTGAATTAGTTGAGCCGCAGATCTATGCGGCATTCAGTGACTGTAGCCTCATAGTCAATATCTGCAGCAGTTGTCGGCATTGGGGCAGAAGCTCTACTACTACTACTACTACTGCTGCTGCTACTGCTACTTCTCTTGCCCATCCTCATACTCAATAATAATAATAATAATAATAATAATAATAATAATAATAATAATAATAATAATAATAATAATAATAATAATAATAATAATCCCTCTCCTTAGTGGTGCATGATGCTGGTATCCCCAACCTTCCGGTATCATATTACTAAAACAAGAAACAACAAATAAGACTGAACTGGCTCAGTGTGAGTGGGTGTAATAAGAAAGACCTCCCCAAAATTATATCGAAAATATGAATAATGGCCGAGACTTGAACGTCCTAGTTATGTGATAATAAAGTTGAAAGATACAAGTGAGATTCTTAAGGCCAGAACTCTCGGAAAGGGTAAAGATGGGATAAGGTGTGGTGGTACCAATGACTGTTGGATTGTAGATTTGAGAACGGTTAAAATATTATGAATTCAACAAAAAGTTGGATATGAGTCATGGGTTTTTGAGAGTGTTTATGAACTATGGAGTGAGCAAAGTGGAATGAGGAATGTTTTGGGAAGATCTAAAAAAGTATTGAAAGCTTTATTGTAAGCGTGTAATATACTACATTCAATAAGATGCGCCACTTAGGGCTGGCCGTATGACGTAGCTGCAATCGAGGAGACGGTGGCTCTCAACACTCACATGAAAACCATCCCAATTATTGGGACCTTTGTGCTGCAGTAGCTCCATTTCGATTATAGACATCATATAAAGCCCGAATATATTTAATTAGAAATGGAAAATTCGGGTAAACGACTGTTACATAAATATAATACGTACTCGTACAGCAAGCTTTCATTAATGTCACTGTCCTTCAGTTCTCAACCCAGCGGTTACACGTGTGGGGATAACACTGTGGTGTTGAATTTAATTTGATATACAATTTTTTAATGCTTTGTTACATTTCTTTGTTGACTGCAATATCTTGATGACTAAGCAATTAAATATTGTCACCTAATACCACCAGTGAGGCAAAGGCTGATTTATTCTTTAGATGTCACAGGTGACAATGACGACCATAAAATCCTTCTCCCTAATTTAATTCTTAACTGTTCAGTTCTACCATATAATCTTACCCAAAGATTTTATATAATACGACACAGAGGACTCATTAACCAAGTCAAGAGAGCAATGTTCCGCAAAAAATAATCTGAAAGTTAATGTTTTGGAGAAACTAACGAGGAGCGAATTCGTAGCAATGGTTTTATATTAGATAAATTTAAATTTAGGCGCGAGAGAGGGTAACACTGGTTTGGAAATAGAGTAGTGGATGAATGGAACAAATTAATTATCGAACTTCATGATTAACTCGAACACGCTGGGTAGCTTCAAATATAAGTTGGACGGATATATAAGCGATAGGGATTGGGTGTAAACGGGGCTGCTTAATATGGGCCAATATGCCCGTTGCAGTTTTCTCCATTCTTATGTTCTTATGGGCAAAATAAATTACTTCATCGTGTGACCTATCTATTATCCGCGGTGTCGATACACTGCTAGGAGGATAACCCCAGCTAAAGGAACAAAGAGTTTTGTCCTCACATGAGGGTAGACATGGTGATGGTGCCACCCATTTATCTTTGTAATTCTACAATTAATCATGCAAACGTCGTAATAACATATTAAGTATATCTTGTTTTATGTGAAGGGATCCGGAAAAATTATAAATTTGGATATGTACCTTTGTTGTTGGAACTGAACAGTAGTTGGAGCAGCTTTTACTCCTCGGCGACGTGAGGTAAACCAACCCCGGCCATTAAAGGAGGTGCACTCGAATATTTACTAAGGGGGAAGCTAGAGTGGCACATCTTATTGGTAACAGTGATGGTAGACTATAACATGAGGGAGAGAAAGAAAAAGTAGACAGGATTTTAGGTAAATAATGAGTGTCAGAAATTAATGAAAATTGATAGAGAGTTAATGAAATGTGTGCGTGAGAGGGGAGTGATAGTAGACATATATGAATTAAAAAGAAATTGATTTATCACTATACGTGGAGGCATGAACGAAGAGAACACAGAGGGTCGTCTGACAAAGGCAAGACTAAACAGTGGAAGGTTCAGGGTGATAACCAGAGAACTGAAGAGAAATAAATAAAATTTGATGAGCTAATCAAAATAAATGTGGTTTTGAATAGTTGAAGAAAAATGGGGGTATCTTAAAGCCACTATCCCACCGCAGATATATCACTGGTGGCGTGTAGAAGAAAAAGTAGAATGGTTTACTGAAAAGATGAAAGGTGGGAAGAAGGTTTGTAAGAGAACGAGCAATTGTTGTAAAAGGAACAAGAGAGTGAAATTTAACAGATTAATCCCCCCCACATTTTTTCTTGGTCTCACGCACTTGATCCAGGAACTCACCAGCCAGCGACCCCAGCTGGCCGAGGGGGCCACGCTCACCCTTACTCCCACCACCAGGTGTACCCCAAGATCAAGAAACCTCTCCCACGCCCTCTACACCTCCGACCCACCACACATATACTTGATAGTAGTCTTAACTTTCCATCAAAAGTGTTGATGAAAATAGTAAAGACCCAAGGTTTCTTTTTTTCACCTATGACCCCATAAACTCATTAAAATAGTATAAATAGGAAAAGATTTTAGCAGTGCAAAACCATGACACAAACCTGTCGAGTTTGAAATTAATTAACCCACAATTGAGTGAGTGGCTTTTTATTTATTTTCAAGGGGATAGAAGCAACACGGCTTCCCGTATTTGGGCAAAATATAGTATTGAAGTTATAACGTTCCTGTTAATAACAATATATATGATGATAATAAAAGCTAACAGAACCTCTGCTACTACCTGCGACAATAAGCGCTCTTTTGTTCGTAGTTTCCCAATTAATTATACTTGCAGCGATATATGAAAGACTATTATAGAACATAATTACGTCTGTAGTAATTGTCACCTTAGCCATACTCCATATAATCTACCGGCACGGTGTCGTGTTCATTAAATACACGGAGTTTTTTTTCTTTTTCTTTTTTTTTACTGGGATTAGCCCACCTGGGCACAGGTCACTGACCCACATCGGAGCCTGGGGGGGGCGAAAATGTAATAATAATAATAATATTAATAATAATAATGATAATAATAATGATAATAAAAATAATAATTATTATAATAATAATAATAATAATAATGATAATAATAATAATTATAATAATAATAACAACACTGCAATAATAATAATAATAATAATAATAATAATAATAATAACACTGCAATAATAATAATAAAGAATCATAAAGAAATAACATAAAAAGAGATCAAGAGTGAGAAACAATATATGACTGTTGTGTTGTCAATGTTAAGAGAAACAAATGAGACCCTACAATTGTGTGTAAATGAGGCAGAAAGTCAGATCAGCAACCTGGGACTTGGTCACTTTTCGTGATGCCATATGGCAGCAGGGTCTACCATTAGGCAACACATTATGCTTCCTATATCTTCCCAGGCGGTAGTACCTCCCTGTTATTAAAGTGATAATTCAAAATATGTTTGTATGATTTAATGTAAGTTCTTGTTGAAGGACATAACTTGTGCACGTGATAATTCAACTAAAATTTAAAAAAGAAAAATCATTTCGTAGGAGCTAACTCTTTTCAGCAAATGTTATTTCTCACAACAATCAGTTTGTTCTTTGGTAGGATCCGATATTGTCAGGTACACACGGGGGTACACAAACAAAGCCGCTAACAATAGCCCTTTGACAGGCTTAACTACATCACGCGGAGCTACGATAATAAATATTTTGAAACTAAAAATTAAACGTAAAATTAAAAAAAAAGGATATATTACTATTAACTGTTAAAAAGTTCTCATCTGAACACACCCAATCCTGCGGATTGTCCAAAAAGTAGTCATAATACTGCATATTTTTGCAGCAACATTAACAAATTAATTGTAGGCTACAATTGAAAAAAAAATACTTATACAAACAGATAAAAATTTCACCCAAAGGAAACTTTCTTTATTCTCAAAGACCAAAAATATTAATCTACATATTGTTTTTATAAGATGTTTTTTCCTACCTAAGCCAAAATTTAGCAACAAATTTATTATTATTTGCAATAACTTTGCAGGCTTAACGTTTAACCTCTTTTGGTCGCCAGACACATTCTTTCGTCCTTAATTGAATTTGGCAAATATTTTGCCAGATTTGACAAAATTCTACAAGTGCAATAGAAAATTATGTGATGTTGAACAAATTTGTATACGTCTTTATCTACCAGTATAAAGATTTTGGCTAATGACAAGATGTCTTCCTCAGACACACGCACAACATTGACCAACCCTTATTTCAAGTTCCCTCTGCTGTGGTCCCTCCCTCCCCTCCCCCCCCCCAAAAAAAATAGAACAAAAAATAAACAAAATATAACATTAAGTGTAAAATCGCTCACATCTGAATATATTGCAAGGTGACAAGATTCTTTTACATATTCAAGTAAGTTAAGAATCTTATTCTTATTTTCCGTTAAGAGCAGATTTTATTTACATAATGAGTTTGTTAGATGACTTCATCCTAACCAGAATAAAAATTTACTCTGCTTATACCCATCATTGTATTATCTAACACGCTCTTCATCACCCGCCTAACGAAACCCGATCATCGCTGTACTATTACTGGGGTTGTCTATCTTGTCAAGTGGCGGATGACCCAGTTTGTAACAGTAGGCGTGAAAACCATTAAGCCCTGTCCTGAAGATACTTCACTCTAGTCCTCAAGATGGACAGATCGTGTGTGGAGTTATAGGGAAACATGATACACAATAAGTCCTGAGTTTGGATGAAGATGCCGTATCTTAATGAACTGCGCAGATTAACATGTATCTCTTAATTATTAATTGTTGATGACCAGTATATGGACTAACTAAGTGTACATGCTAAGAGACTTTAGTGGTTAAATAGCAGTAATAAACAATAAAATCAACAACAGAGAACAGAATTTTAGTGTGGGGATTGACTGAGGGTGTGCGCTCGCACAGGCCGAGGACTCGCAAGGGTGTAGACTGACTATCCCAGTGACCAATATAAATTAATTTCGAGTTGAAGGGAATTTGCGAGTTGGATAGTTAATATTATTACGTATGATTGTCATTCTCCAGCATCCTTATACACGCAGTAAAAAAAGTATCGCGAAACAATATAACACCACGGAATATGTGTGATGGTCCTGTATTTTGGTGGTAACCCTGTTTCCTTGCCTGAGGGTGTCCTCACATATGTGTTGCCTTACCATAGGTAGGTGGAAACCCTTGCCACTGAGCAAACTTGAAGAGTTGGAGGACCCATTATTCTCCCAGTTAAAAGAAGAAGTAACTACAAAAACACACAGCTGGTGGCCCAAGAGCCTCCATGCTAACATAGAAGAACAAGACCCACTTCACACATATATGTGAACAAATAACACCGCCATCTAACAAACATAAATTAACACCCATTACACTAATGAATGCCTAGCTAGCTTTAGCCCCCCCACCCTGCGTCCCTTGAGCGGGCGGGCGTCTGCTGTGTGTGACCACCACCCCAACATATCAACTCGTTTCAGCTTGGTGGACAGCCCACCTGCTATCACCCCCTACTACTTTACTTCCCGTTTCTATGCTTTCCTTCTTTCTCTCCTCTCCTCTCCCAGGGCAAAGTCATTTGCCACTTTACCTCATTATTATCATCATCATCATCATACAGGTACGCATTCCAATCCTCCCGGCACATGAGGTGATGTATGGATCATTACGGAAGCCAGCTGACCCCCTCCCCCCATGCGCGATATTCTTTTTATTTAACTCTATGTACCTGAAATATTAGGGCCTGAGTTTAGGATAAAAGATATTAATGATAGGACACAACTACTGTAATCCTTATATTACAATACGTCTTATTGTTAAATTCTTAAGTCCCATTGTACTATACATTTTACCTGTGCCCAGTTATTGCCATTTCCACCAACCTCCTCACTCTTTTCTCATTCTCCTTATTGTTACATTAGCGCCCTTACTGAGGCCAGTTTTATTCCTTCCATGCGTTTAAGCATATTCTATGATAGCAAAAACCGGAGAAAAATACCCACATTGTTTCAAAATATACCAAAAATTGTATATACAAAATTTATTTGTTATAATGATTTTCCCAGTTATCTGGAGAAACAAGTTTAATTTACAGACTTTGGAAGTGTGAGGCCATTCTACTTCCCTAATTTGGCAACAGTTTTGCCATTTTTCAATTCTAAAAGAAAACATGAAGTTGAAAAAACATAAAAAGGTCAATATATTGTATACCAATGTGCTGATTCCGAGCGCCACCTATAAACGCTATAGGGGAGGGAGTGGAGGTGCTCAATATGAGCCAAAACTACAGAAAAACGTTTTTGTCAAAGCACTTGTTCACTATAGTGTCTAAATTTCCGCTTCTTAGCTAAAATGTTGCCCGGATAACTAACTAACCAAGACCTGAGACAAACAAACAGAGTAACCACCGTTTATCCCATGTGAGCTTTACACGGCACCATGAGGCTAACAGTGGAGTGGAGGAGGTGTACACTAAAGCTCTCTTGTTGTTGCAGGAGAGCCGCCAGGCTTATCCCAGAAATTGGGGTTTTCTCGTGAAAAGCAAGGACAAGTAAAGTTATTTGAATAAAAAAATAACCTTTAGGTACATAGGTAGACATGCAAACCCAATGAATAGGAAACGTTCTTTGTGTATCGCCATTATTGTTGAAGATCAAAAGGTTGTCGGAACACATTCCAGTGGTCGTACTCGGTAAACAGTATATACTGTAGGGGTATATTCACCATGGCAACCTAAGATGCAATATATAGATTTTTTTAGAGTTAAAGGATCAAAGAGAGATCCGAACCAATCTTACGCACGCGTGTGTGTGTGTGTGTGTGTCTGTGTGTGTGTGTATATACGAGTATGTGTGTGTGTGTATGCGTGTGCGTGTGTGTATGTGTATGTGTGTGTGTTTGTGTGTGTGTGTGTGTATATAATAATAATAATAAAAATAATAATAATAAACGGTTTATTAATAGAGTTGCAGCCAGTGGCTGAAAATATACAAACTTACATGTGATTTAGACATAACGATATGCGTTCAATACATTTACAGGGCTGTACAGTACATAAATCAGGAGTTGTTTTATATTTTAACAATAGATGGGATGGTGCTATTCTTATATCTATCAGTGCGGGCTCTTATGGGCTGAATTTTGTTGTAGTGGCGGACTGCGCGAGGTGGGCGGGGAACTGCCGGTGGCAGGAGGTGGTGATGACGAGGATGGTGTAGTAGTCCACTGCCAAACCTTGCTAGTGCTTGGTGGTGGAGGTCACTGAGGGATGGCATTTCCAGGGTGGAGAGAGCATTGTTGTAGCCAGAGTATTCTGCGCCGAGCATGATTCTGCAGGCGCTTTTCTGTACCTTCTCTAGCTGATGTTGTTGAGTAGAGTTGAGAAAAGACGACCAGACTGGTGACGCATACGTTAATTTGGGGAGAATAAAGGCGTTGTAGATAGTCCTCAGCTCTGGCTTGGGAGCCCCAAGTGACATGAGTCGTCGTAGCATGTAGAGTTGGTACGAGGTTGCCTTGATTGTGTTGTTTACATGGGCCTTCCATTCCAGTTTGTGGTCTATGGTAACACCCAGGAGTTTGGCAAACTGCACTAACTGGACAGGATGGGCACCCACTGTGCTGCTGGAGCTTGCACTGGAGTGGTGGTGGTATTGATGTGCATGACTATGGTTTTGGTGTGGTTGATGGTGACCTTGTTCTCCGTAGTCCATGCCTGTAGCCTGTCCAAGGTGCCTTGTAGCGAGTTGTCCGGTGAGGTGTTGTCCACTGTAACCCCCACAGTGCAGTCATCCATTTGCTTCCACTTGTAAGGAGTGTCCGACAGAGCGTCGTTGATCAGGTTTAGGAAGCACAGTGGTCCCATCTTGGTCCCCTGGGGAACACCGCAGGTGAGGTGTTGGAATGTGGAGACAGAACCCTGGTACCTGACTGCCTGACGACGCTCACTCAGGAAATCTGTGAGCCATGAGACCAGGTTGGTGGGCAGCCCTAGTGCAATGGCCTTGTTGATAACAGTGCAGTGATCAACAAGGTCAAAAGCCTTCCTGAAGTCAACAAGGGCAACGGCCAGTGATGTCTTACGTTTCTGCAGGTTTTTGTTCTGGAAATCCAGGAACTAACTAAGCAGTGTGATGTAGAGGAGGTCCTCATATTTCCAAATTGCTGTGGATCAATTGACTGATAAATACTAGCAAATGCCCACTCAAAAACAAAGTCTTCACAGAGTAGACTGGGTATGGGGGTAATGGCAACTGGCCTGAGGTCGTTAGGGGACTGTGGGGTGGTGACCTTGGGGATAGGGGTGACAAATGCGGTTTTCCATTCATTAGGGCATTTGCTTTGTCTGAGGGATGCATTAATAATAGAACAGAGGGGGTGGCAAGTTCGACTGCAAACTCCTTGTAAATTTTGATTGGGAGGTCAATTGGGGTTGTGGAGCGTTTGGATTTAAATTTCAGGAGTTTGTTGGCAATTTCAAATGGTTGAACACTGGGAGGGGAGGAGGGGGAAGGTAAGTAAGCCAGAGGAGAGTGAGGTCAAGACTGGGTAGGGTATGACATATGGTTGCAAAGTGGTTATTAATTATCTCAGCTGCTCCTCACTAGGTAAATGAGAGATGAAAGGAAGTGTGGGAGACTGACGGTTAAGACCACAGAGATCTTTTACCTTGGAGTACCACTGACCGATGCCGACCTCCGTGCACTTTCCTGGGATAATAAGACTTCTTGGCTGACTTGATTTCCCTGATGACCTGGTTACGTAGACTTTTGTACAGGCGGTTGTTGGTGTAGTATGCCTTGTTGCGCTGCTCAATTAGTCTTTTGATACGGGGTGTAATCCACGGGACATCATAGGGGTGGATCCTCAGTGTCTTGGCTGGAAAGAAGTGGTGGTAGGCTTTGGTGATAGTGTCCAGGTAATTATCCCACTTGTTCTGCACATCGTCTTCCGTGATCACTTCAGTCCAGGGATACCGGGTCACCCATTGTCCGAAACGCCGCATGGCAGAGTCAGGGGTAGGTCGGTAAGTCCTGGTGACAACTGGTGGTCGTGAGATGGTGGGTGTAGGTGACCACAGTAGAGACAGGTGGGTGCTCCGCCCCATGGGAGGCAGCGGCTGGGGGGGGGGAGGTAGTGGTTGCCGAGATCAGTATGATGAGGTCCAGGGTGGCATTCCCATGTGTAGGAAAAACAACTATCTGTGTAAGGTGAAGGTGTTGGGTGATGTTGCTGATGTCTAACTCATTAAAGTCACCGCATATCACTAGCTTAGCACATGGAAATCTGGATCTCAAGGAGTCAGCAGTGTCTATTATATGAGTAACCAGTACATTGGCGGTAGGTGAGCGCTGGGGGGGGGGTGATAAGCCACACAAACAATGAGGGAGACAAGCTGGCGGGGGTGGGATATGGTAGTGACCTTAACCCACAAAGCTTCTACATCCTCAGGTACATTAACACCTAGGGGTGATGGTTTAAGGCCACTGCGACAGTACACAACTACACCAACACCTCTTCTATCTTTTCTAAGGTGGTGAAATAACTCATAGTTTTCTATGGCACAGATCTCAGGAACAATTTGCCACGCCTTGGTAATCGCCACAATACCTGCACCAACTGACCTCCTCCACCTTGTTGCATAAAGATGTGACATTGGACAGCAGTAGGGATGGTAGGCTGTACCATAGTCGCGGCACTTCATAGCGAGTACACTGTCTTTCAGGCACTGGCTTGACTTTCTTATGCTTGCTCGGTGTGATGATAGGGATTCGTCTGGGAAAGCGGCGACCCCGTCTGCAGCCGCGGTTGTGGAAGATACTCAGCGCCTTTAGTAGAGTGATGGTGTGGGGTGGAGGATAGCCGGCACCAGACTTCAGCCGAAACAGGTCGGTGCGACGATATCGTGCCACTGGAACACACATATTCACAAGTCTGGCACTTACAGTCACTGACACTGACACTGTGTGTGTGTGCGTG
>NW_024737097.1:11289333-11301833 GCF_018991925.1 Homarus americanus
ACCACACAGTTTTTATTCAACGCATATTATATCATTATGTCTAAATCAAATGTAAGTCTGTATATTTTCAGCCACCGGCTGCAACTCTATTAATAAACCGTTTATTTTCATTATTATTATTATTATTACACACACACACACACAAGGAGAGAAGGGAATTTCTTTTGGCTCAAGTACACCGATATATCTTAACTACCACTGATGTAGGTTTCCCTGTCATTACTACTGTTACCTCTGTTTTCTGTCACTATTATTACAGTTAATAGCTGTTTATACTATTTTTGTTTCTATTACTATTAGTTCTATTATCGTTCTTACTACTATAATTTAAATTAATGCTATTATTATAATCATTATCAATATAACTATAGCTGACAGCTCTATTATTACTACTGCTAATACTTTTTTTAACGTGACCTCCAGCCTTCCCCAATAGCCACACCTTAAAATTGAATATCCTAAAACAAAAGTAGCTACCCTAGCTGTGTTGAGTTAGTTAAGCCACAGATCTATGCGGCATTCAGTGACTGTTGCCTCATAGTCAATACCTGCAACTGTTATTTGTTTTGGGACCGACGATCTCGTTCCCCTGAGGCAAAGCAATGCAGACCTAAGCAGAGAGAAGGACAGTCGACATCTCAACCGGGTGCAACGTGGCTTCTGGGCTGCTGCATCTGCTCCGACAACACCTCCGCCAGACTTGTATAGAAGCGTCTTGCACTTGGTCCCATCCCGTCAGAGGTTGTGAACACCAGAGGAGTGAAGCTGCCGTGATCCACATACTGAATTCTCTTCTCATACTATTTCTCCTGTGTGCAGCCTCAAGAGACAAGTTATGGTGAAATGCGGCCATGGGGTCGAATATCATGACATCAAAGAAGACTCGCTGTCCCTGCGTTCAGAATCCTCGAGCGCTGACGTCCACACGGGTGTTATTTGCTGTGAGATCCCTTACTTTGTCATGCCGCATGCATACAAAGCACCCCTTCTTGCACACCATGGCGTGGTCAATGTCGTAGGATGAGGCCCACACGCATTGGGAGGTCAAACCTTCCACTGGCCTACCTTTCATTAGAGCAATGGATTCTGTGAATTCTTGTTTATTAAGAATGAAACCTATTGTCCTTATCGGTAACGTTGTTAGCCAGTTCGAGGCGCTCACCCACTGTGCTATAGTTACCTTTTTTTCAAGTTCTCTGGCAATTTCAGCATTAGTTATTGCAGTTTGTCACTTTGGGTGTGCTCTTGTTCTGTCGTAATGGACCGTCGAATCTTGTTTAATTCCTTGGTATCCCTCTCTTGTTGCATTCCGAGTTATTATGTGCTCAGTGAGGGCTGCACTGAGTTCCAACGTTCGGTGGCAGCAAGCTCCACTGGATTGGTCATTCCCATTCCTCTCAGTATACATTTTTTTTTTTAAACGTGGCCTCCAGCCTCCCCCAATAGCCACACCTTCGCCACCATTTAATTACCTTAATATTAAATATCCTAATACATAAGAAGCTATCCTATCTGTGTTAAATTAGTTGAGCCGCAGATCTATGCGGCATTCAGTGACTGTAGCCTCATAGTCAATATCTGCAGCAGTTGTCGGAGTTGGGGCAGAAGCTCTCGTTCCCCTGAGGCAGAGCAAAGCCGACCGAAGGAGAGAGAAAGACAGTCGACATCTCATCCAGGCTGTAACATAACTTCTGGGCTGCTGCTTCTGTTCGGAGATCAACTCCACGAGTCTGGCGTAGAAACATCTTGCACTTGGGCCCATCCCACCAGAGGTTGTGAACACTAGAGGAGTGAAGCTGCCTTGATCAACGTTTTGAATTCTCTCCCCATATGCCCTTCTCTTGTCGTTCTCGTTCCTCCTATGTGCAGCATCGAGAGCTAGGTTACGGTGACATGCGGCCATGGGATCAAAAATCCTGATGTCGAAGAAAGCTCGCTGTCCCCGCGTCCAGAATCCTCGAGCACTGACGTCCACACGGGCTTCGTTAGATGTGTTTGAAGTCCTGTGTTGGAAGATCTCGCCATCCAATGGAAGGAGGGTCGGTTCTACCATGACGTCCCGGCAGATTTCCTTCAACATATTTGCTGTGAGATCCCTTACCTCGTCATGCCTCATGCATATGAAGCCCCCCTTCTTGCACACCATGGCGTGATCGCCATCATAGGAAGAGCCACACACGCATTGGGAGGGCAAACCTTCTACTGGCCAACCGTACCTTAGAGCAATGGCATCTGTAAATTCTTGTTTATTAAGACTGAAACCATTTGCCCTTATCGGTAACGTAGTTAACCAGTTCGAGGCGCCCACCTCCTGCGCTATAGCTACTTTTTTTTTCAAATTTTCTGGAACCTGCAGCAATAGTTGCTGCAACTTATCATTTTGGCAGTGCTGTCGATCTGTCGTAATGGACCTACGAATCTTATTTACTTCGCTGGTATCCACTTCCCCTGTTGCATTCTGGGCTATTATGTGGTCCGTGAGGGCTGCCGTGAGCTTAAGTGAATTTTGATGTTCAGTGGCAGCAATCACCTCTGGATTTGTTAGTCCCATCCCTCCCAGTCTTGGTGGAAGTGCAAGAAGTGCTCTTTCTGCTGGGGTTAAGTCAGGGTGTTTCACTAATTTGGGAATGAACTTGACACTGATAGCTTCTTCCAGAGGGTGGAGGAGGGGTCCGATATCAGGGATAGTACGCATCAGGTAGTTCCAGCGATGCTTGACTCCATGGGTGAATGCTGCAAAGGCCGCATGTGGCTCTGTGTTAGCAATCTCAGATAGAGCTTGGATTTCGCTAACCCACTCATTCACCTTTCCCGCTACGTACTCGGTCTTGAAGTCCGTAGTGCCAATTACTGCGCCTAGATGTCTTTGGCCGTCCTTAGTTATTTTGACCTCACTACCGCCAAAAACCTCCAATGCCCGTTCGTAATGTTCTGGCTTCACGATGAGGAAGGACTTGCTGGCGTTTGGGTGGTACCCTATTTGTGGACCTCGCGATGTTACCAGGTCCCACCACTTTTTGATGCCCTCCACTTTTCCTGCTCCTGTAAGGTCATCAGCATATGCCACTTGTTTGACCCCAGTTGTTTCAAATTTTATTTCTTGTTGGAGCACTGATAGGCCAATTGCATACATTGCCATTGCAACGGGGTCCCCCTGTGTTGTTCCCTCGGTCGACTGTAGGATGGTATCACCTCGTAGAGCCTTGTTGTTTACTATGTAGAGGTCTGAAGGATTCCTATACGAATTTTCAACATACATCGCAAAGCTAGGACACTTGATCTTGATGTTGTGCAGTGCAGCCTTGCGGTTAAGTATGTTGAATGCGTTTGAAGCATCCACCAGGAGAACGGCCTCACAATCACGCTGCTCAAATATCAATCTCATGGCGTGAATGGCCGCCTCCCCACCAGCCTGGTGGCCAGCACACACTTGTAGGTTCCCTGCTGCTGCCCTGACATCATCCTTTACCACCTCCATTATGCACTTTCCGATGATCCGCCTCAGCACTTCCCCCACCCCTATAGGTCTACATCCTGGTTTCTTTTCCAGAGGAATAAGGCGGCAGGCCGTCAGGGCCTGGAGGTGATGGCAGCAAGAGGATGCAAGCTTTCTTGCAAGGGCGGCAATGGCAGTGCAGAGATCGCTTGCTACAGGGCCAAACTTGTTTGTGCTGAGGATGACTCTCCAACCGTTTGCATCTAGACCTGAAGGGCCGGCTCCTCCTCGAGTCTTCAGTGCCTTTTTCCACACCATCTCTCCTGTTATTTTCTCGAACAGGACAGCATTTGGTGGGATATAGTCACCCTGGAACCTGATGCCTTCATCTTCGCTTGCAGGGGGATGTTTCTCTTTCAATAGTTTTAATGTCTCTCTGTTTATTGGCATCACCCCACCGGAGGATTCCTCTGTGAGAGATCTTACCGCAAGAGACACTTTTCCCACACGCATTTTGTTTCCAAATTTTCTTGCCACGTCATCGGTGTTTTGCTTTCCGTCACCCGTAATTTTTAGTCTCTCCTGCAGTGTTCTTGCTTCACATAGAAGATCATCTAGGGCCCCAGTCTGCCACATTGTCAATCTTCTCTTCATTGCTGCCACATTTTCTTTGTGCTTAGCCTTTGTGTGTGTCCTCTGACAAAATAGATGTGGTATTATTGCCAGTATTTGAAGAGCTAGGGGGGCGAGGAAGCGGTCCTGAGTGTAATCAGACATGAAGCGAGTCATCTCCCGAATCATTTCTTTGGTGGCCGCACACTTGGGTGGTTCAAATAAGTTAGCGGGCGACCACTTGACAATTTCTGAATAGGTTTCTTTGACCCATATGTCTGCATTTTCCATCGACATGCCATTCCACTGAGGTGGCTGTCTCTCATTCTCCTCGTGGACATCTGCTACTAAGGGAGCAGCATTAATTAGTACTACATTTTCGGGTTGAGTAGACTCACTGCTATCATTTCGGATATCATCGGGTAGTTGGGTCCCGGCGATATCCACTGTGGCCACCTGTGTCGGCTCCCTGCGACGTGGGTTCTGACACTGGTCTCGCTTCTTGCAATCCACGCAAGGTCGGTTGTTTCTCGCACAAACACAATTTGTGCAGTTTTGGTTCGGGCTAGCACAGACGCAACAATGAATGTTACCAGGCATAGTGAACAGCACCTTGGGCGACAGATACTTCCGCCTCCGCCCTCTGCTATTGGGCCCATTCGGACGAAGAAACTAGATCTTATGCGTATGGGGCACAGATGTGACGGCCTGGCCTGCGGTGTCCGAGTAGTAGGGGCATACGCGCGCGTGTGGTTGTGTCGGGCACCCCCCATGTGGGCGATAATCCACACATGAGAATAGTCCACTGGGAGCAAGAATTGTCACACCTAACACTTGTTTATGTAACTTTGGCAGAGATAGTCACCATTTCTATGGTCTCGCTGATGTAACATTAGTTATATATACTCACTTGGCCGTTACTTGAGGTGGGGGGGCGACCGAAAGCGCGAGGCACTTGGCCCCATAGGGGCGAGAGTCGCGATGCCACCCTTGCTAAAGTAGGCCTATCGACACACTGGCACTGACACTTGGCAACTCCAGCCACTCACATACTCAATAATAATAATAATAATAATAATAATAATAATAATAATAATAATAATAATAATAATAATAATAATAATAATAATAATAATAATCCCTCTCCTTAGTGGTGCATGATGCTGGTATCCCCAACCTTCTGGTATCATATTACTAAAACAAGAAACAATAAATAAGACTGAACTGGCTCAGTGTGAGTGGGTGTAATAAGAAAGACCTCCCCAAAAATATATCGAAAATATGAATAATGGCCGAGACTTGAACGTCCTAGTTATGTGATAATAAAGTTGAAAGATACAAGTGAGATTCTTAAGGCCAGAACTCTCGGAAAGGGTAAAGATGGGATAAGGTGTGGTGGTACCAATGACTGTTGGATTGTAGATTTGAGAACGGTTAAAATATTATGAATTCAACAAAAAGTTGGATATGAGTCATGGGTTTTTGAGAGTGTTTATGAACTATGGAGTGAGCAAAGTGGAATGAGGAATGTTTTGGGAAGATCTAAAAAAGTATTGAAAGCTTTATTGTAAGCGTGTAATATACTACATTCAATAAGATGCGCCACTTAGGGCTGGCCGTATGACGTAGCTGCAATCGAGGAGACGGTGGCTCTCAACACTCACATGAAAACCATCCCAATTATTGGGACCTTTGTGCTGCAGTAGCTCCATTTCGATTATAGACATCATATAAAGCCCGAATATATTTAATTAGAAATGGAAAATTCGGGTAAACGACTGTTACATAAATATAATACGTACTCGTACAGCAAGCTTTCATTAATGTCACTGTCCTTCAGTTCTCAACCCAGCGGTTACACGTGTGGGGATAACACTGTGGTGTTGAATTTAATTTGATATACAATTTTTTAATGCTTTGTTACATTTCTTTGTTGACTGCAATATCTTGATGACTAAGCAATTAAATATTGTCACCTAATACCACCAGTGAGGCAAAGGCTGATTTATTCTTTAGATGTCACAGGTGACAATGACGACCATAAAATCCTTCTCCCTAATTTAATTCTTAACTGTTCAGTTCTACCATATAATCTTACCCAAAGATTTTATATAATACGACACAGAGGACTCATTAACCAAGTCAAGAGAGCAATGTTCCGCAAAAAATAATCTGAAAGTTAATGTTTTGGAGAAACTAACGAGGAGCGAATTCGTAGCAATGGTTTTATATTAGATAAATTTAAATTTAGGCGCGAGAGAGGGTAACACTGGTTTGGAAATAGAGTAGTGGATGAATGGAACAAATTAATTATCGAACTTCATGATTAACTCGAACACGCTGGGTAGCTTCAAATATAAGTTGGACGGATATATAAGCGATAGGGATTGGGTGTAAACGGGGCTGCTTAATATGGGCCAATATGCCCGTTGCAGTTTTCTCCATTCTTATGTTCTTATGGGCAAAATAAATTACTTCATCGTGTGACCTATCTATTATCCGCGGTGTCGATACACTGCTAGGAGGATAACCCCAGCTAAAGGAACAAAGAGTTTTGTCCTCACATGAGGGTAGACATGGTGATGGTGCCACCCATTTATCTTTGTAATTCTACAATTAATCATGCAAACGTCGTAATAACATATTAAGTATATCTTGTTTTATGTGAAGGGATCCGGAAAAATTATAAATTTGGATATGTACCTTTGTTGTTGGAACTGAACAGTAGTTGGAGCAGCTTTTACTCCTCGGCGACGTGAGGTAAACCAACCCCGGCCATTAAAGGAGGTGCACTCGAATATTTACTAAGGGGGAAGCTAGAGTGGCACATCTTATTGGTAACAGTGATGGTAGACTATAACATGAGGGAGAGAAAGAAAAAGTAGACAGGATTTTAGGTAAATAATGAGTGTCAGAAATTAATGAAAATTGATAGAGAGTTAATGAAATGTGTGCGTGAGAGGGGAGTGATAGTAGACATATATGAATTAAAAAGAAATTGATTTATCACTATACGTGGAGGCATGAACGAAGAGAACACAGAGGGTCGTCTGACAAAGGCAAGACTAAACAGTGGAAGGTTCAGGGTGATAACCAGAGAACTGAAGAGAAATAAATAAAATTTGATGAGCTAATCAAAATAAATGTGGTTTTGAATAGTTGAAGAAAAATGGGGGTATCTTAAAGCCACTATCCCACCGCAGATATATCACTGGTGGCGTGTAGAAGAAAAAGTAGAATGGTTTACTGAAAAGATGAAAGGTGGGAAGAAGGTTTGTAAGAGAACGAGCAATTGTTGTAAAAGGAACAAGAGAGTGAAATTTAACAGATTAATCCCCCACATTTTTTCTTGGTCTCACGCACTTGATCCAGGAACTCACCAGCCAGCGACCCCAGCTGGCCGAGGGGGCCACGCTCACCCTTACTCCCACCACCAGGTGTACCCCAAGATCAAGAAACCTCTCCCACGCCCTCTACACCTCCGACCCACCACACATATACTTGACAGTAGTCTTAACTTTCCATCAAAAGTGTTGATGAAAATAGTAAAGACCCAAGGTTTCTTTTTTTCACCTATGACCCCATAAACTCATTAAAATAGTATAAATAGGAAAAGATTTTAGCAGTGCAAAACCATGACACAAACCTGTCGAGTTTGAAATTAATTAACCCACAATTGAGTGAGTGGCTTTTTATTTATTTTCAAGGGGATAGAAGCAACACGGCTTCCCGTATTTGGGCAAAATATAGTATTGAAGTTATAACGTTCCTGTTAATAACAATATATATGATGATAATAAAAGCTAACAGAACCTCTGCTACTACCTGCGACAATAAGCGCTCTTTTGTTCGTAGTTTCCCAATTAATTATACTTGCAGCGATATATGAAAGACTATTATAGAACATAATTACGTCTGTAGTAATTGTCACCTTAGCCATACTCCATATAATCTACCGGCACGGTGTCGTGTTCATTAAATACACGGAGTTTTTTTTCTTTTTCTTTTTTTTTACTGGGATTAGCCCACCTGGGCACAGGTCACTGACCCACATCGGAGCCTGGGGGGGGCGAAAATGGAATACTAATAATATTAATAATAATAATGATAATAATAATGATAATAATAATAATAATTATAATAATAATACTAATAATAATAATAATAATAATAATAATAATAATGATAATAATAATAATTATAATAATAATAAATCAGATAAGTAAATTTAAAAATACAAATATCAAAATAATAAAAATAAACAATAATAATAATAACAACACTGAATAAATAATAATAATAATAATAATAATAATAATAATAATAATAATAATAATAATAATAATAATAATAACACTGCAATAATAATAATAAAGAACCATAAAGAAATAACATAAAAAGAGATCAAGAGGAACAATATATGTATGTTGTGTTGTCAATGTTAAGAGAAACAAATGAGACCCTACAATTGTGTAAAATGAGGCAGAAAGTCAGATCAGCAACCTGGGACTTGGTCACAATGTGATGCCATATGGCAGCAGGGTCTACCATTAGACAACACATTATGCTTCCAATATCTTCCCAGGTAGTTCTCCCTGTTATAAAGTGATAATTCAAAAATTGTGTTTGTATGATTTAATGTAAGTTCATGTTGAAGGACATAACTTGTGCACGTGATAATTCAACTAAAATTTAAAAGAAAATCATTTCGTAGGAGCTAACTCTTTTTCAGCAAATATTATTTCTCACAACAATCAGTTTGTTCTTTGGTAGGATTCGATATTGTCAGGTACACAATACGGGGGTACACAAACAAAGCCGCTAACAATAGCCTTTGACAGGCTTAACTACATATCACGCGGAGCTACGATAATAAATATTTTGAAACTAAAAATTAAACGTAAAATTAAAAAAAGGATATATTACTATTAACTGTTAAAAAGTTCTCATCTGAACACACCCAATCCTGCGGATTGTCCAAAAGTAGTCATAATACTGCATATTTTTGCAGCAACATTAACAAATTAATTGTAGGCTACACCAAAAAAAAAATACTTATACAAACAGATAAAAATTTCACCCAAAGGAAACTTTCTTTTATTCTCAAAGACCAAAAATATTAATTCATATTGTTTTTATAAGATGTTTTTCACCTAAGCCAAAATTTAGCAACAAATTTATTATCATTTGCAATAACTTTGCAGGCTTAACGTTTAACCTCTTTGCCAGACACATTCTTTCGTCCTTAATTGAATTTGGCAAATATTTTGCCAGATTTGACAAAAATTCTACAAGTGCAAAGAAAATTATGTGATGTTGAACAAATTTGTATACGTCTTTATCTACCAGTATAAAGATTTTGGCTAATGACAAGATGTCTTCCTAGACACACGCACAAATTGGACCAACCCTTATTTCAAAGTCCTCTTGTGGTCCCTCCCATCCCAAAAAATAGAACAAAATAAACAAAATATAACATTAAGTGTAAAATCGCTCACATCTGAATATATTGCAAGGTGACAAGATTTTTTACATATTCAAGTAAATTAAGAATCTTATTCTTATTTTCCGTTAAGAGCAGATTTTATTTACATAATGAGTTTGTTAGATGACTTCATCCTAACCAGAATAAAAATTTACTCTGCTTATACCCATCATTGTATTATCTAACACGCTCTTCATCACCCGCCTAACGAAACCCGATCATCGCTGTACTATTACTGGGGTTGTCTATCTTGTCAAGTGGCGGATGACCCAGTTTGTAACAGTAGGCGTGAAAACCATTAAGCCCTGTCCTGGAGATACTTTACTCTAGTCCTCAAGATGGACAGATCGTGGAGTTATAGGAAACATGATACACAATAAGTCCTGAGTTTGGATGAAGATGCCGTATCTTAATGAACTGCGCAGATTAACATGTATCTCTTAATTATTAATTGTTGATGACCAGTATATGGACTAACTAAGTGTACATGCTAAGAGACTTTAGTGGTTAAATAGCAGTAATAAACAATAAAATCAACAACAGAGAACAGAATTTTAGTGGGGGATTGACTGAGGGTGGTCGCCCAGGCCGAGGACTCGCAAGGGTGTAGACTGACTATCCCAGTGACCAATATAAATTAATTTCGAGTTGAAGGAATTTGCGAGTTGGATAGTTAATATTATTACGAATGATTGTCATTCTCTAGCATCCTTATACACGCAGTAAAAAGTATCGTGAAACAATATAACACCACGGAATATGTGTGATGGTCCTGTATTTTGGTGGAACCCCTGTTTCCTTGCCTGTGGGTGTCCTCACATACTGTTGCCTTACCATAGGTAAGTGGAAACCCTTGCCACTGAGCAAACTTGAAGAGTTGGAGGACCCATTATTCTCCCAGTTAAAAGAAGAAGTAACTACTAAACCACAGCTGGTGGCCCAAGAGCCTCCATGCTGACACATAGAAGAACAAGACCCACTTTACACATATATGTGAACAAATAACACCGCCATCTAACAAACATAAATTAACACCCATTACACTAATGAATGCCTAGCTAGCTTTAGCCCCCCCCCTGCGTCCCTTGAGCGGGCGGGCGTCTGCTGTGTGTGACCACACCCAAACATATCAACTCGTTTCAGCTTGGTGGACAGCCCACCTGCTATCACCCCTTACTACTTTACTTCCCGTTTCTATGCTTTCCTTCTTTCTCTTCCTCTCTCCCAGGGCAAAGTCATTTGCCACTTCATTATCATCATCATCATCATCATACAGGTACGCATTCCAATCCTCCCGGCACATGAGGTGATGTATGGAATTACGGAAGCCAGCTGACCCCCCCCATGCGCGATATTCTTTTATTTAACTCTATGTACCTGAAATATTAGGCCTGAGTTTAGGATAAAGATATTAATGATAGGACACAACTACTGTAATCCTTATATTACAATACGTCTTATTGTTAAATTCTAAGTCCCATTGTACTATACATTTTACCTGTGCCCAGTTATTGCCATTTTCCACCAACCTCCTCACTCTTTTCTCATCCTCCTTATTGTTACATTAGCGCCCTTACTGAGGCCAGTTTTATTCCTTCCATGCGTTTAAGCATATTCTATGATAGCAAAAACCGGAGAAAAATACCCACATTGTTTCAAAAAACAAAAATGTATATACAAAATTTATTTGTTATAATGATTTTCCCAGTTATCTGGAGAAACAAGTTTAATTTACAGACTTTGGAAGTGTGAGGCCATTCTACTTCCCTAATTTGGCAACAGTTTTGCCATTTTTCAATTCTAAAAAGAAACATGAAGTTGAAAAAACATAAAAAGGTCAATATATTGTATACCAATGTGCTGATTCCGAGCGCCACCTATAAACGCTATAGGGGAGGAGTGGAGGTGCTCAATATGAGCCAAAACTACAGAAACGTTTTGTCAAAGCACTGTTCACTATAGTGTCTAAATTTCCGCTTCTTAGCTAAAATGTTGCCCGGATAACTAACTAACCAAGACCTGAGACAAACAAACAGAGAAACCACCGTTTATCCCATGAGCTTTACAGGGCACCAAGAGGCTAACAGTGGAGTGGAGGAGGTGTACACTAAAGCTCTCTTGTTGTTGCAGGAGAGCCGCCAGGCTTATCCCAGAAATTGGGGTTTCGTGAAAGCAAGGACAAGTAAAGTTATTTGAATAAAAATATAACCTTTAGGTACATAGGTAGACATGCAAACCCAATGAATAGAAACGTTCTTGTGTATCGCCATTATTGTTGAAGATCAAAAGGTTGTCGGAACACATTCCAGTGGTCGTACCGGTAAACAGTATATACTGTAGGTATATTCACCATGGCAACCTAAGATGCAATATACAGATTTTTTAGAGTTAAAGGATCAAAGAGAGATCCGAACCAATCTTACGCACGCGTGTGTGTGTGTGTGTGTGTGTATATACGAGTATGTGTGTGTGTGTATGCGTGTGTGTGTGTATGTGTATGTGTGTGTTTGTGTGTGGTGTGTGTGTATATAATAATAATAATAATAAACGGTTTATTAATAGAGTTGCAGCTAGTGGCTGAAAATATACAAACTACATGTGATTTAGACATAACGATATGCGTTCAACACATTTACAGGGCTGTACAGTACATAAATCAGAGTTGTTTTACATTTTATCAATAGATGGGATGGTGCTATTCTATATCTATCAGTGCGGGCTCTACAGGGCTGAATTTGCTGTAGTGGCGGACTGCGCGAGGTGGAACGCCGGTGGCAGGAGGTGGTGATGACGAGGATGGTGGTAGTAGTCCACTGCCAAACCTTGCTAGTGCTGGTGGTGGAGGTCACTGAGGGATGGCATTTCCAGGGTGGAGAGAGAGCGTTGTTGTAGCCGGAGTAGTCTGCGCCGAGCATGATTCTGCAGGCGCTTTTTTCTGTACCTTCTCTAGCTGATGTTGTTGTTGAG
>NW_024737097.1:11306833-11324333 GCF_018991925.1 Homarus americanus
AAAAGTATGTGCTTTATACCTTTATTTATATATATACTAGCAGAAACGCCGCCCTCTGGGCGGCTCATTCACTAGGCCACGGTAGGACCCCACCCCTCAGGGAGCTCCACATTGTCTCACTGTAGTGCATTAAGGTAGACCACATTTTTGGTTTTACCATTAGCAGCAAGTATGTACAGATTTTTGCCAGCTCCCACTCTGGAGCATCCAACATAGAACTGTCCATGAGAGAAGCAAGGAAACACCAGGTTTAGGCCAACCATCTTTAGGGACTGTCCCTGGCTTTTGTAGATGGTCATGGCAAAGCTCACTTTAACCGGGAACTGAAGTTGCTTGAACTCAAATGGCAGGTCAGTGGTGATGAGAGGTATCCTTGGTATAAAAACGTCCTCTCCTTTAGCTTTTCCTGTCAGTATTGTAGCTTCCAGTACATGTGGCATCATGTTCTTCACCACCAGTCTTGTGCCACTGCAGAGGATTGATGGTTGAAGATTTCTTAAGAGCATTATAGGAGTTCCAATCTTGAGAGTGAGGTGGTGAGGAGGCATTCCAGCGGGCTCCACAGAATTAAGGATTTCTGCAGGGTACTGGACTGCTTGGTCCTGGTCGATTACTGTATCAACAGATTTGAATGAGGTCTCACTGCCTGGAAGCTGTCTGAGTAAAGTCATGTTGATTTCAGCCACTGTTTCATTCTTTGGTGCCAGAATTGCACGTCACGCAGCCACTTGTGATCCTTGTAGTGGTGGATAATGTTTGGGTAGACCATGTTAGTGAGCTCAGTTGAGGACTTTACAACATTTCCACATCCTTGAGGAATGATTATTTGTCCTTCTGAATCAACAGGGAAAGTTCCATTCCCAATCTGTAGTAGAAGGTTTGCAAACCGTCCAGCATCCTGATCTCCTTGTAGATGTACTCTCATGTTTGTGGATAGGGTGAGTGTCTGAACACTTCTCCAAAGGTATGAGGCCTTGAGGCACGCATTCAGTTCATCAGCTGAAGTGCTTCTAGGAATGACAGGTAGGGTCTGGCGAACGTCTCCAGCAATGACCATTGTAATGCCACCCATGAGCTGATCATTTTCTCGTATGTCTTGCAAGGTCCTGTCCAATGCGTTAAACGATCTGCATTTTTCTAAGAGTTTTGCCTTTGCCGATCCTTTTTTGATGTTGCACACTGGATTCTCATTGCGAGCGAGGTTGAGAGGCACTTTAAAAGTTGAGTGTGCAGTACGTCCTCCTTCTAGTAGTGCTGCAGCAATGCCTGAGGAAGCCACAGCAAGAGCAATTTTCCCCTGATGACGTACTTTGGCCAACAGAAGGTTGATCAGGAATGTTTTTCCTGTCCCGCCAGGTGCATCGAGAAAGATCATACCTCCCTGCTCCGCTTGTATCGCTTGCAAGATCTGTTCATAAGCATTTGCTTGATCAGGCACCAGGTGAGGCTCATTTTCTTCAAGAAAATTCACCAGAACTTCAACTGAGTAGTCTGTCTCTCTGAGCAACTCCCTGTTTGCAACTACTGGTTCTTCTCGGTTTGGGGAATGCAATAAAAAATCAACCATGTTTTTTCCGCATAGCTCCATCACTTTGTCTTCCAGCATGATCAGAGCCCTGTTGAACATTTCATCCAGGAACTCAATCTCTTGACCAGGATGTTCTCTTCTTGCTTGATGAAGCAGATCCTCTGAAAGACTTTCTTGGTAGTTTTTCCAGAGCTGGCTTGGGTAGGAAAGTCCACATGTAGCAATTATGATGGCAAACAGGTTCCTCATGCTCATTGGCGATTGAGTAGCTGCTGCCTCTTCTAATGTGTCATTCCAGTGACCATCATCTTCCAGTAGGCCAAGGAGATTGCACGCTTCCTGATAGGTTCTGCAGACTTGTCCATTCACTGTCTTGAGTGCTGCATATGATGTTGGACCACGGGTGTGGTGCAAAAGTAGTCTCAAACAATAGCATTCAAAGTTGTTGAGATCCCCTCATGACACTTGCTAGCAATGCCAAGTTTGGTCCGGGCGGCTCATTCGCTAGGCCACGGTAGGACGCCACCCTCCGGGAGGCTCCACATTGTCTCACTGTTCAGTCCCCAAAACTTCTTCTTCCATCAATAGTTCATTAACGGTGTATGTAAGTTCCACTACAACGGTACAGCAAATTATATTTTTTTAGCATTAAACTGTTATTATTTTATTGTATAATCATCACTACATATAACACCACCTATCATCACTACATATAATATCATCCATCATCACTACATAGAACATCATCCATCATCACTACATATAACATCATCCATCAATCATCACTACATATAACACCATCCATCATCACTACATATAACACCATCCATCATCACTACATATAATACCATCCATCATCACTACATATAACACCATCCATCATCACTACAGATCGGTAAAGTAGTTTCCGAGATTCTCGTGCAGACACACACACACACAAACAGACATACTTCTTTGTATATATATATATATATATATATATATATATATATATATATATATATATATATATATATATATATATATATATATATATATATATATATATATATATATATATATATATATGATATATATAAGATAAATCTTGATAAAATCACACAGGGAAAAGGGAAACAATGGAGCACCTTAGCTTTCGTCTTTATTCAAGACATCTTCAGAGGCAACTGAATTACATGGACCGAGAGAGGCTTAAGTACACAGGGTGACCTTACTAAACATGAGGTCAGGTCATAAACATGACATCCAGTAATCCGCACACCAACACCACCAAGATTTATCTTATCCACGTTTTTCATTGTGGAGCTAAAAAAAAAAAAAAAAAATTATATATATATATATATATATATATATATATATATATATATATATATATATATATATATATATATATATATATATATATATATATATATATATATATATATATTATGCAATACACATTAAATGAAGGTTCTTAGGTAAACGAAATATTAATTTGGTTAGTCCGGCGTATACGGTCTGCCAAGTTCTATTTGCGAACGAGCTGGTATAGGATTTGGTACGAATTTGTATGGGTTTTACATAAGTTTTAAATGGTGTGAATTGGACTTAGCACGAGTTGACCAGCATTCGTGGTATTACCCATCACTCCTTCTGATAGCAACACAGGTTAACCCTCGACGGTGACAGCTGGCACACATGTAAATAATGAGGAAATTTTTGGAACTGGTTATATACAGTAATAAAATGGCTGGACCACAAGTCATTTTATTCTTTCAATACAGTCTACCCTCACTTCAATACGGCTATTTTACTTGCCATACAGACTCACTATGCAAACTCCTAATAACGGATTTTTTTTTAAAAACCACTTTGCTAATTTTAATCAAATCAAGCACGAACTACCATTGGAGGTTGGGAATCCAGTTTTGACTAATGGGTGTCACTGAATTCACCGGAGGCTGAGGCTCATAAAAAATACCAAAAAAAGTGTCCCGGTAAAATTCATCGATAATTGGCATGTACAGTAGATTCCCTTAGGTAAGGAGAACTAAAATTCCATGGGTTATCTTTGACCGTGCTTTAGGGCCCCATAGATTAAATAACAACTCCAGAGAATACCAACTTCACAAAACGTAAACAATATGTTTCAAACCTTAACTGAGAGTGTATTTTTACACCAAAAGAATCATGAAACACAAAATCATTTTTAAAAACTTAATTTATAAGTACAAATAAAAAATACTGATATCACCAACGAAATGTACGACTGTCATCCACAATTCATTAGGCAAAAGAATCATATTTCACTGTTTCAAACTGCATTTATTAAAGGTAATCGTGACACTGTTAACTAGATTCAGATTAGCCACTAAAATTTTGTTGATAATAATGTTAACTCATTCATAATTATACAAATAAAAATAATATTTCAAGTAAAATACATCTTAACCTTTACCAGATTGTGGGAGAGTTCTAGTTAGGTTAGGTTAGGTTTGGTTAGGTTTGGTTAGGTTTGGTTTACAAAAATTAAAAGCCTGACGCAGCGTTTAGGTTTCGATGCTGCTGAAGAGGATGATAGGCTGCGGTCGCAATATACAGTGCCGTACTTGTGCTTTTACTGTATGTGATTTTCTGATTGTTTGCATTTTCAGGCAGTACACAGGGAATCAACTGAAAAAGACAGTTAATGCAATGTATATACGAGAGAGAGAGAGAGAGAGAGAGAGAGAGAGAGAGAGAGAGAGAGATTTACTCCCGGAAATATTAATCTGGACAACAATGTGCACGGCAGGTGTGTGCTGATGAAGCCACGATGAAGCTATTACCTTTATGAAGAGCGGTGTGTGCCTCACCTCCACTCCTCCATCCTTACCTTCCTCCTTCTCCTCGTTCTTCTCTCTAGATACGACGAATGGAGTCGTCTCTTGTCCTCTGTTTGGTCTTATCTAACAGGGGCAGAGTTGCTTAAGGTGCTGTTCTCCATACTTTTGTAGTGAAGATAATGTACTCAGAAGAAAGGTTACCCAGGTTACAAGAAGGAGGACTATTTCTACTCTTTACAAATTTCTGAGTTAAAAAAACGCAAGACATTCATTGTTCTCGCTGCTTCAGTATTAGCAACTTGGGCAGCTACACGACAGGAAGAGACTGGAGAGGTACAAGTTGATGAGGCTGTTAACTCTGATTGTCTCGTGTCTATGTCCAAAGAAAGTCATATAAAATATATCATCTAAACAAGATATTCAGATATTAAGACCTTACCTAAGAAATGGAATCTTCTATGATGAATAGTATAACCAGAGGCTCGACTCTACCTTTCCCTGGTAACAGCTCCAATAGCACGTTGCACAATACACCTCTCGTAACTTTGTGTTGTAATGTCATTTGTCGCTTCCCAGACAATGAAAAAATGTGAGACTATGAAATGTTATACACTGGGTGCCAGACAGTCTTAGAGTTAAGATATATTAGTAATAATTTGAGAGTCCAGTTGTTATTGTTATCGGAGTCTGTATTTTGTAGTAAATATAACTTCTGATCTTAATAACAATATGAATTCCAGCATATACTGTACTGGTCCCAGGTGCACAACTGAACTAATTTTTATGTAGTTTGAGCCATAAAATTCTGTATTATGTTCATTTGCTTTCAGTTTCTTTACCCTCTTGTGATCTGCCTTTGTACGGTATTGATAACGCTATATACATACTGTAATTACCGTAAATGCAATGTGTTCTATAATTCAAAAGTTTAGTGATGTTACATATTGCTAAATATCAGAAAATCATAAAACTAAAGGAAAGGCGACTGTTCGTCTAGTTTCACAATATCTTAGGGAGGTGAAAAATCAAATTACTTTTGAGGCAATCAGTCACAGGGATCAGGTGCGGTACAGATATATTTGTACCATTGTACTGCGAGTTTTGTTAGTAGTGACTCTTAACTCTACGGGTAACAATTTCCTACACACTGGTTCCAAACCTCTTTGTTACGAGTCGTCTGCCTTACTATCTGAAAGGAAGTACTAACAAATTAATTTCTCAGTTCCCATAGCCTTCTGATCAAATTACAATAATAGGTGATATATAAAGTGTAACTTGAAATTCCAGGAATAATATAAGAGTTTTAGACTAAAACATAGGAATATGATACGAATACAGAGCGTTGAAAAAAGAAATTGCCCTAACCATTTGAGGGCTGCTGTTCTCAACCAGGATGGTTCAGTCATCACTTGCCTGAGGTAAACTGTTGGTGTTCGTAGCTCTATATTCAGTGACAAACAAAGCAGAAGAAATATAAAGTTCCCTTCTTATTTACCTTTCCAAGGCTTATATATACAGTAATTCATCACACGAATGAAAACGAGTGATAAAATTCAGACATAATGATAAAACTTGATCAGCGACGATAATAGCGCCACCAACAGCCTTGATCATGCATTTATTCAGGTCCATACCAACGTATAAACTGCGACCGCATGAATGTAACTCCCATTTACTTCAAACCTAACAGTCCTGCAAAAAGTGAATCTGATCATAGCATGAAATAAATTACCAAATTATTCATGGTTCCTCTCAGTTACTGTAGCTATACGATCCGGTATGTGTGATATTAAACAGTGGAATTATGTATGATATTTTAACATGTCGAGTGAAAATTTGAATTGCAAATTATGAAGCAATCAGTAGATAAATGAAAAGCGTTTGGAAATGGGACTCCCACAAAAATAACCCACAAATGTTAAATTTGGTGTCACCACAGTGCAAGCTGGTGAGAATTGTTCCATAAGCATTCAAAGCTTATTTATATCATAGAGAACCTTGTGAGATGCAGACGGCGTGTACTACCAGGTGCACGAGGGATGCATATACTGTAGGTTTGAGTTAGTATTGTGCCATGAAACAATGAAAATTGTTACGATTATAATTGTTAACAGGATGTTGAAACATCACATAAACAATATCTCATGATGGTTCACAACTACTGCTTCTCTAATGACTCCCAGACCTCATTGTCCCTTGCCGTTGCTATCAAGTTCAATTCCTGTCTGTCCTTCGTCATATTGAATCACTCAACCATATCTTGTCTTTCTATTGATCTCTCACCATATGGTTTATTGCTATATGTCATTTTAGGATGTCTGGGCTCTGCCACTCTTGTTATGTTGCCAACTCTCGTATTCTGTAGGTCTTTATTTATGTTATAATGTCGTAACGTCCATTGATTTATCTTATTTCCAGGTTATGTCTTCTTCTCCGTCTTCTCTATTCTACACCAAAACCTATAATATCAAGACGTTGTTTTAAGAGACCACGTCTTGCAACCATGTGTGATTTTTATTTAGTATTTTTGTTCATATTTCCGTTATGTACTGTGTGTTAATAATGAGAACAAGTCGACTGTTCCCATTTCTTTTCTCTTTAATATTTCCTGACCATCTCCATTGTTGTTTGTCACAACTATAATTTTTTTTACCAAACTTAGATCTCTCTTATGGTTCAGTGTCTTGTTGAGTATGACTGACCTGGACACATGTACTGCTGATGTTAAATTCGTTACTACGATATTCTACGGAGGATTTTGGCTGTTACTAAATTCGTATCACATACTGTCTGCAGCGCATCACATAGTTGTCGTTAATATTACACATTGTTAGACTAAGTTTAGGTAGAAGAATGATACTTGTGTAAATTGACCAATGTGAATGCACTACGAAGGGTGGCACACGAAATGGCTGACCATCAGATGATAAAAGAAAGATTGATAGTGAATGTAAAGTACATGAGGAAAGAGTTTCAAATTATAGTGAAAACTCTCGGGGCCTAGAGCTGAGAATGAAGCTCTGAACTTCTCAAAGAAATGACCTAGTCAGGGTTGGCGCATGTGCAAATTGGAACTGAAAATGAAACAGTTTAATAACCAGAAAAATGCAGAAACAAAGTGAGCAACAGCAAGAATATTGACGTGGCTGCCTTTGGTGAAAGTCGGGGCACTGTTGGTGGTACCTGGTAAATACTATACATTTATTTCAAAGAAATTATTAAATAACATACTGAATCATCTGGATTACGACATGTTATACGGTGTAAGACACTTTTACCACTGTTTGATTCGTAAGACACAAGAAGTTTGACTAATAATATTTGGCGACTATGAAAGAGGCAGATTTTGAAAGTAAATGCCAATGAGCACACACACACACACACACACACACACACACACACACACACACACACACACACACACACACACACATACACACACACATATATATATATATATATATATATATATATATATATATATATATATATATATATATATATATAAAACAAAGAAGTCTGTCTGTATGTCCGCACGAGAATCTCGGAAACTACTTTACCGATCTGTAGTGATGATGGATGGTGTTATATGTAGTGATGATGGATGGTGTTATATGTAGTGATGATGGAGGATGTTATATGTAGTGATGATGGGTGGTGTTATATGTAATGATGATTAGACAATAAAATAATAACAGTTTAATGCTTAAAAAATATACTTTGCTGTACCGTTGTAGTCAAAAAAATGGTGCCATCAGTGGCACACCTGTAACTGGTCTATGGTGACTTTGCAACTTCTAAAGCCAATTTAAATTTGTTTAAAAGTAAGTCAAGTGAAACCAAGTGAAAAACAGATGCCGGAAAAAATAGTTTCAAATCAGGTTAACGGAAATATCTATAAATGCATCGGACAGCGGTTGGTATTCGTGTGTTTGTGTATGACTTCCAGAAATAGCGTCACAATGTACACGTTAAGAGTTAAAAATCTGAGATCACACCCGTCAAAAATCCTCGTGGACTCGTAGTTTCCAGTGACGGATTATAAAGTGATTTCCCCAAGTAATCAAATAAGAATAGGTTCACAAACAGGGTGACCACATTGCTAAAACAAGTCTGAACTTCCCAGATTATAAAAAGAAAATAATTATAATCGAACTATTCCTGTGTGTTGTTGGGTTCACCACTGCACACCAGGCTCCATCCACATCCCTGTATTTTCTTAAGTTTCCTCACGATTAATGCGTTCATGAGAAGGCCAGTCAGACTAAGGACACGTTTTCCATGGCCTTATGGTCCTACCCCCTGGCGAGACGTGAGAAGAATATATGGGAAGAGAAGGAAATCCCCCAAGCTCTTACAAAAGCCTCCATCGTCAATATTTATAAGAACAGAGGAGACCAGTCAGTTTTTGGCAACTAACGCGGGATCTCGCTGCTGTCTGTAACTGGCAAGATTATCGCCAGAGTCCTCCTGAACAAACTTCCTCCCAGAATCTCAATGTAGCTTTAGACCATCATGCGGCACCACTGACATGATCTTTGCTGCCTGTCAGATACAGAAAAAGTGCAGAGAACAGCGTCGTGACCTGTAGATGGCCTTCATTAACCTAACCAAGGCCTTCAACTCATTCAACAGGGAAGCCCACCAAAATTCATCGCCATTGTAAGGCAACTCCACGATAGAATGAACGGCAGTGTCCTCAACAATGGCACCCAGTCTGAGTTCTTCCCCATCCAAACGGGGGTAAAACAAGGATGTGTACTGGCACCAACTCTCTTTTCCACTTTCTTGGCTACCTTCCTTAAGAACATAAGAACATAAGAAAATAAGGAGTCTGCAATAGGCCGGTTGGCCTGTGCATGGCAGCTCCTGGCGAGAGTTACTACCACTATCTATCATCCATGAATCTATCCAGCCTCCTTTTGAAACTTTCCAGAGTTCCCGAACTTACTACAAAGTTGCTAAGCTTGTTCCACTCGTCCACCACCCTATTTGTGAACCAGTTCCTTCCTATCTCCCTCCTAAACCTAAACTTATCCAACTTAAATCCGTTGCTCCGAGTCCTATCCTGCTCGGATATTATAAGATCTTTATCTATATCCCCTTTATTGATTCCTTTCACCCACTTAAATACTTCTATCATATCTCCCCGCACTCTTCGTCTTTCTAGGGAATGCAAGTTTAGTTTCTTTAACCTATCCTGATATGGAAGGTTTCTAAGTCCCGGAATCATTTTCGTCATTCTTCGCTGCACCGACTAGTGAATTGAGGTGCGGCCTGACTAGCGCAAGATATAGTGGCAATAAGACCTCTACACTCTTATTACTTACACTTCTAGATATAAAACCCAATACTCTGTTTGCCTTATTTCGAACATTAACGCACTATTTTCTAGGCCGTAGGTCCGGGCTTACAAGTACCCCGAGGTCTCTTTCACAAGTCGACCTCTCTAGGTTGATGTTGTTAAGGCTGTATGCATTGACAGTATTTGTTCTTCCAATATTAAGTACGCTGCACTTGCTGGTTTTGAATTTCATTTGCCATTTTTCAGACCACCCCTGCAGTTTATTTAGATCCTCCTGTAATGCATTTGCATCCTGCCCTGAATTAATCTGCCGCCTTATTTTGGTGTCATCCGCAAACTTGCTTATGTCACTGCTGATCCCAGTATCTAGATCGTTTATGTAGATGATGAACAAGAGTGGGCCTCGTACTGACCCCTGGGGAACCCCACTGGTTACCATCTACGCTGACCCTCTGCGTTCTATCGGTGAGCCATGATTTTATCCAATTTAAAACTTTCCCCTGGATACCATGAGCCTTAATTTTTCTCAGAAGCCTCTGATGCGGTACCCTGTCAAATGCTTTGCTAAAGTCTAAGTAAATAACATCGTAATTTTCGTCATTATCTACTACCTCGAAGACTTTCCTAAAAAACGTCAGCATATTTGTTAGACAAGATTTTCCCTTTGTAAACCCATGTTGAGAGTCGTAGACTAATTTGCTTTTCTCTAAGTGCGATCGGATGCTATCTGCTATAATTGATTCAAGAAATTTCCCCACTACTGACGTCACTCTGATCGGCTGGTAATTTGACGCTGATGCTCTGTCTCCCTTTTTGAATATGGGTACTACATTTTCCTGTTTCCTTAAGTCTGGCACAACTCCGGTGTCTAATGATTTTGTAAATAAATTTACGAGAGGTCCGCTAATCTGTTCCCTACACTCTTTGAAGACCCGAGGGAAAATTTCATCCGGCCCTGGGGATTTTGTCTTCTTTAGTTTATTTATCCTCTTAAGAACACCCTCTTTTCTGATAGTGATATTCTTTAATTTCTCTTCTTCCTTTCCCCTAAATATCAGTTCCACCTCTGGAATTTCCTCGCGAATTTCTTCTGTGAAAACTGATAAGAAGTAGCTGTTCAATGCTTTGCTTATTTCTTCACTGCCATTTATCATTTCTCCCCTCCCTGACTTTAAAGGCCCAACTTTGTCCTTGAACTTTGTTCTAGTTACCTGAAAAAATCCCAACTCGTGCCAGTGCCAATTTAGCCGTTGGGGTGGACATCGAATACCGGATGAAGGGTCTTTTCAACATTAAACAACTCCAGGCAGAAAAAAAGGTGTCGGTAGCTTCCATTACTGAACATCAGTATGCAGACGACTTCACCCTTGTCGTCCACACTGAACATGACCTACAGGAGATTCTGAACACCTTTGCAGATGCGTTTGCACACTTCGGCCTTTAGGTGAATGCATGTAAGACTCAGATTCTCTTTCAGCCTGTCCCTGGTTCAGCCACTTTCGGTATGTCAGCTCCCAGCTGTCCACCACCGCAGACATCGATGAAGAGATTCAACGTCGGATCAGATGCACATCTCAAGTCTTTGACACACTCCATACCCGTGTCTTCAGCTGTTGGGAGCTGAAATTATCTACAAAGTTACACGTATATCGAACAGTAGTCCTCCCCACCCTGCTATATGGCAGCGAGACATGGGTCTCATACAGGAGTCACTTCAAGGAACTTGAAAACTTTCACCAACGTAGTCTACGTTCCATCCTCCGAATTCGCTGGGATGACAAGAGAACAAATGCGAGTATTCTCCCTGACTTCAACTGTCAGAACATCGAGGCTACCATTATCCATGAAAAACTACGTTGGAGTGGCTATGTTACCCGCATGGACGACAGTAGACTGCCAAAGCAGCTACTTTACAGTCGCTAAACGAATAGTAAATGTAGCGCTGGCCGGTAACACTGAAGGTATAAGGATAGTCTTAAGACAAACCTGAAAAATTGCCAAATCGACCCCCTCACCTGGGAGACGATTACTCCACACCATAACGTTTGTAGGAGCACCACAGAAGAAGGTGTCAACATTCTCGAGTTAGCCCAACTGCATACCAAGGCAGACAAGCGCCAGCGCCGAAAAGACGCTTTCCACCTCCCCCGCACTAGATGTAGCTCTCCACACGTCCAGCATCTGTGATCGACCCCCCTGCCAGTCCCGTATCGGCCTCTCTAGTCACCTCAGAACTCACCAATGATGGTGACATCCTTAACAACTCATATCATTGTGTCATAGCTGGATGATCGTCAAACACGATACCGAGTGACAGCAAAGTAGTAGTAGTAGTTCCTCTGTGTAGTTTAGTGTATGTCTGTTTATATTCACTTGTTTTAAGCCGCATTTATTAACGAGTTTATAAAAGGCTGTGTATAAATATTTCTGTTTACAAGACCAGTTAGATCGAAATATCCAAATAAAGCACCAGAATCTTGTTGCTCAGAGTGTACCGTACCAGTGCACTAGATAAATTAAAACAGCCAGAATTAAAAGTCGTGTCATATGTCAAATGTAGGAGGTTAGACCCGACTGTCAGCTACCTCGGTATTTACATATGGAGATAGCTTCCTGCAGGCCAGGTCACCCAATAGATTAAACAGATAAATGGTTTTAGTAAAATTTTAACGTTAAATAGATTTATGGTCATACTTAGGGCGTGATTATTCTGTTAATAACACGTATATTCTCTTATTACACACCTATAAAAAGAATTCATCTTTCCGATCCTTGGTGAACAAATCGAGCATAACATGTGTGTAAAATGCTTTGTTAGTTATACTGTGTACCAGAGGCACCTTGTTAAGTTGCAGAATAATTAGAATAATTTAAGGATCTATGTATATCATTATCCGAGATGCCTCCTGCACCAACTTACTAGGTATCACACACACACACACACACACACACACACTCTCTCTCTCTCTCTCTCTCTCTCTCTCTCTCTCTCTCTCTCTCTCTCTCTCTCTCTCTCTTTAAAATATGAACTGTTTTCGACATTAGCTCCTTCCCCACCTGACACCTCCCACTCTTCCTCATCGTCATCTTCCGCCTTGCCTTCAGTCTGTTCCACTCTGCCAACTCGTGCACCTTGCTTCTCTATGGGACTTCCCGTGTTTATATGCTATCTTGTTCCTGTCTCTCCGTCCATCTATTTCATTACCGTTTTTTTTATGTCTGTGTATAAGGTTCGCGCTGATGTGATGAAAGCATTTAGTGAAGCATCCTCAAGATTTGTGAGTCATATTGTCAGGGTTCAAAAGGACCAATTTCTGCAAACAATGGAAAAGGGGGTATTTTTGTGGATGGAAGATTGCTACAAGAAGAGGCTTCCTGTGATGACAAAACAGCTGCAGAGCAACGCAAGACATCATCTACAATAGTTTGGTTGAATGTTCCGATGTTCCCGACAAGGATAAGCGTGTTTTTCAAGCAAGCAAGGGATGGCTGCAGAAATTTTAGCAGGATACGCTGCAACAAACAAGGTTGTATCTGGTGAAACCATCTGCCGATGCTGAGGCTGCTCGTGGGTACCCACAGGAGTTTCGTCAGGTGATACAGGAAGGTGGATATTTACATTACGAAGTGTTTGACGCTGACGAAACAGCTTTGTTTTGGAAACGTATGTCTGACAGGACTTATCTTGCAAAAGAAGAAGCAAGGATGCCAGGTTTCAAAGCTGCAAAGGATCGTGTGTCTCTTCTTTTCTGTGCCAATGCTTCAGGTAATTACAAGTGTAAACCCCTATTAATACACCACTCGTGGGAATTAAATCACCTGCTCCTAACGATCTGAAGTGTTGTACGATCATTACTATAAACGTTTATGATACGGAAACGACAGAATACGTAGACGGCCCA
The DNA here is from genome assembly GCF_018991925.1 of Homarus americanus. Lineage (NCBI taxonomy): Eukaryota > Metazoa > Arthropoda > Malacostraca > Decapoda > Nephropidae > Homarus > Homarus americanus. Next base: position 11,320,376 of record NW_024737097.1, read on the forward strand.
ATAAATAAAACACAGACATTATGATATCAAGTTGGCAGCATTAATGAATCGTTAGGTACAGTAAATGTGTCCCACGGCTCTGCAGTGTAGGTGCACCTAATGTGTCTATAGCATTAAAGAGATCTTACTGAATAAGTATGAAAAGTCAATTCTCGTTGATACATAAAAAGACAAAAAGTTATCTCAGAACTAAAATACATCTCTTCACTACTAACTCTAGAATACTAACCAGCTCGACCAAGGTGTGGAGTGTGGTGTAAGTGAGGTGCTGTGGTTGTGGCAGTGGTTGGGTTGCCCTCACAATTTTACCTCTGGGGAAGGCCTCCCCCCCCCCCTCCCAACCTTTTCTCCTGACGTCCAGCACCCGAACTTGTCCACCAATCAGCTCCATCTTCACAAACTACTACCCATTCATTCATAAATTTGGCACTGTGACGTTGCTATATTTACGTAAACATCACCACAAGGGGTAAAGGAACTCTGAGGCAACTGTACGCTTATTTGTATTTTCCATCCATATTATATATCTGCCTCTCACTGAAAACTTCAAAACTATTTATGTGATATCATAAAACTGGTTAAAATAATTCCCATCTTTATTTGATCTTTCCCCTGCATGCGAGTGGTACCTGTGTTAACTTGTCCTCTGTATTTATGAAGTACAAATAAACTTCAAGAAAGTGTAGTGTAGGACAATAGATGTTAATTAGTGCTCCTGTGTGTCAACAATGTGAGCTTGTCTGGCAAATATACGCCAGATTTGCCTGACTTTTGTGTATGAGTTTATTAACGTTAAGAAGGAAACTTAGCTGGCCAAAAATTGAATTATCAATCAGTGATTAGAGTTTGGCATTAAACATTTCTGTGTAGAGAGAATGTATAAATGTGGAAGAGGGAATTAAAAAAAAAAACAATGCCAAACAATAAAATCCACAATACAAGGTCCACGTCGAAGATGGACTGGAAAAGAATGGAGAATGCCAAAAATATAGTATTCATTAATTTTATTAAAAATTTAATGTAGTCAGTACTGGAACCATATTAAATCTAGGTACTTTAATGCTAGAGTAAGATAACGTAAATGGCAATATGACACAAAGATTAGTTATGGCGAAATAAAACTATAAACAAGAGGATTGAGAGCGTTGATAAAAAGAGTCTGACTTGCGCTCTGGGGATAGACGTCAGTTAAAGCCATGAAATGTAATGGGCTGTCTTGCAAGATAAGGACGTTCCTCAATGCTAGAATGTCCCGAGACAAAGGAAGAAATCATTGAAATCTTGAATTAAGAAAAATTGACGTACAGTAATAGAGTCTAGCTGAGACAAACCTGAGGAGAAAGGAGGTGTTGATCTGGTCGATGGTTTTGTTATGACTTACTAAGGAATAGACGGGGCAGGGTGTGGCCATCATTTGGGCCCCTAAAAGTAGCTCAAAATATGAAAAGTAAATTTATTTAGCGAACGTCTAATGAGTGTCTCTAAAAAATGGGTCAAATGTAATCAATGTAATTCAAGTTTATACATCCCATGTGTGCTTGGCGTTCGAATGTAAAGACAAATTTGTCAGAATTTACTACTGTAACCTCCATCCTAAAAAATGAGGCAAAAATAATTATAGAAGATGTACATAGTCGTGTGGACAATGAGAATAACACCAGGTTCCTTAAAGTTACATTCACGCATGACACCTTTCTTTTTACAAGAGAAGTAGTCACTGCATCACTGCATCAGGTCAGTCCTTGTTACGCGCCTAAAGGCCTTCGTTGTTGACGCGCAGTAATGACATTATGACAACAACAGTACATTTCCTTCATCTGGGGCCGTCAAATACACTATAGTCTATACAATCCCTCTTATAGCTTGTGATCTACCACACGACGGTCGCCTCACTATTACCTCGAGTCACTTGATCTTTTCTCGGATTTTTTTTTTCATTTTTCATTATTTTCTATTGCCTTCGTTATAGTTTCATACTATGTTTCCTTCCGCCGTTATGGAAAATCGTTAAACATAACCTCGCCGTCACAGTATAGCCAACACAACGGTACCGGCAACATCCAGCAGTATTTCCCCCAACAGCAATAAACGCCAACTTAATGTCGGCGTTATTAGCTGAGCCTCATGTTGTAACTTGAGATAATTGGTAACATTTGCAACCCTGGAGGCAACTGTTTGTCTTGCCGATATAAGAGTACAGTTCTGGCCATGTCTGACAGCCATCTCAATGTTAAGGTATTGTAAAGATTAAGAAAAGGAAGGTTGTAGCTACACATTCGGGTTTTTCTCTTCATCTTTATTTGCTCGAGAACGACTGCACAACATACTCGGCCTTCGTAAATGCCAGTCCGAGTCTATGATCCTCAGATTTGACACTTCTAAGTGAAAGGTCTCACTCATATCGGCAATGTTAGTTATAGTTGCTAAGATACTCAACTATTTTTGACATCAGACACAAATAAATCAAACCTAATTTAGCTTACTTAATCAAAGCTAACAATTAACGATTTTAGGTTAGGGTTGGTTTGGTTTGGTTAAGTTTGGGAGATTCGTGTGTGTTTTCATAAGTAGCTGAAATATAACTAACAAAGTGAACTGGACTGTGACCTTTGATATGGGGACTTGAAATATGGCCGTAAATTAATATTCGTTTTCACTTGCTCCACCCAAATTGTATTCTATGCCTCATACTGTGGATCAGTGTGGTTGGCTTCAGGTGCATGTGCCTCTCTGCCATCGTGTCTCTCCACATTTAAGAGATGATTTATGATGTACTATGACTGAAAAAGTTGAGGGATTAACAAGACTCACACACAGTTTAACTTTAGCCAAGCCTACCCGGCGCTACCAAAATAATGAAACATGGAGCAGTAGGCTTTATTTACAGTATATCCTGGTATCCCCTTCATAAATATTTAGGATACATTGTGCTCGTTAGCATTTGGCTCTTTTGGGTAAGATATTGATAGTTTTAATTTTTATTTAATATTTTTTAAAATTGTCTGATTAGAGTAAATTAATTACAAAGAAAGTAATACGTCATCATCTTATAATACCTCGGTAGACCCTCCAGTTGTCTCACTTGAATATCCAAGAACACTTCCACACTGGGGTCTAATCTTCCTGTAATTTCCCATAATACTAATGTATCAATACATCGGGTATAAACAGTCCAACACCGAACTCTCATCAACCCGGCAAGCAGGAGTTGAGAGGTGGCAATAAGAGGTCTCGATCTCACTATTCTACCAGTATTCAATTCTCATTGGAAACTTGCCAAATCCTGGACCTGGGATTAGGAATATGTGAAGCTGGAGCACTTAAGGCTGCTTCTGCTTCAGTGTCATGCATTGTCATATCACCTGAACTAAGTGCCAAATAGTGGTAAAAGGTGCCTCACTTGGTTATAAATGTAATTGATGATGATGCAAGATGCACAAGTTGTCTTGTTATTTATTACAACTGGAGAAAAAAAATTAAGTAAAAAAAAAAAAAAAAAAATATATATATATATATATATATATATATATATATATATATATATATATATATATATATATATATATATATATATATATATATATATATATATATATATATATTCACGTTTTATATATTGCGTTTTAACATTAAAAAATTTGCTAATTTCAAATTAATTAACACTGAAATAAGGTTTGGATAATTCACAGTTGAACACGTCGCCAACTCGCTCACTAATAGTTATTGTAGCAAGAGTAAAAGATATATAATTACCGTGATCAGAATTTAAAACTCTTGATTGTAATATCAAGAAGATCTTTTCTGTCAGCTAAAATAGCATTATTCTGGGTACATGTAACTCCTTTGCTGGCGCTGGTGTTGAAAGGTGTTAATGTCGTCCACGAATTATCCTTCCACTCAATTTTCATATATGTTTTTATCCAAACTTGTTGGCAGCTTTATGACAGCTTGCCAATGA
>NW_024737097.1:11329333-11408558 GCF_018991925.1 Homarus americanus
AGTTCTATCCGACAAAAACTAAATATTTTACTCATATTTTACTCTGATTTGATATTATTTTGGTGTTTATTATTTATTCTTAGTTTTATATATTTTTCATAACTTTAAATTATTTTGCTGTAATCTTGGGGAGGTAAAGATAAGAGCCAAATTTAGCTTTGTGGTGATAAATTACCCACATGGCTGTCCTACACACGGCACTTTGCTCCTTCCCACTCCATGTCTGCCGCCCACACACTTAATTAACTCTTTCAACATCATAACTGTTGTCTAGTTCCTGGTGCTTCACTTCCAGTCCTGTGCTATCTTATTCTCACGGTTTTGGGGCCTCACTCTCAGGATGGTGTATGGAGTAGACGACAGTATTCTGGCGTCCGTTGGTTGTCTAAGGAGGTGGAGAGAAGCAAAGAATGAATAGATGTAGATAATTACAAAGATAAAACAGGAAGGCAAGTGAGGAGTGAGTTAGGACCAATAAGGACAAGTAATTAAAAATGATTGGTAGTATATGGTAAACACCATTTTAATCAGACTGGGAATAATAAATCTCTCAAAAAGTTACACAACTGTTGTGTAACATTTAACATCTCATTATTTAGATTTTAGTGGCAACCATTTGCAGAATTCACAGTGTTGCTTACTGGTGATAGAATGGCCCTTAATCCGCCAGCGTGTTGAGTTGGGCCAGTGTGTTGAGTTGCGCCTAGAATTGGTATTTAAAATGTTGTCACTAGTTGCTGTATTCTAACCTAACCTACCACACGCTAATCTAGCATTAGGGTGTTTAATAAGCAGGTTATTAAAAAAAACAAAAACACCGATGGCATTTAAAAATACAAACATAAAAAACACACGCATGCACGCACGCACGCACGCACACACGCACGCACACGCACGCACGCACGCACGCACACGCACGCACGCACGCACACACGCACGCACGCGAAAAAACCAGAGGCGAAAAAAGCAAAGTTACAACTGGCGTAGCACCGCCCAACCCAATACACCAACCCAACCCAACACACCAGTACCAACCCAACACACCGAGTACCAACCCAACACACCAGTACCAACCCAGCAAACCAGCCCAGCCCAACACCAGCCCAGCCCAACACACCAGCCCAGCCCAACACACCAGCCCAACCCAACACACCAGTACCAGCCCAACACACCAGCCCAGCCCAGCACACCAGCCCAGCCCAACACACCAGCCCAACACACCAGCCAACCCAGCACACCAGCCCAGCCCAACACCAGCCCAGCCCAACACACCAGCCCAGCCCAACACACCAGCCCAACCCAACACACCAGCCCAGCCCAACACACCAGCGCAACCTAGCACACCAGCCCAGCCCAACACACCAGCACAGCCAACACACCAGCACAACCCAACACACCAGCACAACCCAACACACCAGCCCAACCCAAGGCACCAGCCCAGCCCAACACACCAGCACAACCCAACACACCAGCCCAGCCCAACACACCAGCCCAGCAGCGCACCAGCCCAGCAACACACCAGCCCAACCCAACACACCAGCCTACAACACACCAGCACAACCCAACACACCAGCCCAGCCCAACACACCCTGGCCCAACACACCAGCCCAACACAACACACCAGCCCAACCCAACACACCAGCACAGCCCAACACACCAGCCCAGCCCAACACACCAGCACAGCCAACACACCAGGTACCAGCCCAACACCAGCCCAGCCAACACCAGCCCAACCCAACACACCAGCCCAGCCCAACACCGGCACAACCCAACACACCAGCCCAGCCCAACACACCAGTACCAGCCCAACACACCAGCCCAGCCCAACACACACCAGCACAACCCAACACACCAGTACCAGCCCAACACACACCAGCCCAACCCAACACACCAGCCCAACCCAACACACCAGCCCAGCCCAACACCGGCACAGCCCAACACACACCAGCCAACCCAGCACACCAGCCCAACCCAACACACCAGCCCAGCCCAACACACAGTACCAGCCCAGCACACCAGTACCAGCCCAGCACGCACCGGCCCAACCCAGCACACCAGCCCAGCCCAACACACCAGCCCAGCCCAACACACCAGTACCAGCCCAACACACCAGCAACCCAACACACCAGTACCAACCCAACACACCAGCCCAGCCCAACACACCAGTACCAACCCAACACACCAGCCCAACCCAACACACCAGCCCAGCCCAACACACCAGCCAACCCAGCAAGCCAGTACCAACCCAACACACGAGAACAACCCAACACCAGCCCAACCCAACACACCAGCCCATCAACACACCAGCCCAGCCGCACACCAGCCCAGCCCAACACCAGCCCAGCAACACACCAGCCCAACCCAACAAACCAGTACCAGCCCAGCACACCAGTACCAACCCAACGCAGCCCATCCTAACACACCAGCCCAACCCAACACACCAGCCCAGCCCAACACACCGAGTACCAGCCCAACACACCAGTACCAGCCCAACACACACCCGAGTACACCAACCCAACACACCAGCCCAACCCAACACACCAGCCCAACCCAACACACACACCAGCCCAACCCAACAAGCCAGTACCAACCCAACACACAGTACCAACCCAACACACCAGCCCAGCCCAACACACCAGCCCATCGCTTACACCAGCCCATCCCAACACACCAGCCAACCCAACACACACCAGCCCAACCCAACACACCAGCCCAACCCAACACACCAGCCCAGCCAACACACCAGCCCAACACAACACCAGCCCAGCCCAGCACACCAGCACAGCCCAACACACCAGCCCAGCCCAACACAGCCCAACCCAACACGCAGTACCAGCCCAACACACCAGCCCAACCCAACACACCAGCCCAGCCCAACACCAGTACCAGCCCAACACCAGCCCAACCCAGCACACCAGTACCAGCCCAACACACACCAGCCCAGCAACACACCAGCCCAGCAACACACCAGCTGGCAACACACCAGCCCAGCCCAACACACCAGCCCAGCCCAACACACCAGCCCAGCCCAACACACCAGCCCAACTCAACACATTTTCCAGCCCAACCCAACACACCGAGGTACCAGCCCAGCACACAGAACCAGCCCAACACACACCAGTACTAACCCAGCACTGGCCCAGCCCAGCACACCAGCCCAGCCCAACACACCAGCCCTACCCAACACACAGTACCAGCCCAACACACCGAACAACCCAACACAGCCCAGCCCAACACACCAGTACCAACCCAACACACCAGTACCAACCCAACACACCAGTACCAGCCCAACCTGTAGCCCAACACACCAGCCCAACCCAACACACAGTACCAGCCCAACACACCAGTACCAGCCAACACCAGCATGTAGCCCAACACACCAGTACCAACCCAACACACCGGTAACCCAACACACAGTACTAACCCAACACACCAGCCCAACCCAACACACCAGCCCAACCCAACACACCAGTACCAACCCAACACACCAGCCCAACCCAACACACCAGTACCAACCCAACACACCAGTACCAACCCAACACGTAACCAACCCAACACACCAGCCAACCCAACGCACACCGAGTACCAGCCTTGCAGTACCAACCCAACACCAGCCCAACCCAACACACCAGCCCAACCCAACACACCAGTACCAGCCCAACACACCGGTACCAACCCAACACACCAGTACCAGCCCAACACACCAGCCAGCCCAACACACCAGCCCAACCCAACACACCAGCCCAGCCCAACACACCAGCCCAGCCCAGCACAACAGCCCAACCCAACACACCAGCCCAACCCAACACACCAGTACCAGCCAACACACCAGCCCAACCCAACACCAGTACCAGCCCAACACACCAGTACCAGCCCAACACACCAGCCCAACCCAACACACCAGTACCAACCCAACACACCAGTACCAACCCAACACACAGTACCAGCCCAACACACCAGCCCAGCCCAGCACACCAGCCCAGCCCAACACACCAGCCCAACCCAACACCAGCCCAGCCCAGCACACCAGCCCCAGCCCAACACACCAGCCCAGCCCAGCACACCAGTACCAGCCCAACACACGGTACCAGCCCAGCACACCAGCCCAGCCAACACACCAGCCCAGCCCAGCACACCAGCCCAACCCAACACACCAGCCAACCCAACACACCAGCCCAACACACCGGTACCAACCCAACACACACCAGCCCAGCCCAACACACCAGCCCAACCCAACACACCAGTACCAGCCCAGCACCAGCCCAGCCCAACACCAGCCCAACCCAACACACCAGTACCAACCCAACACACCAGCCCAACCCAACACACATCAGCCCAGCCAACACACCAGCCCAGCCCAACACACCAGCCCAGCCCAACACACCGAGTATAACCCAACACACCAGCCCAACCCAACACACCAGCCCAACCCAACACACCAGCCCAGCCCAGCACACCAGCCCAACCCAGCACACCAGCCCCAACCCAGCACACCAGCCCAGCCCAACACACCAGCCCAGCCCAACACACCAGCCCAGCCCAACACACCAGCCCAGCAACACACCAGCCCAGCCCAACACACCAGCCCAACCCAACACACCAGCCCAACCCAACACACCAGCCCAACCCAACACACCAGGTAACCAGCCCACACACAGTACCAGCCCAACACCAGCCCAACCCAGCACACCCAGCCCAACCCAACACACCAGCCCAACCCAACACACCAGCCCAGCCCAACACACCAGCTACCAACCCAACACACACCAGCCCAGCCCAACACAGCCCAGCCCAACACACCAGCCCAACCCAACACACCAGCCCAGCCCAACACACCAGTGCCAGCCCCAACACACACCAGCCCAGCCCAACACACCAGCCCAACCCAATACACCAGTACCAGCCCAACACACCAGCCCAACACACCAGTGCCAACCCCAACACCAGCCCAGCCCAACACACCAGCCCAACCCAATACACCAGCCCAACCCAACACACCAGCCCAACCCAACACACACCAGCCCAGCCCAACACACCAGCCCAGCAACACACCAGCCCAACCTAGCACACCAGCCCAACCCAACACACCAGCCCAACCCAACACACCGGCCCAACCCAGCACACCAGCCCAGCCCAACACACCAGCCCAGCCCAACACACCAGTACCAGCCCAACACACACCAGTACCCAGCCCAACACACACCAGTACCAGCCCAACACACCAGCCCAACCCAACACACCAGCCCAGCCCAACACACAGTACCAGCCCAACACACCAGTACCAGCCCAACACACCAGCCCAACCCAACACCAGCCCAGCCCAACACACCAGCCCAACACACCAGCCCAACCCAGCACACCAGCTACCTTGGCCCAACACACACCAGCCCAACCCAACACACCAGCCCAGCAACACACCAGCCCAGCAACACACACCAGCCCAACCCAGCACACCAGTACCAACCCCAACACACCAGCCCAGCCCAGCACACCAGCCCAACCCAGCCACACCAGTACCAGCAGCACACCAGCCCAGCCCAACACACACCAGCCCAGCCTAGCACACCAGCCCAGCCAGCACACCAGCCCAGCCCAACACACCAGCCCAGCCCAACGCACACCAGCCCAGCCCAGCACACCAGCCCAGCCCAACACACCAGCCCAGCCAACACACCAGCCCAGCCCAACACACCAGTACCAGCCCAACACACCAGTACCAGCCCAACACACCGAGTACCAGCCCAACACACCAGCCCAGCCCAACACACCAGCCCAACCCAACACACCAGCCCAACCCAACACACCAGCAGCCCAACACACCAGCCCAACCCAGCACACCAGCCCAGCCCAACACACAGAGTACCAGCCCAACACACACCAGCCCAGCCCAACACACAAGTACCAGCCCAACACGCAGTACCAGCCCAACCCAACACACCAGCCCAACCCAACACACCAGCCCAACCCAACACACCAGTACCAACCCAACACACCAGCCCAACCCAACACACCAGCCCAACTCCACATGTCAGCCCAACCCAACACACACCAGTACCAACCCAACACACCAGTACCAACCCAACACACCAGCCCAACCCAACACACCAGCCCAACCCAACACACCAGTACCAACCCAACACACCAGCCCAACCCAACACACCAGCCCAACATATTATGCTGTATCAAGCGTATTCTGACATGCAATATAATGAATAAATGCACAGTTAAGTTATGACAGTCGTATGTAGTAGAGACACACCATAAGACTAAACATGCACGAAAGGAAGCTCATATTTCTCTCTGGATGTTTGAGTAAGGTGGTGATGATGATGGTTGTAGTATAAACATTAGTCATGGTAAAAGCAACATTGATCATTATAAACAAACAATATAAAGATGTTGGTGGGAGAACTACACATGCTTATAACATTATTTAGGTTGTGTTCTTGTCTGAGCAAACTTTGGTCACCATAAATACAGCCGCATTAAGGACTTGGTGGTTGAGGGACATCGGAACAAGCAGTAATTACCCGCTGGTTAATAATTGCTCGTCTCAATTGGCCTTCCTCTCTGCCAGCGCCTTTACTGGGTGGCTGCAAGAGAGAGACAACCGATACAGGTAATTAAGGGTGAATATACAGTCCTCTCTACTGTGATTCTCCCTCTTTGTTTCCTTGTTGGTTGTCACCTTCTTCTCTCTGTCTCAACAATTAATGGTGGACTTGGGTGCTGGAGGTTGTCGAGGAAAAGTTTCACCTGTTAACGATGTGGCGACTATTTTTTTCCTCCGGATAATACGTCCTTCTTTTTATCCCAAAATCCAGCTGTGAGGAAGACTTTATGTAGCACGATGTTGATGGTGACAAGCTGGTGGAAGCGGGCACATGGAGAGGAAGGGAAGAAGAGAGGGGAGGGTGGGGAGAAGGTAAGGTGAAGAAGAAAGGAAGATTAGGGAAGACGTATAGAGGGAAGAACAGGAATAAGAGAATAGGAAAGGAAAGGGGGTAGAGGAGGGAGAAGAGGAATAGGGGATAGGGTAAGGGAGTGATGGAAGTGGAGGAGTTTGGTGGAGGAGTGGAAAAATTGGAGTGTAAGAAGAGGGAAACGGAGGAAGGAGAGGAGGGCAGGATGAGAGGGGAAGGCAAGTGTAATGGAGTGATAACGGCAGAGCAAAAGGTAAAGACGGAGGAGAGGGAAGATGAATATGACTATATAACACGTGAACCATGACATACGGACCTACAATAAGTAACCTGAAAACTATGACATGTGATCAATGACGTATGAACTGTGATATTGTAAACTATAAAATGAAAACTATGACATGAAGACTATGATAAAAGAGATATAATATACTAATAATGTAAACTATAAGACGTAAACGATGAACTTTGACATTCGGTCTTTAACGTGTAAGGTAGAGTATGGAAACCATGGACCTGAGAACTATATTACCTGGGAGTTGTGACATGTGAACTATTGTATGTGGTTTATAACATTGAAACCGTGACATTTGAACAACGACATGTAAACTATATCATGTGAAATATAAAAAGTGAGATGTAACATTTTGGAAACAATATCATGTGAAGTATAACATGTTAACTATAACTTGTGAACTATAACATGTGAACTATAACACCTGAGCTACAACATGTGATCTACATCATGTGAACTATAACATGTGAACTATAACATGTGAACTATAACCAACATGTGAACTACAACACGTGAACTATAACATGTGAACTATAACATGTGAACTATAAACAAAATGTGAACTAATACAAGTGAGCTATAAAATGTGAACTATAACATGTGAACTATAACATGTGAACTATAACAATATGAACTATAACATGTGAACTATAACATGTGAACTTCACATAACATGTGAACTATAACTAACATGTGAACTATAACATGTGAAGACTACACCATGTATGAACTATAACTAAATGTAGAATTACAACATGTGAACTATAACTTAACATGTGAACTATAGCATGGAACTGTAACTAACATGTAACTATAACATGTGAACTATAACATACGAACTATAGCATGAGAACTATAACTAACATGTGAACTATAACTAACATGTGAACTATAACATGTGAACTATAACATGTGAACTATAACATGTGAACTATAACATGTGAACTATAACTAACATGTGAACTATAACATGTGAACTACACCATGTGAACTATAACTAAAATGTGAATTACAACATGTGAACTATAACTAACATGTGAACTATAGCATGGAACTGTAACTAACATGTGAACTATAACATGTGAACTATAACATGCGAACTATAGCATGAGAACTATAACTAACATGTGAACTATAACATGGCGAACTATAACATGTGAACTATAACATGTGAACTATAGCATGTGAACTATAACTAACATGTGAACTATGACTAACATGTGAACTATAACATGTGAACTATAACATGTGAACTATGACATGTGAACTATAGCATGTGAACTATAACTAACATGTGGACTATAACTAACATGTGAACTATAACTAACATGTGAACTAAAACATGTGAACTAAAACATGTGAACTATAACACATGTGAACTATAACTAACATGTGAACTATAACTAACATGTGAACTAAAAACATGTGAACTATAGCATGTGAACTATAACATGTGAACTATAACTAACATGTGAATTTAAAACATGTGAGACTACTTAGCATGTGAACTATAACATGTGAACTATAACATGTGAACTATAGCATGAGAAATATAACTAACATGAGAACTATAACTAACATGTGAACTATAACATGTGAACTATAACATGTGAACTATAACATGTGAACTATAGCATGTGAACTATAACTAACATGTGAACTATGACTAACATGTGAACTATAACATGTGAACTATAACATGTGAACTATAACATGTGAACTATAGCATGTGAACTATAACTAACATGTGGACTATAACTAACATGTGAACTATAACTAACATGTGAACTAAAACATGTGAACTATAACATGTGAACTATAACATGTGAACTATAGCATGTGAACTATAACTAACATGTGAACTACAACTAACATGTGAACAATAACATGTGAACTACACCATGTGAACTATAACTAACATGTGAACTATAGCATGTGAACTATAACTAACATGTGAACTATAACTAACATGTGAACTATAACATGTGAACTACACCGTGTGAACTATAACTAAAATGTGAATTATAACATGTGAACTATAACTAACATGTGAACTATAACATGTGAACTATAACATGTGAACAATAACTTGTTAAGTATAACACATTAACGCATGAATTAGTTCAGTGACTTCATTTAGTGAAAATATGACAGTGGTTAGAAATAAACAAACCTCAGTGTTACAGCTCCTTGCTGAGTGTGTGTGTGTGTGTGTGTGAAGATCAGCACAACATGTACGAATTTTTCAATTCCATTAAAACATTTTATGGGCCAACTACTCATGGCGCAGCCCTCCTCCGCTCATCTGACGGTAATTCCATAATTAAAGATGATGAAGACCTCCTTCAGCGCTGGAAAGCGACTTACCATTCACTGCTCAAACGGAACACCGATGTGGATGTCCTGACTACCCAGCAGGTCCCTCAGCATCTATAGCTGACACACCTCAACTATCCTCCATCCCTGGATGAGGTACAGTAGCTACTGCCATAAAACAGATGAAAAATAACAAAGCCTCGGGGCCTGATGGAATCCCAGCCGAGGTGTAAAAAGCAGGAGGACCTCTGCTTACCAGCCGTCTCCACTCTCTCCTAGAGAATATATGGGAAAAGGAGGAAATCCCCGAAGCTCTTAAAGACGCCTCCATCGTCAATATTTATAAGAACAAGGGAGACCAGTCAGACTGTGGCAACTACAGAGGGATCTCGCTGCTGTCCATAGCTGGCAAAATTATCGCCCGAGTCCTCCAAAACAGACTTCTTCCTGAGGCGGAAAACATCCTCCCAGAATCTCAAGGTGGCTTTAGACTATCACGTGGTACCACTAACATGATCTTTGCTGCCTGCCAGATACAGGAAAAGTGCAGAGAATAGCGTTGTGACCTATACATGGCTTTCATCGACCTAACCAAGGCTTTCGACTCGGTCAACAGGGAAGCCCTCTGGTGGACCCTCAGCCGTTTTGGCTGCCCACCAAAATTCATCGCCATTGTAAGGCAACTCCACGATGGCATGAACGACAGTGTCCTGCACAATGGCACCCAGTCTGAGTTCTTCCTCATCCAAACGGGGGATAAACAAGGGTGTGTACTGGCACCAACTCTCTTTTCTTTTTTCTTGGCTGCCTTCCTTAATCCTGCCAGTGCCAACTTAGCCGGCAGGGTAATGGGGATGGGTTTTTCAACATAAGGCGACTCCAGGCAAGAACAAAGGTGTCGACAGCTTCCATTACTGAACTTCAGTATACATACGACCTCACCTTTGTTGCTCACAATGAACACAACCTACAGGAGATCCTGAACACCTACTCAGATGTGTATGCACACTTCGGCCTTGAGGTGAATGTACGTAAGACGCAGATTCTCTTTCAACCTGCCCCTGGTTCAGACACACCTCCACCATCCATCCAGCTTAACAGTACTACCCTCTCTAATTTTACCCACTTTCGGTGTCTCGACCCCCACCTGTCCACCACCACGGACATCGATGAAGAAATTCAGCATCGGATCAGATGTGCATCTCGAGTCTTTGGCAGACTCCGAAACCGTGTATTCAGCAGGAAGCTAAAATTATCTACAAAGTTACACGTATATTGAGCAGTGGTCCTCCCCACCCTGCTATATGGCAGCGAGACATGGGTCACATACAGAAGGCATCTCAAGACACTTGAAAACTTTCACCAACGTAATCTAAGTTCCATCCTCCAAGTTCGCTGGGAAGACAAGAGAACAAATGCCAGTATTCTTTCTGACACCAATTGTAGTAGCATCCAGGCTACCGTTATCCATGAACTGGCCATGTTACCCGCATAGACGACAGTAGACTGCCAAATCAGCTACTTTATTGTCACCTAACGAATAGTAAACGTAACGTTGGCAGGCAACTAAAAAGGTAAAAGGATAGTCTTAAGACAAACCTGAAAAAGTGCCAATTCGACCCCCCCCCCCTCACCTCGCAGACTATTACTCCAAACCATAGCACTTGGAGGAGCACCACACAAGAAGATGTCAATACTTTCGAGTTAGCCCGACTGCAAAGTGAGGCAGACAAGCACCAACGCCTAAACGAGGCCGTCTCCGCCCTTCCCGCACTAGATCTAGCCCCCAGCATGTGCAACATCTGTGATCGACCCTGCCGGTCCCGTATCGGCCTCTTTAGTCACCTCAGAACTCACCAACCTATGTGACATCCTCAATAACTCATGCCATCGTATCATAGCTAGATGATCGTCATACTCGATTCCGAGTGACAGCAAAGTATTAAATAGTAGTAGTGTGTGTGTGTGTGTGTGTGTGTGTGTGTGTATGTTAATAAGTTCATTTGAGCAATATATGTACAGTCGCTGTCAAAAGTAATCATCCACCCCTCCTACTACCATACTCATGAGCTTAAGGCCTTTCTTCACAACAGGTCACCAGAGGGTGGGGGAGGTATTGATGGGGGAAGAGTTAGGGGTGGTGGACTCTGATAAGTTAGGAGGGGCGTCAGTTAAGGGCCACATACTGTACGTAGTGAGAGTGTATGTGGTCTTAGAATTATCCTTAACACCTGAAGAAGGTTGGTGGATGTAGCTTGTTTGACGTTGACGGCCTAAAGTGACCCTGGCAGTTAATAGGCCTAAGACCCAAACAACCAACCAACTAGGAGTGCGGATGTCCAGGGAGTTGAAGTGGAGGTGCCATATGGATTTATATTTTCCTTAGATACCTATGCCTTTACATGAGATTCTGGGTAGGAATGCGAGTGAGCTTTTGCCAGGTAATGTGTCATTAGGGTTTATAAGCCTTCTGGTTTCAGTGCGGGAAAGCCCTTGATATGACAATATACGAGAAGGGTGGGTGTGGCTTGCTCACCTCCAGTAACACTGTTACTTGATCACTTCTACCTCTCGTCACTACCGTTCTTCAAAAAATTCAATATTTATTGATAAAAAATATATAATGAATTATTGGGTAGAATGTGACTTGTCCGCCTTGTAGTATGTTTATTAGAGTTGTGAAAATCAATAAGAGGTGATGAAGTGATAGTGGCAATGGTGGTGTTGGCCACTGTTCCACACCCAGCTCAGGATGAAGCTAAATGTCTATTTTAGTCCGGGGAGACCACAATTGACAGGCGTGGACATTGGACGGACTATTGAGATTCTCTTTGACCTGTGTCGGTAAATATTAAAAATATATGTGATTTCCATTCTCGTATTCAATATTTATCCCCATATCAATGTTATTATAAATATCTAATTGCCGTTGTTTAAAACCTGAACAACAACCTGAAAAAAATCAAATAAGGAAATGTATGGCATAATATAATAAACATAAATGAAGGTCCTCATCTATTATTCTTTCAAGTATTCAAATCAAAGATAATATAGTGAAACAAAAACTTGCATCCAACCTTCCCTTCCTTCTTTCATGAATTTCCCTGATTTCTTAAATCCCCTCCATCTCTGATGTGTGTATTACTGTTTGGAAGTATGTACAACCCGGAGCGTAACGCAGTAATCTAACAAGCCCGTTAATAATTGGGTATATGTCCTCAGTTATCACACCGTGGATGAAGTACAGTATACCGTGGCCTCCTGTTATATTATATCATTTCATATTGCCAATATTATCTCAATATAGTCTCTGAGGTCAAGTTTCCGCTTAAAATAATTATGTCCTGATGTTATCAATATACGATGGCTACTTGTGGTGCAATGGTCAGCATTCACGCCTCGCAAACCAGCGGACCCGGGTTCGATCCCCGGGCAGGGTGAAACTATGGGCAAGTTTCTTTACGTCATTTGCTTCTGTCTACCCAGCAGTAATTGGGGACCGGGATGTTAATCGATTTGTTCCGGGGTAATGGTTAGCCAGTGCAGTTGGCGAGATGTCCGGTCTTGTATTGGCGACAACTTCTACACGTTAAGAAAACATCACTGGTAGCTTATTTCTATTACTCTTCCTCTCTGTTTATATATGAGCTACCCGTTGTCTGTGTCTGTCTCTGTCTCTACCTTTTTCTGTCTCTGTTTCTCAAGTAATTTAATATGAAACTACGTACTTCACTACAACTCCCCTGCCATCCATTACCAACCCAACTTTATGCCTCTACTCTTCGCTCTGCATGTATCTTACCCCTAAAATAACTTCCCAGCCCCCGCCGTCCCTGCCAGCACATACACAAAGAGAAAATACAGGTCACAATTTACTCAGCTCTTATCAACAGCCGCCAGCCACCTACAGAAACATGGACAAATCTTTTAACCTACAGAAATTCAACCGATGGTTCCTTAGATCAACAAGTTATCCCATCTGGCTAATAAAAGTTTCATAAGTTTTAATTTCTCAAGACTATAGAGAAATAATATTTTTTGGAGAATTGAATCTCTGAAAAATACTCCACCTTTCTTTTCCTTAAGAAAAATATAACGAGAAAAATGCAAAGGTGATTGTACCTCCGAGTACCTATTTTCATATAATCCAGGTCTCGTAAGCTTTTAATTCTGGAAATTGTATAAATTACTATCCTTTTTTTTTAGAATTACGATAGCAAAAGAATTATACATACAGTACTACACCGTACTACTACTACTACTACTACTACTACTACTTTGCTGTCACTCGGAATCGAGTATGACGATCATCCAGCTATGGTAAAATGATATGGGTTATTAGGGATGTCACCTAAGTTGGTGAGTTTTGAGGTGACTAAAGAGCCCGATACGGGACCGCAGGGTCGTCCACATTCGTTCCACATGTGTAGGGCTGCATATACTGTGGGAGGGGCGGTGGCAGCGTCTTTCCGACGTTGGCGCTTATCTGCCTCGGTTTGCAGTCGGGCTAACTCGAAAGTATTGACACCTTCTCGTGTGGTGCTCCTCCAAGTCTTACGATGTGGAGTAATCGACTCCCAGGTGAGGGGGTCGATTTGGCACCTTTTCAGGTTTGTCTTAAGACTATCCTTATTCCTTTTCAATTGCCCGCCAGCGTTACGTTTACTATTCATTAGGTGACTGTAAAGTAGCTGCTTTGGCAGTCTACTGTCGTCCACGCGGGTAACATGACCAGTCCAACGTAGTTGTTCATGGATAATGGTAGCCTAGATGCTTCCACAGTTGGTGTCATCAAGAATGCTGTCATTTGTTCTCTTGTCTTCCCAGCGAACTCGGAGGATGGAACGTAGACTACGTTGGTGAAAGTTTCAAGTACCTTGAGGTGCCTCTTGTATGTGACCCATGTCTCACTGCCATATAGTAGGGTGGGCAGTACCATTGCTCGATATACGTGCAGCTTTGTGGATAATTTCAGCTCCCTACAGCTGAAGACACGATTTCGGAGTCCGCCCAAGGCTTGAGATGCACATCTGATCCTATGCTGAATCTCTTCATCGATGTCTGCGGTGGTGGACAGGTGGGAGCCGAGATACCGAAAGTGGGCAACTTTAGAGAGTGTAGTACTGTTAAGCTGGATGGATGATGGAGGTGTGTCTGAACCAGGGGCAGGTTGAAAGAGAATCTGAGTCTTACGTACATTCACCTTTAGGCCGAAGTGTGCATACGCGTCTGCATAAGTGTTCAGGATCTCCTGTAGGTCGTTTTCAGTGTGAGTAACAAGGGTGAGGTCGTCTGCATGCTGAAGTTGAGTAATGGAAGCTGCCGACACCTTTGTTCTTACCTAGAGTCGTCTTATGTTGAAAAGAACCCCCTTCGCCCGGTACTCGATGTTCACCCCGTTGGCTAAATTGGCACTGGCACGAGTAAGGAAGGCAGCCAAGAAGATGGAAAAGAGAGTTGGTGCCAGTACACACCTTTGTTTAACCCCTGTTTGGATGGGGAAGAACTCTGACTGGGTGCCATTGTGTAGGACACTGCCGTTCATGCCATCGTGGAGTTGCCTCACCATGGTGATGAATTTTGGGGGGGGGGGCAGCCAAAACTGCTGAGGGTCCACCAGAGGGCATCCCTGTTGACCGAGTCGAAGGCCTTGGTTAGGTCGATGAAAGCCATGTACAGGTCACGGCGCTGTTCTCTGCAATTTTCCTGTATATGGCGGGCAGCAAAGATCATGCCAGTGGTACCACGTGATGGTTTAAAACCACATTGAGATTCTGGGAGGATGTTTTCCGCCTCAGGAAAAAGTCTGTTTAGGATTCGGGCGATAATCTTGCTAGCTATGGAAAGTAGCGCGATCCCACGGTAGTTGCCACAATCTGACCGGTCCCCCTTGTTCTTATAAACATTGATAATGGAAGCATCTTTAAGAGCTTGGGGGATTTCCTCCTTTTCCCATATATTCTTCAGGAGAGAGTGGAGACGGCTGGTAAGTAGATGTCCTCCTACCTTATACATCTCGGCTGGGATTCCATCAGGCCCTGAGGCTTTGTTATTTTTCATCTGTTTAATGCCAGTAGCTACCTCATCCAGGGATGGAGGATAGCTGAGGTGGGTCAGCTCTGGGCGCTGAGGGATCTGCTGGGTAGTCAGGACATCCACATCGGTGTTTCGGTTGAGCAATGAAGGGTAGTGCTCTTTCCAGCGCTGAAGGAGGCCTTCGTCGTCTTTAGTTATGTGGTTCCCGTCAGTTGAGCGAAGGGGGGCTGCTCCAAGAGTGACTGGCCCATAAAATTTTTGTGGAAATGAAAAATTCGCGCATCTTGTGCTGATCTGCAAGTTTTTAAACTTCACATGCTTTATTTTTAAGCCAGTCGTTCTTTTGAATGCGAAATTCCCACTGGGCTACCTCTATCTTCTTGCTTAAGGTATCAGCTTTGGTCCGAGACTAAAGGTTGTTCTGCCAGTCAGTAAAAGCAGCACGTTTATCATCGATGAGTACTTTGATTGCCGGGTGATTTTCATCAAACCAGTCCTGGTGTATTCTTTTGAACTGGCCGAGGGTCTCTCTGCAGGTCTTTGTCATAACAGTATTAAGAGTATCCCATTCGGCACTGGGATTCACGTTGTTTGCTGTTGGGTTGTTTATAAGCCCATGTTCGAGCTGCTCTCTAAATCATGTGGTACTGCTGGATCCTCCAGACTTTTAGTGTTAAAACCTCTTCTAGAGGCTTGCTGCCTTCGCCGTTTTGGGGCGACGTGAAGTGAGAGCTTGGCTCTGACGAGCCGATGATCTTTTTCTCTGACAATGATGTAGTCAATGCAATGCCAGTGGGTGGATCGTGGGTGTTGCCACGATCCCTTGAACTTGTCGGCCTGCCTAAACAAGGTATTGGTGATAGTGAGGTTGTGAGCAGCACGCTTGCTGAGAAGGAGTAGGCCATTGTGATTACACTTGCCTAGTCCATTTCTTCCTATGGTTCCCTGCCAAATGTTAGCATCTCTGCCAACTCTGGCATTGAAGTCGCGAAGGAGCACAACCTTGTCTTCTCTGGGGATAGAGGCTAGCACTCTGTCGAGGTCGGCATTAAAGGCCTCCTTGATGTCATCCTCTGCATCCAGTGTTGGGGCGTTTGCACTGATGAAGAAGGCATGACGTGAGTGATTCAGTGGGACTCGAAGCGTCATGAGGCTCTCGTTGATCCCAACAGGCATTGCAGTTAGCCTGTGTAGGATGCGTTGACGGATGGCAAAGCCAACTTCATAAATGCTGGTTCTCTCCTCAGCAGGCTTACCCTTCCAGAAGAAGGTGTAGTTGGCCCTCATCTGGGAGCTGGGACTCACTGATGGCTGTTATGTCGATGTTATACCTAGGCAGCTCTTTTGCCACAAGGGCAGTTCTTCTTTCAGGAGGCACATTTGTGCCAGTATCCAGAAGGGTCTTGACATTCCATGCAGCGACCATGAGAAGTTGTATGGTTTGTTTTTGTTTGGGTCTGTAATTTTGATTTTGTTTTCGACAATATAAGGATGACCTTACTGGGTGCGGTTGCCCAGTCAGGTTGGGTTTTTAGGCAAGCTATTTTTAGGTCACCTTTTCTAGCCTCCTCCCCATGTGGGGTGAGCAGAGTGGCTCCTCGTAAGGGCTGCTTAGTCGCACAGATAGGACCGGATTGCACTGCTGCCTAGATCTCAGTGTGTAAACGACCATCTTATCTGTGTCACCAAAGTGCAGAGTTGTGACTGGAGACTCCCAGCAGTCATCTCTGCCTGTCCCCGTCGCCACTCGTCCGTCGCCACAAGGCTTTTGGAAGTATAAGGGGTTTTGATGATGATGAGAGGTATGATAAGCTGGATGATGGCTGTGCGTGAGTTGATTTATGTGGTGAGGCAGGAGCGCAGGCTGCAACCATACATCTTGACTCTCCCTTTTCCTGATCCAGTGGTGCAAGTTTTGCAACGACTGGGGAGAGGGAGAGTTGCAATGGACTGCCGATAGCCCAGTTTGTTGGGT
Organism: Homarus americanus; assembly: GCF_018991925.1. Taxonomy (NCBI): domain Eukaryota; kingdom Metazoa; phylum Arthropoda; class Malacostraca; order Decapoda; family Nephropidae; genus Homarus; species Homarus americanus. The sequence continues at coordinate 11,346,879 of NW_024737097.1, forward strand.
TTCGCCTTAGTAGCCTGTCCATCAGGCATTGCCTTCGTCCGCCGGTGTAGTCGTTGGGTTTCCATAGTGGTCACCTTTTCGGCCTACACCGCCGTTGGGGTCTTGTTTACCTGTTACCCTCGATAATAAATTCAAATAACCACTGAAATGTAACAGCTGTCAACATATGAATTATAGATTCTATTGAGATGTTTGTCCTTTGTTCCGACGCGCTGCGTTGCTGCCGCTGTGCCATTTCGTCTCGAATCTATTTTTAGTAACATCGGCGAGTGACAACTGTGCTATAGTCACATGCCGGAGTTCCTCAGCTGTCCAGTGAGTTGTGCCTTCCAATAGTTCGAGGAACACAATGGGTACTTTACAAAACACCAGTCTTGTGGAAGATGATGAGTGCAGTGTAAACCCTGTTGTCTTCTTGGGTACCGAAGGCTCAGACTTCAGTGTATCGTATCATCAGTATCAGGCCACTGTGGGCCACCGGCATTATTAATACGAAAATTGATCGTAGCTCGCTTTTTTCACTTCTCTGAAGAAATATCTAGTTTGGTTAATATTAATATTTTCTTCACCTTTGCCTTGTGACAACCTTTGCAGAACATGATGCCTTTTCTCCTTTCTTACCATTCTTTGCATCTCTCTTATTTCTGCACAAAATCCAGCCATAGCTGTTTGTTGTTTCGGTCATTAGTATGTTTCAATTTCGTTTTTTCTTTAATGACCACCTACCGCGTCTTCGCTTTCATTATTATTATACCGTTCGTCATATGTTTCCTTCTCCCTCGACCATCTCTACCCCGGCAGTCATCAGCTTTACTCAACATATATTAAAAAAATACATATGATTCATGTTCATGATGTCAGTTTGCTTACAAATACAAATAACATTGTCAATGCATGTTGGGTTAAAATGAAACCATCATTGCACCAAACATTTCATGTAATAAATCTTCGTCATTCATCTTTTTCTTATTATTTCGTTTTATCATCATTGGGAGATCATATATACCCAGAAAAATAAACAGAGAATCCTGAAATACAATGAACCAAAAGAAAATTTAAGTTCAAATGTTTTGTAAGTGTAACACAATTACAAGGCTAGAAAGTAAGTTAATCAACTTTACACAGAATTAGAGCAACTATACTCATTATAAGTTGGTTAACTTACATTTTTCACTAGTATGTTCAGCCTTGTTTTTACCTTTGATGTAACAAAGAATGTGACGGAATTTAACCAAATTCGAAATTGAATTTATCATTTGAAGTATTGGTTTTGCATGGTAAAGTACCCGCTGGAGTTTTGCTACACTACAGGAAGAAAACTTAGAATGAAAAAAAAAGGAAATCCGTTGTCAACACCACAAAACCAATAATCAGGTGAATCAAAACACACGATTACTTGGTGTTGATGATTATAATATAATGATAGGTGAAGTAATACAAGTCGTCAACTGGAGTGTATTAAAAAACGAGAGAGCTTACACAGAAATTCCTGTGGCAGAAGGGAGAGATAGTTTATATACAGTGGCAGGAGAGAGAGGTAGTTTATATACAGTGGCAGGAGGGAGAGGTAGTTTATATACAGTGGTAGGAGAGAGAGGTAGTTTATATAGTGGTAGCAGAGAGAGGTAGTTTATATACAGTGGTAGGAGAGAGAGGTAGTTTATATAGTGGTAGCAGAGAGAGGTAGTTTATATAGTGGTAGCAGAGAGAGGTAGTTTATATAGTGGTAGCAGAGAGAGGTAGTTTATATACAGTGGCAGGAGAGAGAGGTAGTTTATATAGTGGTAGCAGAGAGAAGTAGTTTATATACAGTGGCAGGTGGGAGAGGTAGTTTATATAGTGGTAGCAGAGAGAAGTAATTTTATATAGTGGCAGGTAGCAGTGGTAGCAGAGGTAGTTTATATTCAGTGGCAGGAGGGAGAGGTAGTTTATATAGTGGTAGCAGAGAGAGGTAGTTTATATACAGTGGCAGGAAGGAGAGGTAGTTTATATAGTGGTAGCAGAGAGAGGTAGTTTATATAGTGGTTGCAGAGAGAGGTAGTTTATATACAGTGGCAGGTGGGAGAGGTAGTTTATATAGTGGTAGCAGAGAGAGGTAGTTTATATACAGTGGTAGGTGGGAGAGGTAGTTTATATAGTGGTAGGTAATAGTTCAAACTTAGAGAAAAACGTTCGTTAGTAAAAGAGTTTGTTGGTCATTTCGGATTTAAATGAATGTTACATAATAAAGAAGAGCCAGGTCCTGCACGTGGAGACCTGAAACTGGGATTTTGTTTCAGAGTGCGACGGTTACGGGCCAATTCATGCCGAGATGGGGTGGGTACGGGCCAAATCACTTGTGTATCGGGGACGATGAGGCCCCAAAATAAAACGTTGCGGAGCTGGGAGGGGAGACTGCGGCCTAAATCACTAGTGGGAGGGGTTAGGGATGGGGGAGGTTGGTGCGTGCCAAATCATTAGTGGATAGTAGTGGGTGCAGGTCAAATTATATACAGGAACCCAGGATAAAGGTCAAATCGTTTGAAGTGAGACAACTACAATATGTGATGAGACGAGGCCGAGGATTGCGTGGAGTACAAGGTGTTCAAAAGGTGCAGAAATTAACTTGCATAGCAACTATAGAAAAATATTCAACAAGTTGTTCATAAAGATACTCGTACGTACACAGGAAACCACATCACAACAGTCATATATTAACAGAAGTAAGAAACTCATGTGGTGTATACACAGGGTGATTCAGCAAAGAGTACATTAAATTGGAGGATGAAATCCTTGGATAATTCTAAACCACATTGTCTCTATGGTAAAATGTCAGTTTCTGCATAGTTTCCATGTTACAATACATTTAAGATGTTGTATTAATGAGAGTGAATTTGACGTGAAACACCCGTAGGTTTTTGTAATCCTTTATTCGCAGATCTGTACAGTGTGACTCCTCTTTGTTACAACCTAAAGGAAATGTTCAAAGTTGCCCCCTTCTGCCTCAATGCAGGCCTGTACACGTCGTACCATTGACTGTCTGACGCGTTCCAGAATGCATGAACTATGTTTAATTTGCTTGCACCTGTCACGAACACGTGGGCTCATGCAGAATCTGACATTTTACCATAGAGACATTGTGGTTTTGAATTATCCAAAGATTTCATCCTCCAATTTAATGTACTCATTGTTAAATCATCCTGTAGTATATGAAAAGTGAGTTATTTAATAGGTTAAAAACTGGTATATGTGTATACATTGCTCGTCTAATTCATCTTGGTTTCGAGGATGAACATTAAAGGGAGCACTGTGGTATACAGGGAGGCTGGCTTAGTGAAGGAGCTCTTTTCGGTTCTCTTTTGGTTGTGTCTCTTGTGTTTGATGCGGCATTGTTTATTTTTTATTTGATATTATTTGCGATCTTTTTCTTTTCCTTCTCTTTGAATTATCAACTGATATTTCCCTTCTCATGCTACTATATTATTAACTAATAGAATTGCCCGGATTCGCTCGGATTAGGTACTGTACAGTATATATTGTATAATCTTGACTCACAGTTTGGCTTTCCTGAGACGGGTAATCACTTTCTGCAATCGCCGCGGCGGTATTTTAGTAGGGGAAGATTTTTGTTTCTTGCCTTGACCACCCGAGGATCCGTGGTCATTAGTAATACCAAGGTTTTGAAGCTATGACTGGAACAGACAGACAGACAGACAGAGAGACAGACAGACAGACTCACAGAGAGAAACGTCTTTATATTATTATAGATAGTATCTCCTTTTCTTTCCCTTGTCCTGTTTTCTATATGTCTTCTACATACCTTTTCTTTTCTACACGTACAACACTTTCATTAATCCTTAGTGATTCATTACGAGACAAAAGATCAAGGAAACACTATTAAAACTGTAAACGTTATATCGCCTAGCCTTGACGATATACCAACAGAACTTGCTAACAGATGGCGGGAAAAAAAGAAAAAAGAAAAAAGAAGAAAGTAAATTTTGCCCATTGATGCTTCTACCAACATCCTTTCATTGTAAATACTTGGGGTAAGTATCATAATTCTACTATTCTATAAATTTTTAATGTTTCTCTTCTTGCTCTTGCCAATCTTAGTATTTTGGGCGTTTGTTTTCCTTTGAGGATAACTTATCTCTAGGGACAGGCTGAGGCCAAATATTCCACCCTTAACTGCTACCTTTTGTAGGTCAGGTTTCATTAGGTTAAGTTTAGGTTTGATTATGTTGCTTCATATCAAATTTCTGATGTTTCTTTGAATATACTGCCATGTTTGTTATCAAGAGTGTGAGGAAGGGGTGAGAGAGGGACTGATGGGTGATGGACAGGGTGACAGGGAGGGGGTCCTCGCTTACCAGGATCACCAGCCCAACACACCAACCCACAACCCAACCTGATCCTAGTCTGTGACTCTTGGCGCCAAGGTCAGCAAGTCTCTCTTATCCTTTACATATATCCCACCCAGGCCACCGAGAGGAGGTCTAGGAAATGGAATTTGGAAGTTGTGTTTATGTTTCCTGAACCTTTTACTAATATTTCACCTGCTGTTGTATTATTATGTTTATATATGGCACGAGTTATGTATATGTAAGATTAAAGGTGAGGTGTAGTGTAGTTTGGGTGGGGATAAGACACGCTATATAAAGTATTGACAGTATAACTTAACTTTCCCATTAATAAAAGTTATAAACTATTAATGTCAACTGTGGCAACTCTCGACAGTAAATGTTTCTAATGACAGGTTTGAAGCAACAATACCTACAGTAGTACGTTATTTTCACCACATTATCATGAGGGTGGGAGTAGTATACTATCCTGTCCTTTTGATGTAATAGTTTTATTTCCAATTAAGTATTTCAATTTCAACCACATTATCATCCATAAAACAACTTAAATAAAGTTATAAACTGGTAATATAAGGAAAAATTGTCCAATATTTTCACACATTGAGTATTGCTTCTGGTGTGGTAACCGAGAACTACTTCCATTTAGAACATTAGTTGTCAACATTGGGACGATAAATTAGCCTTCATAAACATTTTTAATACGCCTTATAACTGTGTTAATGTAAACAATTAAGACACCAGTTTATATGATTGTCCTCACAAGATATATTCCCCGTTCCGCGAGGTAATGGAGTTTTCACCCTCCTTCTGGTCCTTTCCTTTACCTGAACCTCATGGCTCAACCTCACAGTTAAACCTCACAGCTTAACCTCATGGCTCAACCTCACAGCTTAACCTCATGGCTTAACCTCACAGCTTAACCTCATGGCTTAACCTCACATTTTGGACTTATACTTTATCTTCACAGCTTAACCTCACAACTTAATCTAATACCTTAACCTCATAACATAACCTTACCACATAACCTCACAGCTTAACCCCAAATAGCCTCAGAGTTCAATGGTGAGATTAAACAAATAATTGTAACACGATTGGTATAGTTAACCCTCGTCCTTGGTCAAGTGTTAGTTGTGGTGACACCAGATGTAGCGCCATGGTGTGTGTGTATAGTGAGCAGTACAAAGTTGGCTCCCGTGAGTCTGGGGAGTCGTAACAACCTGCCTTAAGGCGAGGTGATGTGACGTAAGGGGAGAGGGAGGCCTCTGTGCGCGCTGGACAGAGGATAGGGGACAGTTCCACCGCCATATCTGTTGTGTTAAGTAAGAAATATTTAATATCTGAATTATGATATTTTACATTTGGCTGTTGTGTCGTTGAGATAAACAAATGCATCCTGTCTGCTGTAGTGTGTGGACATTGTCATGCTCTCCCTGTCAACTTTGGGCTAAATCTGTGTCAATGACAAAACGTGCTATTGCATCAGGAGAAATGGTGTTTCTACGTGTTTTTGTGTTCTACAACAATAAACTACGGACTTATCTCAGAATCCGAAGCACCACGACACCATCACAATACTTGACCCACACCACACTCCATAAAGCCTAACACTGTGTGCATTTATTTTAACGCCTCTTACACTTTGCTTGACGAAAAATAAAGTGGTAAATTTATAATGTGTAACCAACTGTTTAGTCGTATATTGTCCACTGCAGGACAGGAATTATTCACCCCTCCTTACAGTAAATGAATGAAAAGCGTCTATACTACATCAACTAATCTACATAAACGTTGCCGGACCATGTAATGAGTCAAATTATATTATTGTGGTCCCAGGCTACTGTGTGCACCTCACGTCTCACAGAGTAACTTAGTCTCCTGTCTCCTTCGGATTCACGCTCCGATACTCTCAGGGTTCACACCTCCCGGAAAGAGTGGATTGATAACACCAAGTGTACTTGTCGGAAATTTCCCTGACTGTACATTATACACAATTCGAGGGGCCAAAGGTATATTGGGTGTATACAGAATATGCCATACATTCCATTATTTATGATACACGTAGTTTATTAAAGATAAATACTAAACCATCATTGAGAAGGGGTTCGTGACGTCTCACACTCAAACCAAGAGGCACGCCGACCGATAAGGTCCACAACTATACTGCATTTTGACATCAAAATGTTTTCAATTATATTATCTTTGCTCACGAGATAACACTCTGAGATATTATTGACTCCAATTTGATGAAATTGGACTAGCATCTTGGCAGCAGCGACGAATGTCAAGGTTAAAACGGAAACAAAACAGCGTCACTGACGAACGATCCCTTGACAATAAATCGGCATTTATATTACTTTGCTCTTTATTTACAGACGATTTAGCTTATGTGGAGGATAACATGATACACCATCACGAAATTTATATTAATAGCTACACCTGAGCGACACTATTATCTGCTCGACACAACGGCCACAAGAAAAACTTAAACAAAATCATTCCGACGATTTGTCTTTAAGGATATAAAAAATACATAATGGTTGCCCCTCGCGTAACGAGGATGGCCGGCCCAAGGCGTGAATTTGTTTAAATGTTGTTACGTTAATAGTAATAAGTGAATTAGTGTCTCTGATATTTAAACAAAATTTACTAATGGGCGGAGTTAATTGGAACACAATTCCTGTGAAGGTCTTGTGGCAGAAAAAAAGATCAAGCCACTGTCGATTTGTTCTTTGGAAAGGAGATGGCATAAACAACCACAGATGATCAGTCAGTTACCCAGGTAACTAGTTTTTATTGCCTGGAAACATTTTACCGTCATTACCTGTTTGTTGATGCAGCTGAACTCGTGCCCATGGTCATATTTGTTGCATAAAAATACACAACTTTCATTTAATCTTCAAAAATCTTACTAGTATAGGGGGAAAAGTGATCACTCTTTATGGAGGCAGCCATGGTGAGGCTATAATAAATGTGGAACTGAAGCAATATTTGGCGTGTATACAAGTCTAGATTATCAAAACTCGTTTAATAAATAATTTATTTTAAAGAAGTTATACTGTACATCTTTTTCCTAACCCTTACTAGTTTATCCTGACTACTATATCACAGGAAGACATTCAACGCTTGAGGTAACAGTAGACTTTATTGGTGACTTTGTCTACAATATATTATTAAAACTGTTTTGCGCTACAGTTTCTGATTTTAATCAAAGAATATTTTCGCTAAATCATTGCATGGTCAGCAAGATCTTTAGTTTCACAAGAGATCTGTCATTTACATTGTGAAACCAAGAGAGAAATTTGCACAATTAGAACTCGAGACACGAGCTAGAATTAAAAATGTGTATCAGAGTGTGGCGCCACGTACTATACTGGACTTGTGTTGAAGCTTCACCGTCGATATAGCAATAGGCTGACTATGTAAGTCACTCCAGCGAAGATCTTGGCTACATTGTGAACAAAACAAGTTTATTCCCTCTACCAATGTCGAATCATAAGACGAAGGACAGAGAGAACTATTTCTTACTGCTACTTAGACTCTGGAAGTTGTAGAGACCAAACACAAACAAAACTTAGGAAGCCAAACGTCTTAACTTCACAAGATTACTCCCTCTCTGTGTTCACTGAGCAAAAGGCTACAGCACTCTCTTGCGTTGCCCACCAAAGTCCTCTTATTTCAAAAATCAAATTTACATATCTATTACGTAAAAGATAATATAGTTGACAGATATGAAACGTCGCTACTTCTTATGATAACGATAAATAAAGGAATTCAAGGAAAAGCGTAAATATAATTCAGTTCCATTTTTAATTCAGGTGGTTAATAATGTCCCACATAATTTGGCTTCCTCACATTATCCGGTATTGAAGGAGACGTGTATTGGGGCATTAAAAACTATTGGACGGGTGGTGACCGGCTGCTGGAGTACAGGGGCATTTAGGACTTCTTCCCGTGGATTGTCCCGTTGCCTTTTTTTGTATTAGAAAACTACAGTTACTGTGTAGTTAGTTTTATTCCTAAATTTAGATACAAAAATCGATCTTATTTGTCTTTGTGGAAACAGGAATTGTAACTTCTCGTTACGAAAAAAAAAATAATCTAAACTTATCATAAATTTAGTAAGACGTGAGGATAGTGAGAAGACATATTTACCGTTATTATTATGATTAAAGTGAGTCTCAGGCACGAGTCCCTGCTAGAGGCAGTGTACAGTACGTAACTCAATTCAGGCAATAACTATATATGGGAAAGAAATTTACATTAAACTCAGCATGAATTATGAAAAATTATGAATTGTGAGGAAAATGAGTACAAATATGAGTACAGCGAGAACAACATAAGAACATAAGGAGTCTGTAATAGGCCGGTTGACCTGTGCATGGCAGCTCCTGTCGAGAGCTACTACCACTCTCTATCATCCATGAATCAATCTCGCCTCCTTTTGAAACTTTCCAGAGTTCCAGCACTTACTACAAAGTTGCTAAGCTTGTTCCACTCGTTCACCACCCTATTTGTGAACCAGTTCCTTCCAATCTCCCTCCTAAACCTAAGCTTATCCAACTTAAATCCGTTGCTACGAGTCCTATCCTGCTCGGATATTATAAGAACTTTATCTATATCCCCTTTATTGATCCCTTTCACCCACTTAAATACTTCTATCATATCTCCCCGCACTCTTCGTCTTTCTAGGGAATGCAAGTTTAGTTTCTTTAACCTATCCTGATAGGGAAGGTTTCTAAGCCCCGGAATCATTTTCGTCATTCTTCGCTGCCCGACTCTAGTGAATTTATATCCATTCTATAATAAGGGCACCAGAATTTAACCGCATAATCGAGGTGCGGCCTGACCAGCGCAAGATATAGTTGCAATAAGACCTCTGCACTCTTGTTACTTACACTTCTAAATATAAAACCCAATACTCTGTTTGCCTTATTTCGAACATTAACGCACTATTTTCTAGGCCGTAGGTCCGGGCTTACAAGTACCCCTAGGTCTCTTTCACAAGTCGACTTCTCTAGGTTGATGTTGTTAAGGCTGTATACATTGACAGTATTTGTTCTTCCAATATTAAGTACGCTGCACTTGCTGGTGTTGAATTTCATTTGCCATTTTTCAGACCACCCCTGCAGTTTATTAAGATCCTCCTGTAATGCATTTGCATCCTGCCATGAATGAATTTGCCGCCCTATTTTGGTGTCATCCACACTTATGTCACTGCTGATCCCAGTATCTAGATCGTTTATGTAGATTATGAACAAGAGTGGGCCTAGTACTGACCCCTGGGGAACCCCACTGGTTACACGGCCTCAGATTTAACACCATCTACGCTGACCCTCTGCGTTCTATCGGTGAGCCATGATTTTATCCAATTTAAAACTTTCCCCTCGATACCATGAGCCTTAATTTTTCTCAGAAGCCTCTGATGCGGTACTCTGTCAAATGCTTTGCTAAAGTCTAAGTAAATAACATCGTAATTTTCGTCATTATCTACTACCTCGAAGACTTTCCTAAAAAACGTTAGCAGATTTGTTAGACAAGATTTTCCCTTTGTAAACCCATGTTGAGAGTCGTAGATTAATTTGCTTTTCTCTAGATGCGATCGGATGCTATCTGCTATAATTGATTCAAGAAATTTCCCCACGACTGACGTCAAAGTGATCTGCCGGTAATTTGACGCTGATGCTCTGTCTCCCTTTTTGAATATGGGTACTACATTTGCCTGTTTCCACAAGTCTGGCACAACTACTGTGTCTAATGATTTTGTAAATAAATTTACAAGAAGTCCGCTAATCTGTTCCCTACACTCTTTCAAGACTCGAGGGAAAATTTCATCCGGCCCTGGGGATTTTGTTTTCTTTAGTTTATTTATCTTCTTAAGAACATCCTCTTTTCTGATAGTGATATTCTTTAATTTCTCTTCTTCCTTTCCCTTAAATATCAGTTCCACCTCTGGAATTTCATCGCAAATTTCTTCTGTGAAAACTGATAAGAAGTAGCTGTTCAATGCTTTGCTTATTTCTTCACTGCCATTTTTCACTTCTCCCCTCCCTGACTTAAAAGGCCCAACTTTGTCCTTGACCTTTGTCCTATATACCTGGAAAAATCCCTTGGATTCTCTTGCTATTTTGATTTCATAGTCTCTCTTTGCATTCCTTACATTTTTCTTAACATTCCTAGATAGTTCATTATACCTATTACTGAGCTGCTCCTCCCCTCCCTTTAATTTCTTATATATTCCTTTCTTTATTCCTATGTTATGTTTAAGTTTTCTGGTCATCTACCTTGGCTCATTCTTATTTGACCTAATTTTTATGTATGGTATATTTTGTTCTTGTGCTTTATGTAGTATACTAGTGAATATATTATAGTCATGATCAATTGTTGTGTCATCTATGACCTCACCCCTTCCTACTGGGGACTGACGTGACTGTTCCCAGGTGGCCTCACCTAGGTACCTTCTTAACCCCTGATAATCCGCCAACCGAAAGTTTGGGACTCTGACCATATTGTCATTGTTTTTCGTTTCCCAATTTAGGGTGAACCTGATTTCTCTGTGATCACTGTAACCTAGTTCTTCCCCTACTGTGATATCTCTGATAATATTTTCTTTATTTGTTAATACTAGGTCTAATATATTGTCACCTCTAGTAGGTTCTGTAATTAGTTGTTTCAAAAAATTGTCCTGTACTGCGTCTAGGAAGTCTTCAGATTCATAGTCACCTACAATGTTGTCCCAGTCAATATTTCTGAAGTTGAAATCCTCCATAATGCATAGGTTGTTATATTTTGCTGCCCTACTCATTTCCTGCCATATGGGCTGAGCTGCTTCTTTGCCAAGGCTTGGGGGCCTGTAAATCACTCCCATAATTAGTTTTTCTCTTCATTCCGTGATTTCTACCTACACAGGCTCGGTTCCTATTTCACCCTTTATTGAATTATTAATACAACATTTTAATGTATCCTCGACGAAGAGTGCGACCCCTCCCCCCTTCCAACCTTCCCCGTCCTTGTGAAAAAGGTTGTACCCTTCTATGTGGTACTCTGATCAAAAAATTTTGCTCGCCAGATTCATCCAAGTTTCGGTGATTGCTATGTCGTCTACATTCTCGGTACATACAACCGCTCTCAGCAAGTCTATTTTATTTCTAACGCTCCTACTGTTTGTATAGTATACATTTAGACCTACCCTTCCCTGGTCCTGTTTTACCCCTTGATCTGAGCAACTAATTTTACTTCCCAGGACCTGCTTGTTTTTTGACTCCCACTTTCCCCGACCTCTCTCTACTGGCGAAACCCCCCCTTCGGGGTGACAATTTCACGCTCCAGGGATGCAGACAACGTCTCTACCCCCTCACGAGACAAGTGTACTCCGTCGCGACTGTACAGGTAGTCGTTGCCATAGAATCGTTGCCAGCTATCAATGAATGCCCAACCATTGTTTGCACAATGTTTTTCCAGTCGACAATTTATAGCAATTGCCCTGGACAGCCATTCACGACCAACCCCTCTTCTAGGCAAGACACCACATACTATCGTGATCCCTCCCCTATCTCTAATCTTCCCCAGCGCCTCCCTATACCTCTTGAAAAGTTCCTCACTCCTAACCTTACCTATGTCGTTTCCTCCCACACTAAGACACACTACTGGATTGGTACCCTCCCCTGACAAAACCCTGTCTAACCTCTCGGCTACATGCCCTATCCCAGCCCCAGGAAAACACACCCTAGTCCTACGTTTCCTATCTCTCGCACAAAACGCCCTATCTACAAACCTCACCTGGCTGTCCCCAACTACCACGACCTTACCTGTGGGCAGGGTTTGTACAACTGCCCTTTCCTCTCCTTGCTCCATACCGTCCTGCCTCTTCTCTTCCTCGCCAGCTTCCTGCAGCACCTGGTAAGGGTTACTACACCCCACACCCTGGTCAGCTTTCCTGAGCCTGACCCTAGTCCCCTTGGAGACAACCACTCTCCACGCCTGCTCCTCCTTCGCAGGTTTCCTGCTAGGCAGGACACCTACCTGAAGGAGTTCCGCCCTGAGGGCTTCATTTTCCCCTTTTAGAGTGTCAACCTCACTCCTCAACTGTCCCAGCTGCCTTAACAGAGTGGCAAGGAGGTCGTCTTTCCCCACGCTCCTCTCCTCTTCCCCCAAGAAACAACGATCCAAGGCGGCCATTTTCCTTGGTCTCTAACGGGAGCACTTGCGGGCACGACCTTCTCCAAGCTGGGTCAGGTAGCAACACATGATCAAGGAGACACCGGGTGGTGTGGGGTGATGTCACCGTACCTCACTCCCTGCTAAGCGGTGTTGTGTTATCTCGTGGTCAGGTGTAAAGCCGACCCACGGTTGTTCCCAGCGTGGACTGATTAACACCGCCTGGTCCGAAGATGGTGGTCGGTTCCCAGTGGTGCTTATCTCTGGGTGTGGGCCTCACTGGTGGGTTACGGCTCTCGCTGGTACTGTCTAGTGCTGAATTCATTGTAAACACTGTAAACACTGTAAACTTACTGGTGTAAACTTCGGAAAAGGAAACGTGAACGATGGAGACAGGTTGATGTGTTTATACCCGAAACAAGTGAAGGAATGAACATATTAAGCTATCAAGCGTAGTTATCAAGTAGTGGGGGAGTCCGCGTGGTTCAATGTGTAACTAACAAGTCTTATAGCAAAGCATTTGACAGAGTACCGCATCAGAGGCTTCTGAGAAAAGTTAAGGCTCATGGTATCGAGGGGAAAGTTTTAAATTGGATAAAATCATGGCTCACCGATAGAACGCATAGGGTCAGCGTAGATGGTGTTAAATCTGAGTGGGGCTGCGTAACCAGTGGGGTTTCCCAGGGGAAGTACTTGGCCCACTCTTGTTCATAATCTACATAAACGATCCAGATACTGGGATCAGCAGTGACATAAGCAAGTTTGCGGATGACACCAAAATAGGGTGGCAGATTATTTCAGGGCAGGATGCAAATGCACTACAGGAGGATCTAAATAAACTGCAGGGGTGGTCTGAATAATGGCAAATGAAATTCAACACCAGCAAGTGCAGCGTACTTAATATTGGAAGAACAAATACTGTCAATGTATACAGCCTTAACAACATCAACCTAGAGAAGTCGACTTGTGAAAGAGACCTAGGGGTACTTGTAAGCCCGGACCTACGGCCTAGAAAACAGTGCGTTAATGTTCGAAATAAGGCAAACAGAGTATTGGGTTTTATATCTAGAAGTGTAAGTAATAAGAGTGCAGAGGTCTTATTGCAACTATATCTTGCGCTAGTCAGGCCGCACCTCGATTATGCGGTTTAGTTCTGGTGCCCTTATTATCGAATGGATATCAATTCACTAGAGTCGGTGCAGCGAAGAATGACGAAATTGATTCCGGGACTTAGAAACCTTCCATATCAGGACAGGTTAAAGAAACTAAACTTGCATTCCCTAGAAAGACGAAGAGTGCGGGGAGATATGATAGAAGTATTTAAGTGGGTGAAAGGAATCAATAAAGGGGATATGGATGAAGTTCTTATAATATCTGAGCAGGATAGGACTCGGAGCAACGGATTTAAGTTGGATAAGTTTAGGCTTAGGAGGGAGATAGGAAGGAACTGGTTCACAAATAGGGTGGTGGACGAATGGAACAAGCTTAGCAACTTTGTAGTAAGTGCTGGAACGCTGGAAAGTTTCAAAAGGAAGCTGGATAGATTCATGGATGATAGAGAGCGGTAGTAACTCTCGACAGGAGCTGCCATGCACAGGCCAACCGGCCTATTGCAGACTCCTTATTTTCTTATGTTCTTATAAGTAAGTTCATTGGTGTTTTTTCTGCTTATTGTTAAATCATTTTCTACTGAAATTAAAAGACATTAGTTTTTAACGTAAGGAATTATGTAAATATAGTGATTTCTACAATCTTAAACTCTTTTGCTGTGTCTATATAATACGAGTATAGGACAAAAGCCCCCTAGGACAAAAGCTTCCTAGGACAAAAGCCCCCTAGGACAAAAGCCCCTAGGACAAAAGCCCCTAGGACAAAAGCCCCTTAGGACAAAAGCCCCCTAGGACAAAAGCCCCCTAGGACAAAAGCCCCCCTCAACCTAACCTAACTTAACCTAGCCTAACCTAACCTTCGGGAATTCTGTTATAGTTATAAAGAAGTATACAAGGAATGTTTATTAAATCTACAATGACGTATGTTGTGTCTACTGGGGTAATTACTCCCCTGACATTCAGTGACCTCACTGGGCCCTCGGGTCACCTCAGTAAATACAGAATGAACATGAAGGTAAAATATGTCGTCTTTTTTCTTTTCTATTTATTTAATGATGTTCTATATCAAAATTGAAAGAGTTATAATATTCAAATTATTTAAATTATAATAATTTCATATTTAAATCTATATATATTTAATATTTCTAATGACCCTCTCTTTAACATAAAAACAGGGGGCTTCTGTCCTATTTTTAACTTTTACTGAGGGGCTTTTGTCCTAGGGGGCTTTTGTCCGGGCCCCATATAATACAGTCTGTCATTCTCTGCTTGGGGAGAGGTGGCTCAGTGGATGCAGTATTGTCTTCCTGTCCAAAGGGTAAATAGCTCGAGTCGAGGATACTAATTTTCCTCGCAGGTATAAAGGGCTACATAATTATACAGTTGGAGAAGGAAATACAATACTGTCGAATTCAGTGCAAGCCAACTGTCTCCTTTTGTACCAAAGGTTTAGTGTATAGTGTGCTGTATCCACACTACCTCTGACGGACCAGGCCTATGACACTCACTTTCATTTCATATGGTGCAGTATAGAATGCTTGATATGTGTACCTTAGTATCGTCCTCTCCCACGATCATATATAAACAATGAACAACAATAAGGACCTAGGAAACCTTTTGAATTTTAACAATCGTGAGAATGCGCAGCGTTTTGTAATCCCTCAGTCATTGTCTACAAAAAGTGAAAGCAGGTGAGCGTCTCCTGGGGCGAGAAGACTCAACAGAGGAGAATAGCCAGACAATGAACAATAAAAACTCTTTGGACCAGTCAAGTAATAAAGCTCCCGCCTTGTGTGTTGAACCACCACATTACTGACACGTAATGCAGCATTCTGAGGAACACACCCAACTTAAGAGTAACACGAAGTATTGTATTTTGTAATCGAGAATCTTACATCTCTAGTCGTGGCCAATTCCTGGTCTCCAGCGGGGTAGAAGAAGTCTCCGGTTTTTCCTTGACTAACTATTCCCTCGTGGCTTCAGTACCAGCCAAGTGCCCACCACAGATTGTCACCTAGTCTCTCACCCTAGTTCCCACCACAGTGAGTCACCTAGTATCTCACCCTAGTTCCCACCACAGTGAATCACCTAGTGTCTCACCTAGTTCCCACCACAATGAGTCACCCAGTCTCTCACCACATTGAGACACCTAGTTCCCACCACAATGAGTCACCCAGTCTCTCACCACATTGAGACACCTAGTTCCCACCACAATGAGTCACCTAGTTCCCACCACAATGAGTCACCTAGTTCCCACCACAATGAGTCACCTAGTTCCCACCACAATGAGTCACCTAGATTTTAAGGTGGCCCCAGTGGTATTTCAATAGCTGGGGAAGACAAAAATAAATAGGAAACCATCCATGTAGTTGTTTCTAACAGGTGAGTCTCACACCTGGAGTTTTAATCACCTTTTTCCATTGACGGGGGTCATCATGTTTAGAACCAGAGTCTTAAAAAATTGGACCTTTTCATTTATGATGTTATTGTAATAAAACAACCAAACCATGTGTAAACCATGTTAGGTATCACCTCAGGGGAAGCCATTACTGTGTCTACATCTGTTAAGCAGCTGATAACTGGTCAACTTAAGTTCCTATCTCCTCCTCCTCCTGCTGTCTCTTGTCTCCCCCCCCCCCCCACCTCCTGCAGCCAGTCATTAGATAATGTGCGAGCTAAGGGAGGAGCGTGAGGAAGTTATGGTGCCAGTCGACCATTAAGAGAGATGAATGGTCCCGGTGTGGCCCCCCTCGCCAGGTATTAAGTCCACACCTCGTTAATCATAGTGCCTTGGAGGGCTCGCAGCGGGCGCTCAGATTATTAAGGTTTAATATGCACACCTAAAGGTGGTGGAGTAACGTGTGCAAGGTACGACAATGATGTCATTTACGGCAATAAATGTACCATGGTGATGGTAATATTTGGCCCATGATAATATTATTTATGGTTCCAGGCGCACGGTGATGCGTCATTAAGGTGAACATGTGAACAGGGGTTTTTCCGAACTTAAATTAGTGGTCCTTGGTCGCAGGTCCTTATTTTCCAAATGCTGATTTTGGTTGACGTATTACTGTTTTTAGTTTGTTTTGCACATCTACCATCGCAGCTAATGCTACTTCCCATATAGGCTACCAAAAGAAAATCACTCGTTTAATTTCCACGCTGTCTACTGAAATTTATATTTTCGGATTTATATATAATTTGGCAGTCGCTACTTTCGTTTATACAGTGTTAACTCTCAGGCTTGATTTTTCACCATTTTCCTCTATTCTGTTAACCAGTTTCTGTCATGCTCTTCTTCGCCCTCTGAATTAACCCTTTGACGACGAGTATATAACCCTTTGAGGATGATGGTTTAACCCTTTGACGACGAGTGTATAACCCTTTGATGCCGATGGTTTAACCCTTTAAGGACGAGTATTTAACGCTTCAGGACTCAAAGGATTAAGAGCAGTATCATCCGGCCTTATACCCGTCATCTGTTACCCCGTGTTACAACTGCCGGCTATAAACAGGTGTAACGGCTGCAAACTACCTCCTGGCTGTCAGCTTTAATCGGTAATCACGGCTGCCTGCTATCACCAGGTGTTACGATTGCCGAATGTCAACAATCATTATAGCTTCCAAATTAGTTGTAACGATAACTTCTAGTAACAGTGTAACATAGTGATGGGGAGAACAAATTATCTATACCGTTACCAACTGTGTTACTATTAAGTGACTAGCAATGAGTGTTAAATGAGGACGGAGGTTATCTTATAGTAGCTTTGCTAAATACGTCCGATTGATGTGAGACTGGGAGTGATCTTGAGGGAAACGAAATATATCCGACATCCTCCCTCGAGGAAAGACGGAACCATCAATGATGGCTCTAAAATAACATCTTCCTCTGGTCAGGGTTATCAAACTACTGCCCGCAATAGGTGGCCAGGGAGCCGATTACTTAATCCTTAGCTCAGCACCAAGTGATGCGACTTCCCGTGGGCAGACCTTATCACGTGCTCTAAACATGAACCTCGTAGCTAGTGGAAAGTTACAGGGGATGATAGTTATACAAGTCTAATGTAATTAACCCACATTTATATAAATACTTCTGCCTAAAAGGCAGGGGCTAATACATAGTACCCGACAACATAGCTGACAAGTACCGTGAGTACATCATGGCTGCCGTCACCAGGTGTCACCATTGCCACCTACTACCAGGCGTCCAAACTTGTACCTACTGCCAGGCGTCACGGATACCATTTCCCATAAAAGATCACGACTGTCTGTTACTATCCGACTTCATGGTTGCCATTTCCTTTTGCGTCATCACTACAACCAGCTGTAACCACACTTCACAACTGACAGCTACAACAACGTGAATAGAAACTCCAAGCTTCCAGGGAGAAGGGCAAACTTTGACAGTTTAAAAGAGGCTGAGAGAGGGGGTGTCGCGCTTGGCCGTGAACCTGACAGATGACTCCAACCTGATAACGAGATTTGAGATTCACGACAATTTAAATAATGAGTTACTTAATGCACAAAGGCAGAACATACCATACAAAAATCCAGATCAGACAACAATGACCCTAAATGATAACAATTATTTAAAGAACATCACAATAAAAGGAAGGCTATAGTAGAAGGATAAAGCGTGGCGAAATTTCTATCTCCACGATTATTATAAGATATTACGCAGTAGGGTTAAACCGAGATAAGGAAAGCCAAGAGGAATAATGAGGTAAGGATAGCAAGGGAGGCGAAGACAAACCCCAAAGGATTCACTAAAATGGTCAAACTAAACATCTAGAAAAGATTGGACCAATACGGGTTAGATACCGGCGTAGCTCACTGACAAATCTATCGGAGAAATGAGAGCAATAATTTGAATAAATATTTTTCAACAGTTTCACCACCGAAAATGTAAACATGATAACGATAAATCACCCTATTCAGAGATAGTGAAGAAAACAAATTAAGCGAGATAGTAGTGACTAGGTAACGATGTTAGTAAGCAAATAGACAGTCCAAAGCCTAATAGTCACCTGGTCCCTATGAGATATTTGCCAGAGTATTAAAGGAAGGTAAGGAAGAGCTTTAGTATGCCCTTAGCAAAGTTGTTTAACATGTCTTTAAAAAACAGGTGTAACCAGAATCCCTTGGCGAGAAGAATGTAATGCCGATTTTCAAGAAGGGGATAGATCAATATCCTCTAACTACCGCCCAATCGTCTAACATCAATAGTAGGCAACACCATTGGAAGCAATCATTTCAAACTCTATCGAAATCGCCTGGAGAAGCTAACTGATTGATCAATGATTCCCAGCATGGCTTCACAAGCTGGACGCTCTTGTCTAACCAATCTATTAACATTCTTTTCATCGCTTCCGAATCTGTGGACGAGGGGCACAATTATGATGTGGTATATCTCGACTTTAGCAAAGCCTTGACAGAGTCCCCCACGAAAGACTAATTAGGAAAGGTAGAAGCACATGGCATCAAAGGTAACATCCTTAAATGGGATTAGGGCGTGGTTACAGGACAGGAAACAGCCAGTGAGCAGTAACGCATCTAAGTCCCATTGGAGTAACGCCAAGTGGAGTTCCCCAAGGCTCAGTGTACTTGAATCATTATTATTTATTATATACATAAACGACAGATATCGACATTGACAGCAAATACAAGTAAATTTGCTGATGACATTAAATAGGACGAGCATAAATCTGGATTAGAGGACCTGAAAACTACAGGACCATCTAAACAAATTTTCTGAATGGTCTGAAAATGGCAGATGAAATTCAACGTGGGACAAATGTAAAGCACCTAGTATAGGAGATGTAAACAGGGAAACCAGATACCAGATGAACAACGATGCCAGAGAAATCCGCTGACTGATAGAGAAATTTGGGAGTACGATAAGTAGGAACTTGCCAAAGTAAACAATAAAAGTTTTTGCTCGCAACAGCTAATAAAGTACGGTTCATACAAAGGAGGAAGGCAAGACCAGGGGCGAGGTCATCCTAAAACTGTATCTTGCGCTTAGGAGACCACACCTGATTACGAAAGTTCAGTTCTGGTCACCGTGATACAGAATGGATATAGAATCATTGAAAAAGAATTCAGAGGAGAATGACAAGACTAATCCCGGCATTAGAACCTTGAGTATAGAGACAGGTTAAAGTATCTTAATTTGCACTCCCTCGAGAGACATAGGAGAAGTGACCTGATAGAGGTGGGTAAGGGAAGTCAGCTAAACAAAGTGGATATTGGGTAAAGGTACTCAAACTATCCAACCAGGAGCGAACCAACAATGGTTTTAAATTAGACAAATTGATTTAGGCGTGAAATAGGTAAACACTGGTTTGGAACAGAGTAGTGATGAATGGGAAGTTACCAAATATCATTAACTCGAATACGCTGAATAGCTTCAAACATAGGTTGGATGGTTATATGAGCTCTAAGGGTTGGGTGTAAATTGACTCACCCAGTATGGGCAAAATAGGCCCGCTGCAGTTTCCTCCATTCTTATGTTCTTATGTTCTTATGTACAGTATCACGTGAGCTGCACGGCGGGCACATCTGTTGGCCATTACAGCTTGAATAATCCTTTAATCTAATTTTCTTCGATCTTTAATCAAATATAACTTACCCAACATTCACCAAATTATATCTTGATTCTCGAGTTAAACAAAGGAAGATTGGAGTGAATAAAACTTGTGATAGTATGAGAACTTTGCAAGCTACCCTTAACTTATTACAACCAACCACTCTAGCGTTAATAACACCTTACTTGGATTATGCAGTTGTTTTGGTCACCGTATTATAGAACGGATAGAGATTCTCTTGAAAACATTCAAATAATAGTGATAAAATTAATCCCGGACAAAGAAACCATCTTTACAGAGACAGATTACGAAAAGTGAATGTACCTGCTGTTGAGAGGCAGAGTGAGTCTAATATTTCACTTTAATGTTAATCCCAGTTCCATTTATGTGTCTGTGTTAAGTCTGATACAACCTTGACACAGTATCATAATTCTAGCATAAAACCAATCTAAAATAATGCGCGCAAAAACTATCCCTCAGCTCCACTTCTCACACACTATGTTAACAGTGGGGGGCGTCCATCTCTCCTCCGAGATCCATAATAATTAGCTTGACTGGTAAAGTTACTCCAAATGTGTAAAATATACATACTTGTAACGTCTAATACCTGAGAACCTTTTCATGCAACCTCTCGTGTTCATCTGTGTAAATACATTGTAAAAAACTTATATCTTATGAAAATTGATTTACTTATATACAATAGTTGATTAACATTATGTAAGTGGTTATATTTAATTGTGTCAATTTTATTAAGATTATATAGATCAACTTAATGTATAAACTATATCAGTAAACATTTAAAGGTCGTTATATCTAGGCTGTATGTTATTTGTTAATGTCTACTCTGGTGTCAGAACCAATCTTGCTAAGTGGAACGGTGATGCTGGCGTTTTAGAATTTACATTTAGATTTTGAGCGAGTGGCGGTACAGTTCGTTTCATGGTTTCTAAAGTCCAGAATGTATTATTAGAATCAGATTTAGATGTCATGGGTGTCTCTTTCACAATCAATTGTCCTCTTTAATTATTTTTTAATTTAATATTCAAAGCATCGATGAGATTACCAGATAGGTGTTCAACAGCGTTGAACACCTTCCTAACATATTGGTGATATACGCAACTGTTTCCTACATAGTCATCAGAACATAACATTCTCAATATACGAGCAAATGGGTAATGAAATTACTTAAATATAACTGATAATTTGGGAGAAGAAACAGATTAAAGTGAGAAATAAACCATAAAATGTTATGAGAGTAAGAAAAACAATAAATCTGGAGAGAAGGTTCAATGGACGCTGACCGCAGTTTGTGTTAAACGGTTAAGGAGGGCCAGAGTAAGACAGATGGTTGTAAACGACAGGGAGAATTGGTAGAAGAAAACACAACTCAGATAAATGGAAATTATCTTCAGAAATTCGTCAGTGTCATCATGAAAATCTTCCTTGGTTATAGTGAAGATTTACAAAAGTTTAGTTAAAATGGTTGAGGCTCGGTGTTGATGAGTGACATGCACTGTACAATGGTTTGGTCCAGCACGGTGATGACGAGTATCACACACTATGCTTTCATTAAGGTCAAAGATAATAGTGATGGTAATAATAATAATATATATATATATATATATATATATATATATATATATATATATATATATATATATATATATATATATATATATATATGTAATGTATGTATGTATGTATGTATGTATATGTATATATATATGTATATATATATGTATATATATATATATATATATATATATATATATATATATATATATATATATATATATATATATATATATATATATATATATATATATATATATATATATATATATATATATATATATAATATATATATATATATATGTATGTAGTGTGTATATGCATATGTACATATACATATATATATATATACATATATATATACATATATATATATACATATATATATATATACATATATATATACATATATATATACATATATACATATATATACATATATATATACATATATATATACATATATATATACTGTATATATACATATATATATACATATATATATACTGTATATATACATATATATATATATATACATATATATACATATATATATATACATATATATACATATATATATACTATATATATATATATATATATATATATATATATATATATATACGGTAGAAGGGTAGGAGCAATCCTCTCCACTATGGGTTTGTCCTTGTGTTTAATTTTCAGGGGAATTGGTGTGTCCCCTTGAGATGAGTGGTGGCTGCCCTAAAGAAACTTGGACAGAGTTCTGCAGTAACTTGGGAGACGTTCCGGGAGAATTTTTGTTACCAATTCGTTGGATGTTACCGGTACGCAACTCCATGTTTACAAAAGCCCTAAATATCTTTCAGTGGATTCAATAACACTTTGTCTTGGAGGAGGGGACATACCCAAGGCTCACCAGTTCACATTGCAAACTTTTCTATCTTCCATCATAACATCAAACAGATGACCATGAGGCTCCTTCCAGAAAGTCTCTGAGCCAGACCCCTGGAGAGTGATTAAGACAATCTTCTCCCCTTCCCTGTGAGCTTGTCCATGATTCTTTTGGGTAACACACTTCTCATATTTATAAAAAAATGGAGCATAAAGAAAAAAATACCATTGAACTAAATCTTATTTCAAAGGGAAAGAAGTAAAGTTTGGCTGCTGGTGAATTCTTACTAAAATTAAACATAGCTCTATGATGGTTTATTACGAGAGTACGGCCAAAAACGTTTGCAAACCACCACTCATATTCTTTATTTCATTCTACCCTGACTCACTCCGCTACTTAAATTATCCTTTAAATTGTACCAGTCAAATGAAAGTTTTCCAACTACTATCAAACCACTCTTCATTAGCCTCCTTCAGTTCCTTAACATCCTGGGCGGATAACTTCACGTTTTGAAACCGGTAATATTATCTTAGGGCCATATCTAGAGTGTAAGGCTGTCGATCAGAGGAATCTCTTTGAGATCCTAGATTATCGAGGCATGATCTTGCTATCAGAGGGTTGGAAAATCCGGATGGTTGTATTGTATAGATTCTATCTTTGACTTGAGGTCCCATTGATGAATTCAGGTCTAATCTTCCATCACCACACGGGAAAGAAATTTGACATAATCGTCACTACACAGTTCAAGAAGCTCGAGATTTGATGCTATCCTGTGGTGTCGATTCTGAGCACTGGGGTCCAAACGTTCATGGATAATGGCCATAATACCTCCATGTGAAATAATCTCAGTGCTTATGACGTCGACTTTGATACACCAGACTACCGTAATCAAGTTTCCGACCAAGTCCTCTCATATGGCACATATGAAGGGACATTAATCAAATAAAGTTAAAAGCAACAAATATCCAAGCATTAAACTTTGTTACCAAAAAAGAAACGAGAAGCCTGCAATAGTGTTTTACCCCTGAAACGGAAAACATTTTGACTGCCCCACGCATAATTAGGCGGACCAGGCAAAGGCAGCGACTTATCTGCCATGATCCTTTACTAGCGAAATCATTTTCAGGATAGAGAAATTAAAATCGTTCTTTCGCAGCTCCGACACCAGTTCATTCCTAATCAGCAATTAGTCAATTTAATTTCATTTGTTACCGAAATTCCTAAGTACAAGAGTGACGATGATAAATGAAGTAAACTATTGCTTACTATCTACATAGGTCAGTGGGTGCTGAACGAGAGAACCTCTATTGTGTTTTACACTGTTAAAGGAGACGGATATTTACGTGTTCTAATAGTTGGCCTAAGAATTTAAAAAAAAATGCGTTCAATGCACTCCAAAAAGTCAATGAAAAATGAAATTTGAGAAGAAAAGTGTTAAATTCCTCGTTAATTGGCGGGTCTCACATTCTTTGCATCATTGAAATGTTCAAGATATTAAAAACATGCTTAAAATATGTGCACTGAGAGAGTGGGACCGGGATGAGGTAAGGGGGGGAGGGGTGATGGGGAGATGAGTGGTGGCTTGGAGGTTTATATATATGTAATATTCAGACATTCAGTGTAATTTCAAACGCCGCGCCATTGGAGAGACTGAGTTCAAGGTCATCTGAGGGAAGACCGCGCTCCCGCACGTAGCAGAGTTTGTGGAACTAGGCCTATATGATATTAAATGTAATTTACCGAGTTAATAGGGACGCGAATCATGAAATTAAATATCTGTTATTAAATTGAAAATAATTATAGATCGTTTCCCAGTCTGAAAATGTTGCGTACGTCCTAATTAAGCTGTTAATCGTCTGGTAAATAAGTCACTCCTGGAAAGCGTGAACCAGGGAGCAAGGTGGCTGGGGAGCTGTGAGAGAGGTCAAGTACCACCTCTGTGCTGTACCCAGGAGAGACGGATCGCGTGACCTGGTTCCTTCGTTTATTTAACATCAGTATTAACAAGGTTCTGTAGACCCCACGCGGTATGATAACGTCCACTGGCGGTATGAGACGAGTGGTGAAGCGAGCTGTATGACCGCCCACTGACCTGGGTTTGAGCCACCTGTTGAGTATGGTGAGAGTTGGAGTGAACCCAGCTGTCTAGGTGCCCAACTAACGACGTGACGATCGTTTGGGGTCATCAACTCTCCTCTACCTCGGCTCACAATACCACATATCTTCAAGCAGCTTAGTGAAAACCTTTTACTAACGGGAAGCTAAAGCTTCTCTCAACTGTACAAAGTCTGAGTGGCTCACTCCCTTCCGTTTCATGGATGCACTGGGGGCAAAGTGAGGCCAGCT
Organism: Homarus americanus; assembly: GCF_018991925.1. Classification (NCBI taxonomy): domain Eukaryota; kingdom Metazoa; phylum Arthropoda; class Malacostraca; order Decapoda; family Nephropidae; genus Homarus; species Homarus americanus. Next base: position 11,371,864 of record NW_024737097.1, read on the forward strand.
GAGTGATACAGGGTCACACACTGGGACCAAGAGTCCAGTGGAACTTAGAGGTACATTTCCAAGGTTGAGAAAGGCTGGTTTGGGCCTTAAACTACGGGTGCCTGTTGGTTGTGCCTTAAAAAACTACAGAGTGCAGGTGGAATCTATGTGTTAGGTTAGGAAGCATGGTTCACGGGTATTGGTGGACTCAGTAACTTCTTAATAATAGTGATAATATTTTTGTGTGTAGTTAATACTATTTTTTCAGTTACTAATGTATGCTGTGTGCATTTAATATTTCCTTATAATTTCAATCTCAGGTATAACCTTTGTTCCCCAGAGTAGTGTTTAAGTTAGGTTAGGAGGTGTGCATCTGTTGGGGTAACATAATTTTGCCGAGTGCCCTGAAGGCCTACTGAGGGTGGAGTTAATAAGTTCTATTTTTTATACCATTTTCTCAGTGCTGGATGATATTTTGTTGAGTGCCCTCAAGGCCTATTCGTTGTAGAGTTATTTATTTCTTATTTTTTTAATACCATTTTCTCAGTGATTGAGATTTTGTTGAAAGCCCTTAAGGCCTGGTTCATGTGTGCAAGCAACATTTCTTAATACTTTAAACTTATTGTCCTCTAATGAGGCATTGCCTGAGGTTCTAATAATTTCAACATCATGTATAACTTTTATTCCCCAGAGTAGTATTTTAAGTTCAGGTTAAGAGGTGTTCATATTGGTGCACCATTATTGATTGTGCTTGTAGTGTTGGAGGGAATATAAGTGTAAATTTAGCAGTGTGTCTCATTCATCCCAGTCACAGACGCTATCCTTCCACGGGTCACGGACAAGTCATTTTGTTTAGTAAATTTAAGTGTTCTTGTGCTGGTTCGGGATTTCTCACTAGGGGCGCTTCCACTGCAATTACCATCTAAAATATATATATATATATATATATATATATATATATATATATATATATATATATATATATATATATATATATATATATATATATATACATATATATATATATATATATATAACTCACGAGCCATATTACTCAACATAGAACTAGTACAAACACACACAAGAAAAAAAATCGTTTCAGAACACAATCTCTTTGCACACAATTCCACAGGCAACAGATATCTTTTGTGCTCAGGTGTAACACATTTACCCGTCCTTCTCCACGCCCCTTCATCAGGCTTTTTCTATTCTTTAACACACCGTAATAACTGTACAACACAAAGACCAGTCACCCACATGGCTGGGAGGGCTAGGGTAATACAACAAAGATCCCGAGTCAGCCATATAGCCGGAAGAAGACAGTGCCAGAGGGGCCATGGTTATATAACAGAGCCGGATACAAGGCTGGGTGGCTGATGGTAATAAAACAGAGCCAGATACAAGGCTGGGAAGATCATGGAAATACAAAAGAGCCAGATACAAGGCCGGGTGGCTGGTGGTAATATAACAGAGCCAGATACAAGGCCAGGAGGATCATGGTAATATAACAGAGCCAGACATAAGGCCAGGTGGATCATCGTAATATAACAGAGCCAGATACAAGGCCAGGAGGATCATGGTAATATAACAGAGCCAGATACAAGGCCAGGAGGATCATGGTAATATAACAGAGCCAGACATAAGGCCAGGTGGATCATGGTAACATAACAGAGCCAGACATAAGGCCAGGTGGATCATCGTAATATAACAGAGCCAGACATAAGGCCAGGTGGATCATCGTAATATAACAGAGCCAGACACAAGGCCAGGTGGATCATCGTAATATAACAGAGCCAGACATAAGGCCAGGTGGATCATCGTAATATAACAGAGCCAGACATAAGGCCAGGTGGATCATGGTAACATAACAGTCAACTGGATCATATTACAGACACACTTACCCCATAAACCACTCCTGTGTCACGTGTGTGCGATGTCGGTTTAGTTTAAGAACAATATGGAACAATTATATCAGACTAAGTGATGTAAATAGATAAAAAAAAAGTTACCAGGTGATTAGTGACACTGTTAGTACACAAGTATCCCACTTTTTTTTTCTTTCTTTTTTTTTGTCTCCCGATGTTGATGATTGATGTTAGGTTCTCAAAATGTAAATTACTTACTCTCTTATTTAGCCCCAACAACCGGGACATTTTTTCTGTCTGGGTAAAAACGACTTACCCTTTTACCCTTCAGTCAGCGGGTTCTCGATGCACGCCACTGTCCACCTTTAAATAACGTCAAACTTAGTGGAGTAATTTCCCCTGAGGACGGAGGCCGAGTTGTGGTATGTTGGCGTCTGTAGTCACTTCCCTGTTTGTTTCTCACTCTATGTGTACCTATGTTTCTCTATGTGTACCTGTGTTTCTCTATGTGTACCTGTGTTTCTCTATGTGTACCTGTGTTTCTCTATGTGTACCTGTGTTTCTCTATGTGTACCTATGTTTCTCTATGTGTACCTGTGTTTCTCTATGTGTACCTGTGTTTAACTTGTGTTTTTTGTATATATGTGATTTTTTGCGTGTATAGATGTTTTTGTATGAATGTTTGTGTGTGTATGTGTGTGTGTGTGTGTGAGTGTGTGTGTTTGTGAGTAAGTGTGTTTGTGTGTGTGTATGTGACTGTATTTCAGGGATGTTCTAAGTGATTGTCAGCCCTATCACATTGATGCATCACACTGTCTACTGAATAACAGTTGTAGCGGATGACGGGAGAGTTGTGTATCTAAGGATAGGGTAAGTTTATTGACATATTTAATACCAAGAAATGAAATGTAAATGTAACAGCTACAGGCCTTAAGCTTACCCAATGTTTGTAAAGAAACCATAATCCTTGAATTGTTGATTTGGGAAAATATTCTTCTAGATGGGGTATAGCGCCCACGAGTCCCTATATACTGAAGTGGCTATAAAACTGTCACCCAGCCGAGCCCTTCTTTACAGGCGCCCCCGATCGTTTCCTTCGCTTGGTATACCTGCAAGATTATTGACTAGCTATAGAAGTTATGTCGATTAATGGGGAAATACTTGATTGTTTAGGGTTTTTTTTATAATTTGTGCCTGATATTAGTAACTTAGGGGAAATTTGCATTCTTTGCATATACTGTACCTCACTTGAAACAAAATTTTGAGCCCATCATGTAAAATATTGCAGCTTTGATTTCAGTCGAGTATATTTGGATAAATCTTTTCTTTATTATGACAGTCAAAATTGGTTGAGATTTTTAGTCTAACTATTAAACTTGATAACTAAAAACAGACAAAATATTTGGTAATACACTGATCACTGGTCCAACAGTCACATGTTAAATTGACCACAACTCAAACAGTCATATATCACACTGCTCACAGGTCAGTTATATATCAGTGACAAGTACGTAGTCATGCTGGGTTGTTGACACACTTGTTGAACCACCTGACTCATACGTGGTCAACCTACTGTAGTGACGAGTTACAATCACGACGTCACGCATGAGTCTGCTGAGTATTTTTAAAACGTCCGAAAATCTCACAACGACTTAAAGCAAAATATTTAATCATACATGTATTACTAAAAGTGACATCAACATAATGCTTTCTTTTTTTTTTTCTTTACGTTTACGCCAGGAGCCTTCTGACTGGCAGCGTTTTCCATAAGGTTTCTTATATTAGGAGTCAGGAATGTGCAGATACATATTAAATCAGCGCTGAGATTTCTACCAGTCGGTCCATTCCGCTTCTTGGATTTTATGTATCTTATAGCAAAAAGCATCAACTCAAATGTACTGTATAAATCCAAACTGGCCCGTGGATACTCAACCAAATTTCTCAGTTTCTTAATTTCCTCTTCAAACTTTTTTTTATCAAGTCCAAAGCTTTTTACATGCTATGTTATTTTTTTTTTTTCATGTACCTGGATTTGAGAGTAACAAGAGTCAAGGTTTCACATCACTCAGGGAAAAAAAGCAGTTCTCAAAACGCTCTGTTGGTGTAGACTGCACTCCTGCGTAAATTGATGGATTATGTTTTTATTTGCCTAATCATAACATTGGTCCACCATATTATTAAAAAAATGGAAAGTGAATATAACTCTCCAGGAGGAAGCCAATGGACCATATGCGCTTCTTTGACCACAGTTGTCCAGCAGTGGTCTAGTCTACATATTAAATTCCCCTTTACTGTGTTTATTTCGTCGAAATGTAACTATGATTTCCTCTGATAAACCACAAAAATAATAATAAGAATTGCACATTCACCACTCTATAGTAAACTGGCTTTGTTTTTCTATTGCTATGACTTTTTGTATAATATACTTCAGCAGAGAAAGTAACCAACTAAAAATAATGTATTCTTATATACTTATATACTTTTCATTTAAAGAGTTTCAATTGTCTGGTCTTCTTTTAAGAATAAAATAAATGATAACCTTGTAACTACTTGACCACTTCAGGATGAGAGGAGACACCGGAGAATGTCTTGCGTCCGGTAAGAGGACTTACTGGCTCTTGCTGTGAAGATTTTCCTTTTAGAAAACTTCTTGCTTACCAGACTCAAGGAGGGACACAGCTTCTCTAGGCTGCCTCGTGCAAGAGTTATTAGTTTCAGTTGACGTACACTTTTCTCTCCGTGGTAACAGCGTAAATTACGAGCTACATAATGGACACTTTTACAGTTACCAGAGAAACCAGCTTGGTAATGTAGGCTTTGTAATATTTTTCACGTGACATACATAGGTTGAGAGGATCATCGTTCATAGCCTCGAATATTGTGTTCAGTTGCTTCTCCATGCCATTTGTAAACTTATTTGTACATTATTTGAAAGATGTTACAATAATTCTAGTATATAAGAACAATGTGTTTTTGTACCTGCTTAGATGTACAAGGAATATAATGACTGGCATGGTGGAACAATACAAGAGATGCTGCAGGCGTCATCGATCTATAAAGACTTTTAATCCTACTTCCTAACAATGGTCATCATCACAAGACTGTAGAATTCGTAAAATCGGTAAACTGGATAGAACTCATCCAAGGTGTCAAAGTTTCTGTGAAATAATGTTATGAACCACGTTTACTGGCATCAGGAAAAAGGACAAGTGAAAGATTTTTTTTTTACAAACTAACTAACTCACTAAAATATTAATAGCAATATTTAATAAGAATATACAGTAGTAGCTGTAAACATATGCTGCTCCATACCTTTGCGATGTTTTTTCTTCTTTCCAAATGAAGTACTCCGGGTCATCAAAAGAAATCAGACAGGTAGCATTTGGACTCGACCAGGAAAGGCAATTACTAGAATTCTGCTTCACGAAGTTTATTCTGCTAAAAATATTGCAAACTGCATAGTGCAACTGCCAATTGCACATCAAACAAAAATTTAGTGTTTTCTTTTCATCTCTTTTTGAACAAACATATTGCAATGGGAACAGTTTCAAAACCAAATAACAATTGCTTTCCCTCCCGATGAAGTTTTTGATAAACTCTCCTGTTATTTATAAATAAACATATTGTGATACTTTTAGTGTCTGAAACTATGTTAATAAAGAATTACTTATTAATTGTTCACTGTGTTTGTAGTCGTGTTTGAAAGAAAATATTTTTACTTTTATCGTCTTTCCTGACAAATGCTTAAAAATCAAATTGTCAATCACAGAATCGTTAAATGTTTGAACGATATTTGTATATTTCCGGTATGAAGAAAATATGAAAGCTTTATTTAGTTATATATTCCTTGACTACACAACAATGAAGCAGAAAATTTCAGACATGTGGAGATTCTCTTGTGTGACCCATTGTGCCTAATGCAAAAGAGTACATACACGTATATTCTTGGGTTTAATTCATGATCAAGTGTCAGTAGCATTAATACACAATTCGTTCCTGGGTAATACTTTGTAATTTGATATGCGGAATCAGATTACAAAGGTACTCAGTTGAATGAAGCTTTTTGAAAATTGCTGAGTGATGTCCCACAAATGTAATTTCGTCAATCGGAGGAATGAGTCGCCGCGTACTATTATACGCGTGTGTCTGAAACTCTTACATTATTACCTAAACCACATAAACTATATCACCAACTACCAACCTCGCTAAATGAATATTCTGAAAAAGACATCATAGCATTCTTTTACTGTTACCCGATAATAATATTACTTAAATGATTAAATGACAGTTCCCACGGCCTCAGAGAAACCAAGAAAAGATAATCACAAATAGTATATTTTAATGTGTGTCTCCGTATTCAACCCCGCCCCACGTAAATTATTAAGATGATTTTCATTACTCTACCTGGACTGGTAAGCAAGGCCTACCAATATATGCCTCTTGTATAGATAATACATCAACAATACTGCTTCATTTTCTAAGACAGATTTTCATTTGTTTCAAATACGTCTCCGTATCTTCCCGTTCTTCGTCATCATCTCTTACTTTATTCTTCAACAGGATGGAGAGGCGCGGTCAGCCACGGTCTGTTGAACATCCACTCTCCCTGGCATAAAATGTTCCCTTCTCTGACAAGGAGAAAATTTGCATTAGGTTTCCAGGTTTGTCTTACAGCTTCCTGGAGAGACGCATGTTTTGTTTAAGGAATAAAAGTTGTTATTCATGGTGAAGACTTAGCTGGGTTAAAATTTTGTCTTGATTGGTATGGAACCTTTAAAATATCAAGTGCTTGTTCCTGCCATATATATATATATATATATATATATATATATATATATATATATATATATATATATATATATATATATATATATATATATATATATATATATATATATATATATATATATATATATATATTCCCAAGTTCCCAAGCGCTTTCGTGTAATTCACATTTTCAGGGGAGAGTACAGACTAAGGAGAAATACTTGACAAGGCTAATATATACAGTAGAGGAGAGTGAGATCAAGTCCCTAGGGGACAGCAGGTGTCCACAATGTTCCGGTCATAAGGCAGTGACCCTTACTAATCTTCTTAATAAAAAAAATTGACCATGCTATCTCAAGCACAGCAGCTGTCCGAGGTCAGGTCATAGGGAAAGATGACCCAACCTTCTCACCTGGTTACAAATCTTCTTAATCACAAAATTATCCAGTTTGTACATACCATTACTCAAATTCATGTTGACAGATTCGGTATGTTTAATGAGACTGTACATTTTCATCTCTATGATTGTAAATCTGTTTGTTTGATTGTTTGTTTTAATATTTGTTGTGACCTTGACAAACTTGTGGTGTGTTAGAACAAGTTTATAGAGTGTATCTGGTTATAACAACTCTTACGAAATTTTCTCGCTGTATGATGCTTGTGATCGCCCGCCACCAGATGGTGTTGTCAACTGACTCCGTGTGTTGTCAGTGTTGTAATGTTAAATTTTATGCTAGGTGAGTGTCAGGACGTGGAGGGTCTTGACAACAGCTGACTCCGTGTGTTGGCAGTGTACTTAAATTTGTCGACACAGATTCGATATGACCCACGGAGCTGACGAAGAGTCAAGAGAGTGATGAAGCAGAATGATGTGACCTGATGGAGATTATGTGACTTAAAGACAATTCTCTAGGGCTGAGAGTAGTAATGAAAACAAATACACAAACGGACACAAGAACAACAGTCAATTACATTTTTTTTAATAATCAATTATCGTTGAGGAAACTCCCTTATAACATCACCACTCCCCACTCCTCCCTTCGTCCTCAGTACTCCACTTACCCCTAGAGTGAGGCAGGAAACCCCCCCTCCCTTCCCCTCCCCTCCTCTTACCCATCATCCTCTCCAGACTGATAAGTCCGTCAGATCTCACCCAGCTGACCTGCCCTGGATCACACCTCGGATCAAAAGACTTATGCAACAGAGAGACAGAGCCATTTATCTCAATGACCACAACCACTGTAGGTCCCTTCTCAACCGAGTCATCCGCGAAATGCGCACTGCAAAAGTCTCACTACCCAACCAAATTGCAACACCTGGAGCAGACCAACATCAGTCAGTGGTACGGTAAGCTTAAAGAACTCTGTGGACTAAACAATAAGACACACCCCCTCCCCTTCCTTAGCCATCTCACTAATGTTGACCCAGCTGAGCAACCAAATAACCATTTCGCTACTATATGCCAGACGCTCGCCCGACTTGTCACAACCACTCTCCCTGCTTACCTACCAGCTCCCTTTTTCTAACTCATGCGTAATTCGCTGGTGATTTAGTTTTAACTGTCGGTACCGTTCGCCGATGAAATCGTCACAGAAAATTCGTTGTCTCCCTACTTCAACCTCGAATGGAAGTTGTCTATCATAAATGTAGAGAGCAAAGTGCGGTTTGTCGCTTATGGATTCATGATAAGAACTGTTAATGGAACTCCCAGTTCGTGTTAGCAAAATCCAAGTTAGTATGAAGATGATTAAGAACCTTCCTGTTAAGCCGTTCAGCCATTCTGTTGGCTGCAGGATGATGGGCTGTGATATTACATTTATTAATGTGATACAGTTCACATAATTTAGTTAACAGCGCGTTGTTAAATTCACCTCCGTTATCTGTAAGTAGAACGATAGGAGTGTCATGCCTGTCTAGAATACGACTCTTGAAGGCTCGGGCAATTGTCTCTGCGATTTTATCAGGGATAGGTGCTAGTTCACAGTAACGTGTAAACGTGTCTATCATTACTAGCAGATATTTATTATTAGGATGAGTTTCTACAAGATCTCTTAAAACATTCATGCTAACCTTCTCCCAAGGTCAAGAGGGTGTAGGATACTTGAGAACGGGGAGAGGTGCTAATGTAGTACCTTTATTATCGTTACAAACTTGACAATTATCCACATACTCTGAAATCTGTTTAGCCATCTTGGGCCAAAAGTACATTACCGGCATCTGTTTATTGCATCTGTCCTTCCCTGGGTGAGCTAGCTGTGAAGTGTCATGCATAAGGACTAGTAGCTCATGTACAAGCAGAGCAGGTATGACTAACTGAGTTACAGTACGAGCAGGAACACCAAGTTTGGTTTGCCGGCAAAGAACATTATCGTGAACAACAAATTCACGAATAGGAACAGGAGGTTTAATGTCTAGATTAGGAATACTACCTTTTACATAAGACAATATACGTGACCACATAGGATCACCTTCCTGTGCCGCACGTACTCGTTCAACATCAATTGAAGGAAACACATGTGTTAGTGCAACATGCCTAGATAACGCGTCTGCGACAAAATTATTCCTTCCTTCTAAATACTTAAGCAATGGTTTGAGCTCCTGAATAGTGAGAAACCATCTGGCAAACTTGCCTGACAACTCTTTAATGTTAAACAAAGTGACAAGAGGTTTATGGTCTGTAGTTACAACAATTGGATATCCATACATATAATCGCGATATTTCTTTAAACACCATAACACAGCTAAAGCCTCCAACTCAGTAACACTGTATTTCTTTTCTGCTTTAGAGAGGATACGACTAGCATATGCTGTTGGGAGTTGCTTACCTTTTCTCTCTTGTGATAATACTGCCCCTAACCCACTGTAGCTGGCGTCTGTGATTATCATAAAAGGTTTGGAAAAGTCTGGAAATCAAAGAGTGGGCGCTCTAGTAAGGCGGTCTTTCAATTCAACAAAAGCACAATGTTTCTGTTCTTCCCACTTGAAAGATACATCTTTCTTAAATACATCGGTTAAAGGAAGAGTTATTTTTTTTAATTCCTGTATAAAGGAACGATAAAAACCCGCCATACCAATGAAAGAATGTACAACATCTGCAGACTGTGGTATAGGATATTTACGGATGGCCTCAACTTTGCTAGCATCAACACTATCTCCGTCTTGGTCAACCACATGCCCTAAATGTTGCAGTCTCACGAGGTGTGACGACACGTCTGGAGACATGACAATTATATCATCCAGGTACACTAGGACTTCAGAGCCTAATATGGTACGAAATATACTTGTCATCAACCTAGAAAACGTAATCGGGCTAGTATGTAGTCCATAAGGCATGCATAGGAATTTTCAATGTCCCGAGGGTGTACTGAAGGCCGTTAAGGGTCGACTTTCTTCGTCCAATGGCACTTGCCAGAAATCTGATAGCAAGTCCAGGGTTGAAAAAACTTTACTATGGCCTAGACTCTTCAACAGATCTCCCAACAAGGGCATCGGGAAACGGTCGGGATAGTGAATCTGTTAAGACGACGATAGTCTACGCAGGGTCTCCAGGTACCGTCTGGCTTTGGGACAAGTAACAATGGAGAATTCCAAGGTGAATTAGATGCTTGTATTACGCCTTGGGCAAGCATGGCCTCCACACACCTGTCCACCGTGGCTCTCTGTGAATGAGGGAGGCGGTATGCAGGTATGTAGATGGGATTAGTACCTGGATGCACGTTAATCTGGTGTTGAACCAGGTGGGTCTGTCCCAGAGGTTCTCCCTTGAGTGCTATGGCTGACCCGTATTTGTTAAGCAAGTCTAACTGTGTAGGAAAAGCTTTTGTGAATCCTGTAGGAGGAATGTGGCTAGCGTTAATTAATGAAGGGGGACTTGTCGTTCTTAGGGTTAGATGATTGTTCAGTATCATATTGTGTTGTGAGGACGTTAGGCACTGAGTTAGTTACAGCGACTTGAAAATCATTGAGTTCTTCGTCCTTAATGGATCCCTTAAGAACAGAGAATGCAAGAACCTTCGTACCACGCCTGAGACGTTGATGAAAGGGGAGTGTACTGGCCAGGTAGAGTTTTGCCGTTCCATCATGACTCTGGTGTAGCGAACAGTCAATGTTAATCCCTCTCACCTTCACCGTGGACGGCTCGGCGAGACAGCAAATCTTAAACCTAGGATTAGTGTGATCGAGATCCAGTTGTTCTTACCAGATAGTATCTAGCTTGAGGTAAACTGCGGTTAACTGATCAGGGCTCAAGTGTACATCATGTGTTAGTTTTCCTGGGCACACGCCAGAGAAGTAATAAGTGTTAGTTTGTGTGCCAGCCCCCACCGCTGAATTGAAGACTTCACCTGATTGGGCATTTCCTTGTGAGGGAATCTGTCTATCTAAATTAATCGGGCCAGAAACCTCGTTAACTCCTGAGGATGCGTCAATTAGTCCATAATTCCGCACGGTATTAGGAGTTTGACTTACATACGCGGCTTAACTAACGATTTCTTGGTTGACAGTAATTAAATTCTCATGAGGGGCTATTACTATACGGTGAGCTTTCATCGTCGGGAAACCGACTAACAAATGCCCTGGAATGCAAATTCCGTCGGCAACATAGGTCAAACAATCTATGTGTGTATTCCCCAATTTAAACTTAAGCTGTATGGACCATTTATACCTGTAATACGAGGTAGTTGAATGTCTGTCCAAGTATAGGAATCCATAGCTAAAGTATTCAAAACATGAGAATCTATGACATTAACTTCAGCACCTGTATCTAAAAGGAATGAAATATTAGTCTGACTCACTTGACTCCACACAATGGGACCTGTTCTCCCTCGAGCCTGGAGAAAGGTGTTAAAGATCTGGGATAAGGACAACACTTGTGAATCACAGGTACCGGAAACTGATAAAGTATCATTATTTAAGTGGTTACTTGAGGAGGCAAACTGTAGGTTTCCCATTGTGGAAGAACAACTGTGTTAGGGCTCACCTGTGACTGAAGGAACTGTTGATATCTATAGCACTCAAGTGTGTCGTGTGTCCGGACTTTGTGGATGAAACAGTACTTGTTCCCTGGTGCCGGAGCTGACTGACTCTTCTTAGGCTGTGATTGAGGTTGTGAACCCGTACCCTGAATAGAAGGTGTAATAGGCTTGTAACTCGTAGCAAAAGCCCTTAAACAGTATGGTGAGAATTATTACTTGGACATTTTGGTTTAATATGACCAGGGACTCCACAAAAGTGACAAACTTTTGGTCCTTTTTTCTTACATTTTTGTTTTTTAGTACCTGTGGATGACTCATTACTGTCCTTAGGTTTACTTGTTACTGTACAGACCAAAACGTCCTTAGAAAATCTTCCGCGGAACGCGCATGCGTGCGTAGTGTCAACAAAGGCTGTAAGAGACTGCTCCTTAAAATTCGTATTTCTGACGAATTCAGCGAGTCTACCAATCCCAGCCTGTGCAGACAACTATAGTAAGACCCAGTTATCAGCACAGTGGCATATATTTTTTTTTTACTTTTGAACTTTGTCATTTTTGGGGGATAAGACATCTGGTCCTACCACCCGATCCCTCTGAGCAAAGTTTTTCAAGTTTGCTCATGAGCAATGTGATAGTGTGACGTAGCAGTGACGTCATTACCACTCCACCTGACTGCAGTGTTGCCAACGTGCCCTATGCCCGCCGTTAAACGCTCCTGTTCGCTGGAAACGGCGGCAGTAGGTGACAGTGATGCTGACGATTTTCTTCTTGAAGACACGTCAAAGAAGAAGCAGAAACCTCAGAAGTCAGGGTCTCCAGCAGGGGCCACGGCTCCCCCTTGCACCCCTTCTGGGGCTGTAGAGGGTGGACTCCTCCTGTCATCGGGGTCCCCAAGTGAGCTTACATGTGGCTCAATGACCGACCCTCCGCCGACGATGGACATAGGGGATTCCCTTTGTCTCCCTGCCCCGTCGCGCCTTCGTCGTCTCGCCTTCCCTCGGGACTTGCCTCTGAGCACACGGACGACCTGGTTCTTCCGTCACTGCTCTCCACTTCAGGACTCAACACTTCGCCTCCGCCGAGGTCCCACAGCCGTGATAGTCACCACACAAATGGACGAGACGGTACGCCTGCTCACTCAGGTGGGCTTTCCTGCTCCCCAGGGGGAGGTAATGCTGAAGTTCACCATCATCACCCCAGAAACTCGTCGTACCAAGGTAATGATTCGCCACGTACCCTGGGAGATCCCTATCGACGATCTTCGCCCTCTTCTCCCACAACTACTGGACATGGAACGCCGCATCAACCCGGTCTCCAAACGTCCATCCAACGAACTCATCGGCTGGTAGGTGGGTCCCCTCCCTCCGAAGGTGAACGTAGGACCAATTCACAACTGTCCTCTCGACCGATTTATCGGAACCCCGAAAATCTGTGGTCGTTGCCAATCGTGGAAACACCGCACCTGGGAGTGCACGAGGATGGTCGCCTGCGGTTTCTGCGCAGGTCCTCACGAAACAGTGGAATGCAAATCGAAAATTCAGAACAAAATCCCAGTTATTCCACGGTGTGTCAATTGCCATGGCAGTCACCACGCCTGGAATGCCAATTGCCCACAGCGTCCTGGCATCGTCCGGGGAAAACTTACCTTGTACCACCGCCCTCGTCTCTGACGAAGCCCCTGTCAACCAAACCTCACTCCTATCCACCACCGCCTCTTCCATCCACCAAATATTTCCCATTGATCTCCTCTCCTCTACCATCCCCCCTATCACCCCTACCACCCATCCTTTCTCCCCTCCCTCCCTCTCCCTACCGTTCTTGGAACGAGGTCGTTGCCGGCCCTGCCACACAGTCACCACCATCTCCTGCCCACCCGGACCCCCGCTGTCTCTCACCGGCACCACCACCTCTTACTCAACTGAACCCTCACCGTCCCTCTCCGTCGCTACCACCACCACATGCCCAGTCGGGCCCTCGGCAATCCTCACCGCCACCTCCAGCTCCTGTACAGGTACACCAAGTGGGTTCTATGGAAACAATCACTCTCCGTCTGGATCGCCACTCCAAGCAAATCAACCTTCTCTCTGCCCAACTCGACTTGTTTGTGAAAACAATTGCGACATTGCAGAGGCAACAACAACTCATTCTGGACACCCTGACCCAACAGGGGCGCACTTTGCAAGCCCTGATGACCCGCCTCCTTCCATCTCCCGAGATGGAGGATCCATCCCTCGCTCTCCCACTCCTCCCTCTCCATTTTTCTCAACAGAATTTGGTACCTCCTCTGGAGCCTTGTCTAGCCCCTCCGACTCATCTCACACCGGAGGCCGTTCCCTCCTCTTCTTACAATGGAACATCCAGGGACTTAGACCTCGCCGGACAGACCTCGCCCAGTTTGTGCTCTCCCATCAAGTAGATGTTGCTCTACTTCAGGAAACCATCACAGACGATGTTACTCCACTCCGCCTCTCTGGCTATACTGTTTACACCCTGCCTCGATTCCGTGGGCAGGCTCGTGGCCTCCTCACCCTTGTGCGTAACACCATTCCATCTGTTCGTCTCCCTTCACCTGATTCAGATGGACCCCCGTCTGAATTACTTTCTGTCTCCCTTACTCTTCGTGACCGGACCCTTCGTGTAGTCAATGTTCATTTCAAGAGTGATTCTCTGGATCCCCAGGTTCTTCACGACCTCCTTGATGGGATTCCCACTATTGTTTGGGCGACTTTAATGCCCGCCATCCTACTCTTACTCCGGATCATCCCACGCCATGTACCCTTAACGGATCACATCTCTCACAGTTTCTTAATGGGGATGATGATGTTCGCTTTCTTTGTCCTGACGATCCTACTCGCCTCCCCCATAGTTTCCTTGATGTTGGCTTACTATTGAACGGTAATACCTCCTTTCATCCTACCGTCTGCACCGAGCCTGCTCTGTATAGTGACCATCTTGCCGTTACTACCCATCTCAGGCTCTCCTTCTCTGCCCCGACATCAGCTCCTTATCGATCCCCTCGCCTTCGTCTCACACAAGATGCTGTTCCTTCCTTTACCCAATACCTTTCTACCTGGGCGGATTCCTATGTTGTCCCCCAGTCCCTTGACTCTTACAGCGCTGATTTTGTTGATGCCGTGTATGACTCTGTCAATCGCGCTACCCCTCCACGCCCTCCCCGTCACCCCAGAAGTGCTACCAACTACTGGTATCGTATCCCTGCCATGAGACATCTCCGGCAGGTAACCCGTGATCTCCACTCTGCCATACGGAGGTCTCGGTCTCCAGAGGACTGGGAAGACTTCAAAAATTGGTGCTCCTTTGCAACTCAGGAGCGCCGTCGGATACGTGAGGCGGACTGGCTATCCTTCACGGGATCTCTATCGTTCCAGTCGTCACCCTCTTATGTATGGAATCGGATTAATGCTATACGGGGTACTCGACGGAGGCCTCCTCCCCACCCTGACCCTGCCTCCCTTGCCTGCTCTTTAATGGAGGACTGGGCACGAG
Organism: Homarus americanus; assembly: GCF_018991925.1. Classification (NCBI taxonomy): domain Eukaryota; kingdom Metazoa; phylum Arthropoda; class Malacostraca; order Decapoda; family Nephropidae; genus Homarus; species Homarus americanus. The sequence continues at coordinate 11,386,954 of NW_024737097.1, forward strand.
CTTCCTCCCCTGAGGCACTTCCAGATCCAATGCAGGAGGCAGTGCAGGCCCGCATCGATGCGTCTGAGCCTGTTGTTCGTGCTGCTCTTACCTCCCCTGCCCCCACTGATCATCCCATCACACAGTTCGAGCTTGACAGTGCTCGTCGCTCTAGAAAAGACACCTCTCCTGGGGATGATCAGATAACCTACTCCGTCCCCAACGCCTGTACTAATATTCCTAACGGCCCCTTGCTTGCTCTCTACAATATGTCTTATGAACATGGGGTTCTCCTGTCCAACTGGAAAAATGCCACTATTATCCCCATCCCTAAGCCGGGAGATCCTGGGAAATATCGACCCATTAGTCTTACCTCCTGTGTTTGCAAGATGATGGAGAGGATACTCCATCGTCGCCTTCTTCACACCATAGGCGGCTTCCACAACTCCCTCAATGGTTTCATACAACATCGCAGCACAGCACACTCCATTGCTTCCTTTTATTGCAATCAGACTGCCCGCATCTCCGTCTTCCTTGATATCAAGGGAGCCTTTGATACGGCTCAGCCTGCCCTCATTTTAGCTGAACTTGCGCGGTTAGGGGTTAAAGGGAGACTTCTACAATGGATCGCCTCTTACCTCACTGGACGTCAGGCCAGGGTTCGCGTTGAAGGCTCTATGTCTCCTGTTCAAGAAATGAACCTCGGCACCCCTCAAGGTGGAGTCCTGAGTCCCACCTTGTTTAACACTCTGATGCACTCCATTGCATCTCTCCCATGGCCGACAGAAGTTTTCCACTCAGGATATGCCGACGATGTCCTCCTCCAAGCCCCTGACTACCTCAGCATGCAGGAAGCCCTTGATCTGGTCTCCAGAGAGTGTGATTCACTTGGTTTCCTTCTTTCAACTGCGAAAACAAAAGCCATGTGGCACGGTCGTGTTGTACCTCCACCCCTTCTCTTATCAGGAACGCCCTTGGACTGGGTTAATGAGACAAAATACCTGGGTGTGTATGTAACTCGCACACGTTGTCAGATCCCTGAAGTCCGCTATCTTCGAGACATTTGCTTTCGGCGTCTCGCTCCCCTCTCTACCATGTGCAGGGGTTCCCTTGGTGCCACCATCCCTGTACTTCTCACCATGTACAAGTCCTTTGTCCGTTCCTGTGTCGACTACGCCGCCCCTGCCCTCGTCAACAGTAGTCGGACTGCTATCAACCGTCTCGAAGTTATCCAGAGGAAAGCTGCTCGTATCATCCTTGGGGCTCCTCAGTGGACACGCTCTACTTCTCTATATACCGAGCTTGGTCTTTCCCCCTTACAGGATCGTGTCCAGGAGTTTTACCTAAAAACTGCCGTTTCCATTCTACGGGATCCTCGGGGCAACTGTGTCCAAACCAACTTGACTCCTGCTGTCCGAGACCGACCTCCATCTAGAAGACAGTGGCGAGGGTCACTCATCCGAGCCCTTCAAACACGACCTCCTGCCTGATATTGTTGTCACCCCTGCTGTTGGTTCGTCTCCTTCTCCCTGGCTGGATTTTTAACCTGAAGTGATTGCCCTCGGTGGACCGCTCCCGAAATCCCAGGTGAACCCTGTTATTCTCTGCAAGTACCACCTCTCCAGGATCGCCCACTGGTCCCCAGGCAGGGTCGTCCTCTACACTGATGGTTCTGTTGACCCCGCCACAGGTAGGGCCGGGGCTGGTGTCTACATCTTCCTTCCTGATGCCCCTGAGCCTATCAAACTGTCTCTCAGAGTTTCTGACGGGGCATCCTCCACTCAGGCTGAACGAATAGCCCTCCTTGCTGCCCTTCTCGCTGAGGAAGAAGCAGATGGTTTCTGCCCCTTGCTTGTCTGCTGCGATTCCAGGTCTGCTCTCGACGGGATCACATTTGGATCAGGGGAAAATAAGGACCTCATCCTCCGAATACGAGGGTTAACATCCACACTTCAGGATGCAGGCCGTCCTGTGACATTCCTATGGATACCCAGTCATGTCGGTATCTTGGGGAATGAGGCAGCAGATGGCCTTGCCAAGACTGGCTGCAACAAGGCCACACCTGACTACGTTGTTCCTCGAACACTCTTACAGATTAGGACCCAAATTCGCCGCAAACAGAGAGAAGCTGGGAAGCAGCCATCCCCCTGGACTCCCCGCCCACCTGGTACGATGTCCTCCGTAAACTTCCTGACCTCTCGTACGTCTACGGGAAAGGGTCGCGGAAAGGGGACGTGATTGCTGCCCGTATCATCATTGGGTATGACTTTGCTTGGGAGATTGGTATCCCCGCATCCCCTGAGCAACGCTCTTGTGCATTATGCAGAAGACCCGACAGCAGCACCCTTTTCCACTACCTCCTAAGATGTCCCCACACACAACGCTTCCGTGACGCCTGCTGGACCACCACTCCACGACCCCCTGACGGAGACACGATGATCCTCCCCATACTGGCCAGATATTTTGTAAATAATATTGATTATGTGTTAAAGGAATATCCTTCCTTCCTTAGGCTTTAGTAAGCCCCTTTATAATATTTATACTGTATATACTTGTCACACTTGCCAGATGCTTCTGGTGTCATTGTACAGGGGTACCTAGTGACAGCACTAGGATCCCGCTTCCTCTATCAAGGAATAAACAATTGAAATTGAAATTGAATTGAAAATCTTCCCTTATGATTAATAAGTTCCTGAAACTCCATCAATGTATTACCAGGAGTTGTAATGGCTTCAGACACCTTACGCCTAACCTCTGTAGGAACACTACGTAAAATGATATTAAATTGTGAAAACTTGACAATGGACTCAGCACTCGTCCCAGGGCTACTCCCGTTAACTGAAGGTAGGTCTAGCCATGTAGACTTCATGAGTGAGTTAAGTAAGTTTTGTCTTGCGCGATCAGCACGCACTAAAAACTGTGAGGGTTTTTCATCAGAGTTCCGTTCCATTGCCAAATAATCATGTTACGTTGAAAAAAAAATGAGTCTGACTTGTATTTGAACAGGCGGAACGCCAATCTTTCTTAAATTCATCCCAGGTAGAGATCTTACTCATCTCCCCATACTCGGCAATACAGGTATACCTAGCCTTTGACTGGGGGTCCTTATGGTCAATTAAATTGTGCGCACAGTTAATTATCTGAAGATCTGCGGGGTTCGCACCTGAACACTTAGACTGAGCAAATTCTACACTGTTGGCAAACCAAGCCTCAATCTCCCTCAATTCCCCTGAAAAGAATGGGTACTTGAGGTCGAGATTGGTGTCATGATCGTAATGACGGCTAACCTGTTAAACTAATGATCCATATTACGCTTACACGGCCACAAAACCTTCTGAGTGTCCCAGTGGAAATGTCCTCCGTTCTCCCTGTTTCTTTGATGACGTCATCGAGATGTCGTATGTTTGTTGACTGTAGTTGTAAACTCTTTCTGCTACCGAGAACCTGTAAAGCTTTTTTTCACCTATGAATATCAGAGACTCTGATAAAATAGTGAAATTGTGGTAGGGAGGTTAGCTGAGGAATTAGTTAATATTCTGAAGGGAACTTTTAAAATCTGCTCATCGGGTGTTGTAGCAAGGCGTTGCGTGTTGGGACCTGTTGCCATCCAACCTTGTGTAATCAATTTAATTCTTGCTTTTGATAGCTCAGTCAGAGCATTGTAGGTAAAGATAATAGTAGGAAATGAAACTGAGTTCGTAGTCTCAGTTTCAAACGTCAGTGTTACAGTAACGTAATTCAGTGAAATGGTTGAGTAGGTGGAATCTGTGACTTTAGCGGGGGTGGAAGGCGGCGGTTGGTTTTCAAATCAGTGAGCCGCCACGCTTCCCTCCCACAGGTCCCTAACGCAGCCTAGGCCGTGTCTGTAGCGTGGATGACGCATCCACTAGTCTTGGGAGATGTCTGAGGTCCAGTGGAGTCGGGTGTCCCCTTGAACCCCAACCGTCAGAAGCTCCACTACCACCCATGGGCCCCATAGAGGGTAGTATTCCCCTAACGCCGTGCCCCTGTGGTGAACCCGGATCTTCAAGCCCCCAAATTACTGCCAGCCTCATCATTGGTGGATGAGTACAGCACATAACTCGGTGGGGCTGTTGGTGTGGTAGTGTTAGTCCACCAGAATTATCGGAGTTTGTTGGAAGGTGTCACTTGGTGATGAGACTCCCAGGGCGGCCGCTGGAGTATTGCCCCTGGGGTATTGAGTGTTGCATTGGCAGGTGCCGCTGGTTTTATTGGTACTAAGGTGCTGTAAGAGTTTATGTACGTTTTGGTGTGGGTATACCCAGTAGTGGTGCAAGTAAATTGAGCCTGAGAGCATGGTACCAGGAGTTCCTGTTTGGGTGACTACAACGTCTTTTCTGTAACCATTTTTGTGTTTAATAAACATTGTATTCGTATGTGGGTCTATGATTCACCTATAGTATTCACCGTTGTTCTCTCCCTAATATTCGATACTATATTTACATGTACCCATGGGCCTTCCTCTCACGTCACGCTACCAGGTCAGAGTATCAACGAAAGTTGTAAGAGTGCCAAGCCCTCGCAGGGTGGCAGCTAGTTGTTGTTCATAACCCCCCCTTACAAATGGTGATAGCGGTGGTGATGTAAATGTACATGGTATCGAGTTGGGAGGAATGACTTGATGCTGTAGGTTTTTTAACTGTGAGTTGCAACCATTTCTCTGTACGTAAGTATTTAATAACCATTCCCCTGCAACTAATGTGAGCATTTCAGATTGCTAATAATTTCGTTCCTAGCTTCTTTCCAAGGTACAGATTTTGTGTGGTTTTGCGGGAAAAGGAAATAAGTTCAAAGAAATACCTCGAGTTAGGTTAGGAAACAGTGCTGCTCTAAAGTAAAGTCTTGTTTAAAGTAAAATGATACCTGCAATATTAACTTGAGTGTAGAGAGTTTTATGAGGTTCATTAATATTTTGTAGAATTTGATGTGTAATAATCTGGTCAAATTTTTTTTTTTCCCGTTGTTAACTCCAGTATTACTGCAGACAGTGAGTACATGTTCAAGGTCGTGGCACTAGTTTTTTTAAATGTTTTCATCAAGGGGAGTGCCCAGTGCTTCAATCGAGTTGTTAACAGTAAAGTATTGCACCATATGTAAAGCGCAAGTGGATGCTAAGTTTGTACCTGACATTTCAGTTTATGTGTTAGGGTAGGACATATATCCCATTACTTAATATCTCGTGATGTTTTTACAGTTCCATATATTAATATTTCTATAAAAAAGTATGTAATTGTAATGTGTATTAATCAGGTGTTAACCCCAGATTTTTTATATGCAGAGTGGCACTGCATGGCCATAATTGTACTCAGGTTATGTTACTGGAGGTTATTTGAAATTGTGACAAATTTTGATGTATTTGTTTTATTTCAATTGGAAAAAGTGTTTTAGTTCTCCGTTGACGTCATTTTGACAAGTGAATTTATTTGTATAACGCGAGTTGTGTTATATTTCCGAGTATTGCATTTTGTGTTGTTTCTCTATTAGATGGTGAGTTTAATGCCAAGGGTATTTAATTTTTCAGTGTAGACTGGGACAGGCATGGTCAAAAGAGGTTATGTTTATTTGAGATCTAATACATGTGTAATTTCAGCAATCGCTTGATGGGGTTGGAGGACTCTGTGGTGAGGTGGGATTACCTGTGGAAAGAACGCAATCTTGAAAATTGATTGTTGAAAGTACATGTAAGGACCCCCATTTTAGAGTACAACAGAGCACACACTGTGAAGTGATAAGTGTTAAATCATTGCAATTGAAAAAGATGGTGAATACTTGTTGAGTACCGAGGGACAGTCTCGTAAGGTATTTACCACTTTATTCTTTTTTTTTTTTTTTGTGAGCAAGACCAGTAAGGGAAATGTCTTTGGTCTTTTAAAGTTGCTTGATTTTCTAGGAGTACAGTGTAATTTGGGAAGAGTTAATACAGTGTTGGGTAATCTTGCCAGAGATTGATACAACAAGTACAATTACCTTTTGAGGAACAGTAAGTTTATTCTGAAAAGGACGAAGAGTACAGTGATGTTTTCTCGAGATTCATCAGTGAAGCAGTAAAGTAAAAGTTCACATTCCAGTATTATCACTTGGGAGTGAGTAATAAGTTGAGCAGTATTCGTGCAATAATTTTAAACAGTATTTTCAAGTGTTTTTTTGAGTATTAGAAGGACAGTTAGGCAGTAATCCGTTTGTTTCTTTTAAGGTGTGCATCAAAATTCGTGGTTGTGAAGTTACAAGGAGTTGTTGTGACCTCCAGGCATGATGGCAGTCACAATAAAGCAGTTCAGGGCAGTCAGCTCGGAACCTGTGTCCAGTAAGTTGGATGTGTAGAGCGAGAAGGATGTGGGTAGAGACGTGGTTCATTCACAGGAATGACACTCCAGGTCTCACCACCAGCTGTTGCATCCGGGGGATGGCCTGATGGACAGGGAGGTGTAGGAAGAGTATGGTGGCCTCTTGTTAGCGCGAGACTGGCGTCAGTGTTGCTGAGATATCTTTAAAGGGCTGTAGACTTGACGGGAATGCATTGGTTGTTGATGCATGGCGAAGTGATGTTTTGCATATTTGTGTTGGGTAATCAAAGTGCCAACTGGTAAGTGAGAGAATGTTGTTGTCTGCATCAGTGTTGTGGGAAAGTGAGTATGTTGTTTGCCCATGGAGTGTGGAATGTGGTGCAATGGGAATGCTTGTGAGTATGTAGGTGTTTTGTGAATTTTTTTCTGTTGGAATTTTTTTTTTTTTTGGAGAGGGATTGTCAATTTGCAGTAAGACACATGTAGATTGGAAGATGGATTGGCAGTTATGCAATTGAGATCTGATGGGTATCTGTTACCAATTGAGTAAAGATGGCCCAGTTGTGACCTCAAGTTTGTGAGTTAAGTCCTGATCAGACTTGTGGTTGTGTATAGGAGTAGTGTTTCATGACTTTAGGTGGGGTCAAGTATGCTAAGTATGGTGCTGATTTTCAAAATGGCAAATGCCATAAGTCCAGATAGTTTTTGGTTTGCTGTGTTCTCATGGGGCGACCGCTTGTTTTGCATCGCATTCTGGGATTATCGCCATTGCAGACGGACTTTTCAGTTTGCTACGACTCGCGAAAGTGTGACATCGACTCTTTTCGTTTAAAGTCATTCAATTCACTCCTTCGACTTGATGGGGGTCCATTTATCTACGTCCTGTTTTGAAAAGTCTAGTTAAACTGTGGTGTCGAGTAAGCATTTGAGCAATCTCCAAGGAAACCTTTTGATATGGAGAAGCCGTATTCCAGAGAGTGTATTGTGTAAATATTTTATGCTGCGTATGTAACCCCATTGTTATGCTTTTTTTCTTTGGTGTCATTACATTATTCTTATGTATGTATATTGACTCGTATTTGTTTCCTATTTGAGGTGATGATAGTTTTTTTTTACTACCGTTTATCCCATGTGTGTGACCATTGTATTCTTGTCTTGTATGCCTTTTGTGCCAGATACCTGTAATCGCCCTGAGATGTGTTGTTATGAGCTGTAGGTAGTGTGGACACCGCGCTGAAAGGTAACAGTTGTTGAAAGAATCTGGGCGTAATCATTTTCACGTACTTTTCGAACGTTATCGCATAATATGAATCTGGGGGAAGGGAGGAGCTTTCGTCATGATCGTAATGATGGCTAACCTGTTAAACTATCGATCCAGTTATACTTACATGTCCAATAAAACTCTTCTGAGTCTCCCAGTGGAAATGTCCCTCCATTCTCCCTGTTTCTTTGATGACGTCATCGAAGTCGTGATGTTTGTTGACTTTTTTTTTTTTTTTGGGCACCCCTATATCCTTGTGTAAGGTGAAGCGAGAAGCGTTACAGCGCCCAACAGGAAGCTGCTAAGTTCATGCTTGCCTTTATGTCTCATGAGTTAAGGCGAGAAGCCTGAAAAGTCAAAGGCGTAGAAGCCTGAAGAGTCAGTGGTTTATGTCATCAAGTTATTGGAAGCTCCAACAACTTGTCCCTGAATAAGAATTCGCAACTTTTGATTTACACCAGGTACCTACTTTACTGCTAGCTGAACAGGGACTAGTGGGGGCTAGGAAGTAAGTCCAAACAACTTAAACCGGCCCGGGAATCGAAACCGTGGGTAGAAAAGCTGGCGTGGAAACAAAATTAAAGAAAACTAATAGCTGTGAACCCGAACCATCAAATTTATAATGTGCATTGTATTATACACAAGTGATCGTGGGTCCTTCATGCCTTGTGGCGAGTCCGGTGGTACAGTTTACCAAAGCGTGAAAGTTCGAACGCTAGTGCTTGGCTAGCAAGAATCACGCCTCCGCTGACAGCTTACAGCGACATCGTTTTCCAGCGTAAATAAAATGATTAATTAATGCCTTCCTAAAGAAACCATCGACATGGGACCAGGTTTGTTCCACTCTACGAATTTTTTGTGATTTTTCCACCAAGTTTGATGAAAAACAATTGTGCCGCTGCTGTCCAGAACAGACACACACACACAAACAGACAGACACACGCCTAGTCCTATAGTATATTAGATAGATGGTCGTGGTTGTTGTAATCATGGTCGTGGTTGCTATAATCAATGGTCGTGGGTATTATAATCATAGTCGTGGTTGTTATGATCATGGTCGCGGGTTGTTATAATCAATGGTCGTGGGTATCATAATCATAGTCGCGGTTGTTATAATCATGGGGTGGTTGTTATAATCATGGTCGTGGTTGTTATAATCATGGTCGTGGTTGTTGTAATCTTATCGGTTGTTATAATCATGGTCGTGGTTGCTATAATCATGGTCGTGGTTGTTATAATCAATGGTCGTGGTTGTTATAATCAATGGTCGGGTATTATAATCATAGTCGCGGTTGTTATAATCATGGTCGTGGTTGTTATAATCATGATCCTGGTTGTTATAATCAGACTCGTTTTGTTATAATCATGGTCGTGGTTATGATCATGGTCGTGGTTGTTATAATCATGGTCGTGGTTGTTATGATCATGGTCGTGGTTGTTATAATCATGGTCGTGGTTGTTATAATCATGGTCGGTTGCTATAATCATGGTCGTGGTTGTTATAATCAATGGTCGTGGTTGTTATAATCAATGGTCGTGGGTATTATAATCATAGTCGCGGTTGTTATAATCATGGTCGGTTGTTATAATCAGACTCGTTTTGTTATAATCATGGTCGTGGTTATGATCATGGTCGTGGTTGTTATAATCATGGTCGATTGTTATAATCATGGTTGTGGTTGCTATAATCATGGTCGTGGTTGTTATAATCAATGGTCGTGGTTGTTATAATCAATGGTCGTGGGTTGTTATAATCAATGGTCGGGTTGTTATGATCATGGTCGTGGTTGTTATAATCATGGTCGTGGTTGTTATAATCATGGTCGTGGTTGCTATAATCATGGTCGGGTTGTTATAATCAATGGTCGTGGTTGTTATAATCAATGGTCGGGTATTATAATCATAGTCGCGTTGTTATAATCATGATCCTGGTTGTTATAATCAGACTCGTTTTTGTTATAATCATGGTCGGTTATGATCATGGTCGGTTATGATCATGGTCGTGGTTGTTATAATCATGGTCGTGATTGTTATAATCATGGTCGTGGTTGCTATAATCATGGTCGTGGTTGTTATAATCAATGGTCGGTTGTTATAATCATGGTCGTTGTTATAATCAATGGTCAGGTTCTTATAATCAATGGTCGATGGTAATCATAGTCGCGGTTGTTATAATCATGGTCGTGGTTGTTATAACTCACGATCCTGTTGTTATAATCAGACTCGTTTTTGTTATAATCATGGTCGGTTATGATCATGGTCGTGGTTGTTATAATCATGGTCGGTTGTTATAATCATGGTCGATTGTTATAATCATGGTCGGTTATGATCATTGTCGTGATTGTTATAATCATGGTCGTGGTTGTTATAATCATGGTCGTGGGTGCTATAACCATAGTCGTGGTTGTTATAATCATGGTGTGGTTGTTATAATCATGGTCGTGGTTGTTATAATCAGACTCGTGGTCGTTATAATCATGGTCGTGGTTGTTATAATCATAGTCGTGGTTGTTATAATCATGGTCGTGGTTGTTACAATCAGACCCGTGGTTGTTATAATCATGGTCGTGGGTGTTATAATCATAGTCGTGGTTGTTATAATCATGGTCGTGGTTGTTATAATAATGATCGTGGTTGTTATAATCATGGTCGTGGGTGCTATAACCATAGTCGTGGTTGTTATAATCATGGTCTGGTTGTTATAATAATGATCGTGGTTGTTATAATCATGGTCGGTGATATAATCATAGTCGTGGTTGTTATAATCATGGTCATGGTTGTTATAATAATGATCGTGGTTGTTATAACTGGTGGTCAAAATAATCCATAGTCGTGGTTGTTATAATCAGACTCGTGGTAGTTATAATCATGGTCGTGGTTATTATGATCATGCCGTGGTTGTTATAATCATGGTCGTGGTTGTTATAATCAGACTCATGGTTGTTATAATCATGGTCTGGTTATTATGATCATAGCCGTGGTTGTTATAATCATGGTCGTGGTTGTTATAACAGACTCGTGGTTGTTATAATCATGGTCGTGGTTATTATGATCATAGCCGTGGTTGTTATAATCATGGTCGTGGTTGTTATAATCATGGTCGTGGTTGTTATAATCAGACTCGTGGTAGTTATAATCATGGTCGTGGTTATTATGATCATAGACGTGGTTGTTATAATCATGGTCGTGGTTGTTATAATCAGACTCATGGTTGTTATAATCATGGTCGTGGTTATTATGATCATAGCCGTGGTTGTTATAATCATGGTCGTGGTTGTTATAATCATGGTCGTGGTTGTTATAATCAGACTCGTGGTAGTTATAATCATGGTCGTGGTTTTTATGATCATAGCCGTGGTTGTTATAATCATGGTCGTGGTTGTTATAAGCAGACTCATGGTTGTTATAATCATGGTCGTGGTTATTATGATCATAGCCGTGGTTGTTATAATCATGGTCGTGGTTGTTATAATCAGACTCATGGTTGTTATAATCATGGTCGTGGTTGTTATAATCATGGTCGTGGTTGTTATAATAAGTGTCTCTTTCTTCTTATCTCATTATTCTTACTCTTTTTACCTACATTTAACCGACTAATTTCTACATGTTATCATCCAAATACTTGTTCTGTTTTCTGTTTTACTTATCGTTGTCCTTCCTTTGTCTCCTTCTCTAGTCTCCTTCTCTACTATCCTTCTATACCATTCCTGTTCTGTCCTTCCATCCCTCCATTCATACCTCCACCTCTCACTATCGCTCTCTCCCATCTCCTTTCCTCTCTCGCCTCTTAAGGATAATAATGCTTGTCTCTCTTCTTCTCTTTCTCTTCTCCCTTTCTATCTTCTCCATGCATTTCTGTTATTATCTTTTTCTCTCTTCTCCTTTTCCATGTACAGTCAGCCACAGGAATAAGTATACTGTACACACTGTAGCTGTCAGGTCCGAAAATGGTCTGGTAACTTTGAAACTGAGCATCCAGACGCATGATGAAACTCAGCTCCCCCCCACTTGTTATCTCTAACTATTTTCTGTTTCCCCTTCTTTATTCTCTATTTACTCATCTTCCTTCCTTTACTAATCCAACAGCATTAAAAAAAAAGTAGGCTAAGAGAAAAAGTGGGGGGAGGAGGAGGGAGCCGTAAGATAACTGGATAACTGCAATCGTGGGCTGACAGCGTACAGCGAATGAGGGTGTGCCAAGTCCGTAGACGTGCATCGTTTTCCAGCGTAAATAAAATGGTTAATTAATGGCTTCCTAAAGAAACCATCGACATGGGACCAGGTTTGTTCCACTCTACGAATTTTTTGCGATTTTTTCACCAAGTTTGATGAAAAACGATTGTGCCGTTTCGGCTGTCCAGAGCAGACAGACAGACAGACAGACAGACAGACAGACAGACAGACATACAGGCAGACAGACAGACAGACACACGGCTATTCCTATAGTATATTAGATATATTAGATAACGAAGTGTTGTGTAGTAAAACATTAAAGATGGATAATGTCATACGTGAGCGAGGTCTGAACCACAGACAATTCAACTGCTTATTGGAGGAAAATGAGAACACACACGGACTGCCATATCACACTGATGTTCGCTGGTTAAGTCGGGGAGTCGTACTGAAGCGATTTTATAAATTGACAGTGAAATACAGATGTTTATGGAACAGAAAGGAAGGATTTTGCATGAACTGAAAGATAATGAATGGGTTCAAGATCTAACTTTCATGGTGGATATTACAGAACACTTAAATTACGTGAATAAAAAGATGCAAGGTCGCAATAAATTGGTGACAGAGTTTTATGACTGCATTCGTGCCTTTGAGATGAAACTTCAGCTTTTTGAAGGCAACTATCAGAGAATAATCTTTCTCACTTTCTGACCTTAAAGTCCCTGCAAGGCACATCTGAGTTTCATGCTGATGTCAACACAAAAAAGTACTGCATCAAGATTTCCAAATTAATGAATGAGTTCCAAGAAAGATTTGTTGACTTTAAAAGACTTGAGAAGGATTTTTTCATTTTGGGGGACCCATTCTCTGTTGGTGTTAATGAGTTACCAGAACATCTCCAGTTAGAATTAATTGAGCTCCGGTGTGATTCTGAATTGAGGAACAAGTTTTCGAGTGTTGATATTGGGTGGGTCGTTTAACAAAAGCTTTTATTACATGAATTGAACATACAAATTATTATAGTTTGCAGCTGATGGCCCGGGATGGTCTCTTGCCATACTGTCTGAAGGCATGTAGGCCACGTGATTCAGTAACTCGTCCGTAGGTGTTGATACATAAGAAACATAAGAAAATAAGGAGTCTGTAATAGGCCGGTTGGCCTGTGCATGGCAGCTCCTGTCGAGAGTTACTACCACTCTCTATCATCCATGAATCTATCCAGCCTCCTTTTGAAACTTTCCAGCGTTCCAGCACTTACTGTAAAGATGCTAAGCTTGTTCCACTCGTCCACCACCCTATTTGTGAACCAGTTTCTTCCTATCTCCCTCCTAAACCTAAACTTATCCAACTTAAATCCGTTGCTCCGAGTCCTCTCCTGCTCGAATATTATAAGAACTTTATCTATATCCCCTTCATTGAATCCTTTCACCCACTTAAATACTTCTATCATATCTCCCCACACTCTTTGTCTTTCTAGGGAATGCAAGTTTAGTTTGTTTAACCTGATCATAGAGACACCAGGTGGTGTGGTGTTCACGTGGTTCAGTAACTCTTGTGTGTGTGTATGTGTGCGTGTGGGGTGGGGTTATTACAGGCATGGAAAAGGTTGTAATAACAAATATATTACAGTTTTAATGCTCTCTGTCTAACCCTACAATGCCTCACTCATTACATTTCTTCACTCCCTCCCTCCTCCCACCTCACTTGGTGTTACCTCCACCCCTACTCACAAAATTACACCCCTAAATATCCCCCAAATAATTTTCTTCGTTCTGTAGTTCCTCCTCCCGCTGTCGCTCGCCGCTGCCTCCGTCTACGTCGCCGCCGCCCGCCCCCGCTGCTGCTGTTGCTGCTGCCCTTATTGATGATGTTAATGCTGTTATTTATGCTGTTCCTGTTGCTGCTAATGATGCTATTTCTAATATCGCTAATGTTGTTGCACTTGCTGTGTTAATGACGCTGCTGTTGCTTCTGTTAACGATGCGTTAACTCCTATTTTATGCTGTTCTTCCTGTTGTGATGGTCCTGTTTGTATTTTACTGTGCTCTAGTTACTGTTGCTGTTAATGTGCCTGTTACTTTTGCTGCTGTTGATGTTGGTTTTATTGTTGATTTCGCTTTAAAATAACCAAACCTAACCTAACGCTTTAAAATAATATCTAATAGCACTTCATACAAGGATAAGAAACAACACACACCTTAACACCACAAACAAAACAGATAAACTAGAAACAAAACATAAAGAACTCTACATGACGTCATCGCAGGTCGATTCCACCGAGAACACAAAACAACATAAGAACATAATAATGGAGGAAACTGCAACGGGCCTATTGGCCCATACTGGTCTGTCCCATTTACACCCAACCCTTATTGCTCATATATCCGTCCAACCTATGTTTGAAGCTATCCAGCGTATTCGAGTTAATGATGATATTTGGTAACTTATTCCACACGTCCACTACTCTATTTCCAAACCAATGTTTATCTATTTCGCGCCTAAATCTAAAGTTGTCTAATTTAAAACCATTGTTACAAATTCGTTTCTGGTTGGATAGTTTGAGTACCTTAGTAATGTTCCCTTTGTTCAGCCCTGACTTCCATTTATACACCTCTATCATATCGCCCCTCACTCTACGTCTCTCGGGGGAGTGCAAATTAAGATGCTTTATCTTTTCTCTGTACTCAAGGTTCCTAATGCCTGGGATTAGTCTGTCATTCTCCTCTGAATTCTTTCCAAGGATTCTATATCCATTCTGTAACACGGTGACCAGAATTGAATTGCGTAATCCAAGTGAGGTCTCACAAGCGCAAGATATAGTTTAAGGATGACCTCTCTAGTCTTGTAACTAACACTCCTTTGTTTGAACCCAAGTAATTTATTAGCCTTGTTTCGAGAAAATACACATTGTTTACCTGGCTTAAGATTCCTACTAATCATTACTCCTAAATCTTTCTTACATTCTGATTTCTCTATAACATCGTTGGGTGATTCATTGACCTGCACGGGCAGTAAGACCTAAGTGGGCATGGATATGTGTTTCAAAGTGTATCTTTGTGTTATCAATACAAGCTGCTTCAGTAACCAAGATTAAGTATTGATGATTGTGGGTGTATGGATATTGTTTTATTTTTTTGTGTGTGTTCTTGAGAAAATTTCAATAAGTTTTTGGGTGCTGTATATTATACTCAGTTAAAATTGTCGGTGGATATTTAATAAAGAGTTTCTTAAGCATGTGGAAGTAGATGATATCTTTAGTGGATTCTTTGCAGTGTTTTACCGATATAAAATTTCTCTGGTCTCAATATATAGTTGGTGTATTTTTCAGGAACTATTTTCATGTAATCACTAAATGCACTAAAGTTTACCGGTTTAGTTTACACGACACGGAAAGAGTAATTCAAAGTATGTTTTGTATCTATGTTATGATTAATTCAGTTCCGCAAGTTTTTTGTTTGTTCTTAATTTTCATTTTATGATAACTGTCTTGTAAGTGAAATTTTCATTTTATCAATATAATTCATAATATTTGTCGATGATTTTGTTGATTAATCAGTTTATACTTTAACTTAATTGTGTGACTCTACTGTCCAAAGTTTCCAGAAAACTGCTCAATGATCAAAGAAACCAAATGATTTCTTAAGGAAAACTTTTGCTCCGTAACATCATGAATGAAACACGCTTAAAATATATGCATATGTAAATATTGTTAAGTTGACTATTTTATAGGGCACATTTTTTTCATTATTTTGTTTCCCACTCTTTTCTTGGTTGTGCTTTTTGTATGTTCACTTTGTATGGCAAATGCTAACCTGGCCACAAATCAGTAGACAAAAAATTTATGTTAAACGTTATATAAGGAAACTATTCAAATTAAACTGTAACTCGCGCTGGACACAAAATATCGCTACTAACTTTGCTCTTTGTTCCCAATATTCCGCTAACATTGCCACCCGCTCTCACGTAACCAACCGGGAAATATATCCGAAACACTTCACAACCATTAAGGAAAATTTATTTTCCTTGTGTGACTAAATTATTACATACATCTTAATAATCGGTGTTATGACTCCCATTATGGAACTCCTATATTTCAGTTTCAGTTTTATATCTAATGAATTTTGTTAAATGATATTTAATTATTCTCTTCCATGATAAGACTATGTTTTATAAAGATTAATTAACACTAATGGTACTTAATTTAATTTCAAAGAGTAGACAAGAACAAAAAATCTGTGTAAAATAACCAAATGAATGGTGAGGCAGACAGTAAAGAGTGGAAGGATTGAGTGAAAACCAGACCAGAGAGAGTGAAGGTCAGGAGAGGTTTATGAACGTCACGTTACTATGACTGTGACATGTTGCCATAATATCATCTGTCCGATAATAATATTTAAATTAATACTGAAATTATCAAATCCATGAAAAATATCACAGCTGTTGCTTTTTTTTAGCAGATTTTGAAATTTTCTCAGACTTATTTCTATCGCCGGTTCAGTAATACACGTAAAAGACGATAAAGAAGTGAATACTAGTTTTTACCTTCATTAAGTCTCATTAGATTCCTTCATCATTAGAAATCTGATATCTGTTATACATTTATCACCAATACTTACAAAATGTGAGAAAATGGTTATTGCTTCCTGTCGCCGGCGTCGGAAAATGTATATTTTTCCTTTATAGTTCATTTTGACCAGATTTTAAGGTGTATGTATGTATGTATGTATGTAGCGACCTGTGGTGTAATGGTCAGCATGTTCGCCTCACAAGCGAGTGGATTCGGGTTCGATCCCCAGGTAGGGTGAAATTATGGGCAAGTTTCTTTACGCCATTTGCCTCTGTCTACCTAGCAGTAATTGGGAACCTGGAAGTTAATCGATTTGCATATCGTGTTCCGTGGTAATGGTTAGCCAATGCAGTTGGTGAGTTGTCCGGGTTTCTTGGACTATTCCTTGACACTGGGTCACGCAACTCGTTAACTCAAGGTGTGGTTGTTGTGTTGGAGGCCCTAGGGCCGGCCGTCCTTGCATTCAAGGGACATGCATTATTATTATTATATTAAGTGTGCGTGTGTGCGTGTGTGTGTGTATGTACAGTGAGAAGATGAAGTATCTTTCTGGGATTTTGACGAATACATTGCAGAACGGTTGAGCCATTTGACGCACGCACGCATGTGGCATGGCCGACCACCATTGAACACGAGGGGCAACTTTTAATATGTACGAATGTGTGTATTGTAGATTTATGTATGTATGTGTGCTTGTGTGTTTAATAATAATAATAATAATAATAATAATTAACGGTTTATTGAAAAAGTTCTGCAGCCCGAAGGCTGAAAATATACATTAGACAAAAATTACTTATTACATACAAAGACATGGGGTGGGTGGCTTGTTTAACAAAAGCTTTCATTACTAATAAAGAGAAGGAACATGAATTGAACATTCAAATTATTATAGTTTGCAGTTGATGGCCCGGGCTGGTCTCGTGCCCTACTGTGTGAGGTCAAGTAGGCCATGTGGTCCAGTAATTTGTCCGTAGATGTTGACATGAAGGACCTCACGTGGTCATGGAGACATCTGGTGGTGCGGTGTTCACGTGGTGCAGTAACTCGTCTATAGGTGTTGATATGAAGGACCTCACGTGGTCATGGACACATCGGGTGGTGTGGTATTCTCGTGGTGTAGTGACTCGTCCTCGGGTGTTGATATGAAGGACCTCACGTGGTCATGGAGACGCCATGTGGTGTGAGATGGTGTCACAATACCTCACTCTCTGCTAGGTGGTGTTGTGTTATCTCATAGTCAGGTGTAAATCCGACCCACTGCTGTGCCCGGGGTGGACTGATTAACACCGCCTTGTGCAGAAGATGGTGGTCGGTTCCCAAAGGTGCTTAAGTCACTGATGGGTCAATGCTCTAGCTGGTACTGTCTAGTGATGAATTCACTGACTTAAACACCGCCCATCACTGTTCAACACTGATTCCACTACTTTCCGAAACGAAATTGTCACTTTTGATTACATTGATATCCCGGTGGTAAGGATAGGTTGGGAACAGGGACTTGAGGAATGGGCCGACATTGGCCAAGGGGTGCTCAGCAGGAGCAGTGCCTGATAGGTCTTGACCCTCCTGTGCGTGTATGTGTGGAAGAAGAAGAAGAAGAAGAAGAAGAAGAAGAAGAAGAAGAAGAAGAAGAAGAAGAAGAAGAAGAAGAAGAAGAAGAAGAAGAAGAAGAAGAAGAAGAAGAAGAAGAAGAAGAAGAAGAAGAAGAAGAAGAAGAAGAAAGAAGAAGAAGAAGAAGAAGAAGAAGAAGAAGAAGAAGAAGAAGAAGAAGGAAGAAGAAGGAAGGAAGAAGAAGAAGAAGAAGAAGAAGAAGAAGAAGAAGAAGAAGAAGAAGAAGAAGAAGAAGAAGAAGAAGAAGAAGAAGAAGAAGAAGAAGAAGAAGAAGAAGAAGAAGAAGAAGAAGAAGAAGAAGAAGAAGAAGAAGAAGAAGAAGAAGAAGAAGAAGAAGAAGAAGAAGAAGAAGAAGAAGATTGAATGACTATGGCAGAGAAAAGGCTAGAATATATAGTCATAATACAGAAATGGGTCACTTGATTGAGAAATTTATAATAACAAGGGGGTGAGAAGGTCGTTCAACAGGGAATTTTAACATGGTAACAGTGCAAAAGTAAGAGTGGTAAGGAGTGAACACACAGGTGAGATTAACTACGAGTTTTGATAATTTTTACAATGGTTGAGACTGGGCTGCTTTTATAGCGATCAGTACATGATCATATGGGCTGGATGCTGTTATGCTATTGTAGTATCGAACAGCAATTCGCGGACGAGGGATCTTGGGTCGAAGCAGGAGCCGGCGTCGAGGATGGTGCAGAAGCTTTACCCAAAATTTGCAGGAGAGGGTGATGATCAGAGGGAGCCGAGAGGGTATGTTGAGCGCTTCTTGGTATGGGGAGTAGGAGGGAGAGAGAATAATCTTGGACACCCTTCTCCGCACTTTTTCTAGGTGTTCCGTTGTGTGCCATTTAGGGAGGAAGATCAGACAAGGGAAGAATAGGGGAGCTTAGGAAATATGAATGTTGAGTTAACACCGAGGAGCTCGGGCGATGAAACTCCGAGGACGTTGAGACAGCGGAGTGGTTAGAGACGAAAACTGGAGGATCTGACAACTGCATTGACATGTGTTTTCCAATTTAGTTTGCTATCTATAGTGACGCTGAGCAGGCTGGTAGGGTCCACAACCTGGAGTGTTTTGGAACCCAAAGTAATGCGCGTGTGTGTTGTGTGTGTGTGCTGTGTGTGTGTGTGTGTGTACAATAATAATAATAATAATAATTAACGGTTTATTGAAAGAGCTTGGCAGCCAGAAGGCTGAAAATATACAGTAACATATTTGGGGAATGGGTTTCAACATAGTGACAGGTGTAAGGAGCAGTGTTTACTGGGAGTGAATATACTGATTTATTACATGTTATTGATAATTTTACAATGGTTGGGATTGGCCAATTTATATGATCAGTCTGTGCACGTATGGGCTGGATGCGGCTAGGTGTCGAACAGCAATTTTTGGACAGGGATCTCAGGTGTAGGGGCCGGTGTCGGGGATGGTGAAGCTTCACCAAATTTGCAGATGAGGCCGTGGTGATGGTCAGCGAGAGTCTCCAGGGACAGTGTGTTGAGCGCTTCTTGATATGTGTGGAGTAGGGACAGAGAGAACACCCTGCATGCCCTCTTTTGCACTTTTTTCTAGGTAAGCTACATTGGTGGTATTTAGGAGCAAGACCAGGGGGGAGGCATAGGTGAGCTTTGGGAAGAAGGACTGTTGTGTATACACTGAGGAGCCAAAAGGGTGGAGACGGAACTGGAGGATTTAGACAACTTTCACTGACGGGTGGTTTCCAATTTAGTTTGTTGTCTGTAGATGCTGGAGGAGCTTGTGAATCGTGTGTTGTGTGTGTGTGTGTGTGTGTATAATAATAATAATAATTAACGGTTTATTGAAGAGCTTCAGCCAGAAGGCTGAAAATATACAGTTACATATTTGGGGAATGGGTTACGAATTACAAATAATATACAAGTAACATAAGTGACACAAATAAGACATATAATAACTTAGATGATCAGCTCAAACTACAGTTCATTTCAACATAGTGACAGTGTAAGGAGCAGTGTTTACCGGGAGTGAATACACTGATTTATTACATGTTATTGATAATTTTACAATGGTTGGGACTGGGCTGTTCTTATAGCAATCGGTTCTGCACGTATGGGCTGGATGCGGTTGTGGTGTCGAAAAGTTCTGGACAGGGGATGTCTAGGTAGTAGGAGCCGGTGTCGGGGATGGTGTAGAAGCTTCTTACCAAATTTGCAGATAAGGTCGTGGTGATGGTCAGTTGAGTCAAGGGCTCAGTGTGTTGAGCGCCTTGATATGTGGAGTAGGAAGGAGAGAATAATTTTGCATGCCCTCTTTTACTTTTTCTAGGTGTTTACGTTGTGTGGCATTTAGGAGGAAGACCAGGTGGGGGAGGCATAGGTGAGCTTGGGTATGAATGTTGTGTATACACTGAGGAGTCTGTGCAGGAACTGAGGGACTTCAGTCGGCGGAGCAGGTGGAGACGGAAACTGGAGGCTTTGACAACTTCACTGACGTGTGGTTTCAATTTAGTTTGTTGTCTATGGTGACGCCGAGGAGCTTCTGGAATCTACAACCTGGAGGTGTTCGGACCTAGGTAATGGAAGGAGGTAGGACAATGTCGGAGGAGAGGTTGATGTGCATAACCATGGTCTTGGTATGGTTGATGGTGACATGGTTGTTGGTGGCCCAGTTTTGAGACTGTTCAATAAATCCTGAAGGGCGGTATAGTTGGGAGCAGAATTGTTGACGCTGATCCCAATGGTGGAGTCGTCGACATATTTCCAGCGAGCAGGGTTTCTCTTAGGGCATCATTGATGAGCATAAGGAAGCAGAGTGGTCCCATCTTGGTGCCTTGGGGACGCCACAGGTGAGTGACTGAAAGGTGGAGACAGCCCCTCGGAAGCGTACGGTTGGCGTCGGTCACTGAGGAAGTTCAAGCTATGGTATGAGATCAGCCCGAGGTCAATAGCTTGTTTATGATTATATTGTGGTCGACTAGGTCGAACGCTTTAGGAAATCAATGAAGGCGACAGCTACAGACGTTTTTCGTTCTCGAGATGGCGGTATATGTAATCGAGAAAGCTGACAAGACAGTGAGTGGTGGAGGAAGTTTTCATGTTGCCAATTGCTGAGGGTCTACGACTCTTGCAATATCAGCATAAGCCCAGTCAAACACAAACTTTCACATATTAGGCTGGGTATTGGGGTGATTGCAATAGGTCGTAGCTGATTTGAGGATTGTGGGCTGGTTGACTTGGGCACTGGTGATACATAAGAGGTCTTCCAGTCAGCTGGGCATCTGGCTTGACTGAGAGAAGCATTGATGATGGAGCAGAGGGTTTTGCAAGCTCCGGGAGAACTCCTTGAAGAGTTTCATTGGTAAGTCAATGGGGGTGTAGAGCGTTTAATTTTAGTTTGTCCAGGTTTTGCTACGTCAAATTCTTCTACTAAGTCAGGAAGGGGCTGGTAGGTAAGCAGGAGAGTGGTTGTGTCGAGCCGTGGGAGCGTCTGGCATAGTACGAAATGGTTATTTGTTTGCTCAGCTGCGTCAACATTAGTGAGATGGCTAAGGAAGGAGGGGTGTCATATTGTTTAGTCCACAGAGAGTTCTTAAGCTTACCATACCATTGACTGATGTTGGTCTGCTTCAGGTGTTGTAATTGCTGGGTAGGGACTTTTGCAGTGCGTATTTCGCGGATGACTCTGTTGCGAAGTGTGTGTGTGCGTGCGCGGTAATATAAAAACTAAGTG
>NW_024737097.1:11408658-11488658 GCF_018991925.1 Homarus americanus
GTGTGTGTGTGTGCTGTGTGTGTGTGTGTGTGTGTGTGTGTGTGTGTGTGTGTGTGTGTAACTAATATAATTTACATACTGTATAATTTAGAGTAACTAAATAATAACTTACAACCATGGATGTATAATTATGAACATTCATTATTCAATGACCTGTTGAGGGTAGAGGTTGTTCATAGGTTATAGCACTTGGCATGGACTAAAACATCTCACGGATGTTTTGTCTTGTCCGAGTGTCGAAGTATGATGCAACTCTCTCTAAGTAATAGGTAATTCCTTAAACACTTAATAGATTACACATATGTGGTAATTGGATACTTTGCTCCACACTTGCAATGCGTCAAGTATGTTAGATAGTTAGATAAGTAATATATAGATAATGGCACCTCCAGTTAAGAGTGATTCATGGGTCAAAGGGATCATTTACCAGCCGGTTATTTATACAAGTAATGTAAACACCGCTGACTGTTGTTCGGCTTGACATTCCACAGAGGTGACTACTTCCCCCTTTGAGAACCTTCTAGAAGCTTGACTCATAGATCGCTCTGGTGGCGAGTGCGGAAATTACTCTATGAGGGTGTGGCATGGCCAAGCCCCTTAGCTAGTCCTTAGCTGGACCCCATGGAGTAAAGATCTACGCCTGAACCACCTCAGTACGAGCTCGCCTAATGTATTAGCCTCTATCAATTAATATTATATAAATATGGGTTAAGGACATATATTCATTATATACATTCTATCACCCAGACTATTGAGCATTCAGCTACATTAAGCATTTGTTCTGTCCCCCCCTCCTAGGGTGGACAGTTTGTTGTTTCACACATTCTCGGGTATACAACCCATAAATCTACTTCTCAGCCCTCCGTGTGGGAGTAGGCCTGTTTAGATTTTATGTCTGTGTTGACATATGAATTACTCTCCAACAACCAGACTCAGAGAGGTCCGCCAGTTCACCAGTTCACAGCCAGACACGGTACCAAAGAGATGTGTTGTGAGCCCAGCTGCCCAGGCTGTATCATCTCTCTCATTATATCTGCTAATTACAAGCTAATAGCAAATGCTCATCAGTCTGTCTACAACCAACCTTGTACGACTAGACTATCCAATATAACTAGAAAATCACCACGTGTGTTTACATTAAACCAGGGAACAGCAAGTGAAAATAACAAAACCTGTGTGCACTTGTGTAACTTACAAGCTAAGATAATTACAAGTGCAACCCAGGGCGGCTGTGACGATTTCAACTACCAACCAATCTACGACTGTATCAAAGGTGACATGCCGTGAGATTACCTAATATCTCACCCAGCTTCATCAAAGTTACCAGCGACTACCCTACACTCATTCAGGCAAGTGTTAACAAGTGAGATAGTTCGATGTTAAACCACAGCCCAAACACTAAGGCTAGAGCTTGCCTCAGTTCTAGCACTACTCACACCTAGAACTCTTCAGTACTAGATCACGGGGCCAGCCTAATTTACTGTACAGTATTAAGAATTGTAAATATCACTCTGTACATATACACCAGTCTTGTGTATAATTTTCCCACTTTTATGGAAGAGATGAACGTCCAGATGGACAACAATTATCTACAGTCTCAGTCATCTTACTGATATCAATGGGACTCTAAATAACTACAAACAAATTACTTTTAAGTGGGACTGTATACTGACAAGTCCCACTCCTCACAGGCCTTACAAGTTACAGGTCTACATGTGTGTGTGTGTGTGTGTGTGTGTGTGTTAATGTTAACGTTAAGGCAACCCCCAAGAAAAACGAACGCAAGAGAATCAAAGGAACAAAAAGAAAATTGGAAAGAACCAGCAGAATACGTCAAAAAGAGGGGGTAGGGGCAGGGGTAGAGGTAAGGATAGGGATTGGGGTAGGGGTAGGGGTATGGGTATGGATAGGGTGGGCACGGGTAGGGGCAGGGGTAGTGATAGGGGTAGGGGCAAAGGCTGGGGCAGGAGTAGTGATACGGGTAGGGGCAGGAGTAGGGGTAGGGGTAGGGGCATGGGCAGGGGCAGGGGTAGGGGCAGGGGTAGGCGCGGGGAAGATAATCGTATATTTGTAATATTTGAGATAAATGGATACTTTAACCCTTTAAAGGGCAGGTGTTTCTCTCATCTGAAACAAGTCGTCTAGCGTTAGCTGAAATTAAATACCCAAGTGCACCTCTGCCCTTCAGCGGCCTAAGAGACACATCAACCTTACTGTCACGCTAGGCACTTGAATCCCTCATTCCGTTCGTGAGGCAACTTCTCCTCCACCCATTGACCCTTTGTTAACATCTAAACAAATCATAGGCACTGGCTCGAGTGTCAGCGCGACTAGTACCTGGCACTTTTAAGCACTCCTCCTCGCTTCAGGCTGCTCACAAGCAACATGTAAAAGCAAGAATTCCGCTAATTATTTATTTGTTGATAGTAAATTAAATTAATTGGAAATGGAACTGTAAAAATTTGACATATTTATTGTAAATTTTACAAATGTACTACAAACATTTCCCATATTTTTATCATATTAATTCAATATAGAAATATTTATATTCGCTTCTGTTCAGCAGGAAGTGGGTGTTCAACAGGTAGTGAGTGTTCAGCAGGTGGTGGGTGTTCAGCAGGTAGTGGGTGTTCAACAGGTAGTGAGTGTTCAGCAGGTAGTGGATGTTCAGCAGGTGGTGGGTGTTCAGCAGGTAGTGTGTGTTCAGCAGGTAGTGGGTGTTCAACAGGTAGTGGGTGTTCAGCAGGTGGTGGGTGTTCAGCAGGTAGTGGGTGTTCAACAGGTAGTGAGGTGTTCAGCAGGTAGTGGATGTTCAGCAGGTGGTGGGTGTTCAGCAGGTAGTGGGTGTTCAGCAGGTAGTGGAGTCAGCAGGTGGTGGAGTGTTCAGCAGGTGGTGGGTGTTCAGCAGGTAGTGGGTGTTCAGCAGGTGGTGGGTGTTCAGCAGGTAGTGGGTGTTCAGCAGGTAGTGGGTGTTCAACAGGTAGTGGGTGTTCAGCAGGTGGTGGGTGTTCAGCAGGTAGTGGGTGTTCAACAGGTAGTGAGTGTTCAGCAGGTGGTGGGTGTTCAGCAGGTGGTGGGTGTTCAGCAGGTAGTGTGTGTGTTCAGCAGGTAGTGGATGTTCAACAGCCAGTGGGTATGCAGCGGATGATGGATGTCCAGCTTTTTAGTCGGGCTTGTCCTGCTATGGGCTGCCCAGCTTGAATATCCTGCTGGTTAACAGACAGATTTTAGTTCTGTTGCTGAGGTTGAAATACTAGAGAGAGCAAGTTGGATTACATCTTCCTTACCTGTATTAAATCACTCAGGATCTACTTGTAAGGTAGCGATATTATTTCAACTCTATAATGAGTAGATGTGATTTATGATTAAGTGTATTTTTATATGAAATGTGGATAATCTTACTGATGTAACTTACTTAAAGTGTATATATGAAGATGCTTTCCTGACAGTTATGTCTTTCTTACAAGCAATATATGAAGTCTCTATTGTGGTGTTAGTAATCACAAATTATGATACAGATAGCAGACATAATATCTTATTAACTTCAATAAGTTTTAAAAGATACTAATGCTAATGGTGGACATGGTCTCGGGTAACACTACCTGCGTCGACCCGCCTTAAAAGTCCAAGGGCTACCAGAACCCCCCACCCCCCTTCCCCGTCTATTAAAGTGCTGCTATGATTTTTGGTTAGTTGGTACCTATATCTTCCAAAAACCATCTGATATACACGCGATATCTGGTTGCCGGTACCCGATAATGGGAAGCAAAGATGGCCGCCATGCATCGTCAGTGAAGTTTAAGAAAAATGTAAGTTTTGATCCAGTTGGCCTACAAACATCTTTAAGAGATCAATTTCCACTATTTTGGGGATGAAAAATTCACTGGTGACATTACTTTTGCATTTTGTGGCATCTTCATGCCCAGAAATCCAAAATGGCTGCCGGAAAGTCTAAAACTGGCAATTTTTTTACCAAATCATTCGTCTTACAGATATTATGGATAAAATGTGTCGACAAAATTAAAAGAAAATGGGCAAAGAGAGACAAATGGAAAAGCTCCCTTTAGAGGTACTGTACGTCTTGTAGGCGAGCGAGCGCTGCATGTCTCACTTGTAACAGAAATAACTAATTAACAAAGTATCGAGTTAAGTGATATATTTTATTTTGTTTGATAACAAAATAATATTAACTGCATTGTATGATTCAAATAAGTTTGGGTCTAAAACTGAAAAAATAAAATAAAAAGTATTAATGAAACATTACGCTGATGAAAACGTAGCTATGCAATTTAATAATGCATAAATAATTTCACTGCCAGTCTTTTGTAATTCAGTTTAGTAGAAAAAAATGTACATTCACCAATTTAATTTTGCTTGAATAGAATTCATAGGTTTATTAAATCGTTCATTTGTTGTGGCCGTTTATCATTATTAACCTCTGACTCGTTTCTATTTTATCTGTTATAGAATTTTCATATTGTTAATGTATCTAATTATAGGGTCAGTATATCATTGTTGTGTAAGGTAAGAGAGAGAGAGAGAGAGAGAGAGAGAGAGAGAGAGAGAGAGAGAGAGAGAGAGACAATAGAAATATAAAAAGAACCAGATCACAAATCAAAAATATGTCTACATAAAGGATTGGTTGTTCCTTGTGTCTAAGGTAGAACTATATTTTGTTCATCGTCTATAGAAGAAAAACATCGTCGGAAACTAAGAAAATGGAGTTAATGAATGTCGATATATACTCAGTGACTTGACTTAAAATTCCTTAATATCAATCATCAATCGATCAGTATTCTGCGATTAATGATCCATAATTATTAATATGGTCTCATTTATTGCCATTCACCATCATAGGTACAGTAGTAAGTGTACTACCACCGATAAATTTACACTATTATAAAAGTATCTATATGAAAAGATAAGAATTCATAATACATTGAATTATATCTTGAGTCAGTTGTAAGAAACGTAAGATGCACTGGGGCTAATGTTTTTATAATTAACATTCAATCCTAAATATATCTTCACTACAGCAGTCTTATGGTCCAGTATATCGGCCACATACTGCACACGGAAATCTAGGCCACAGCGCTTCATTGAGAAAATTAATTAAAATAAATGCATCTCAATAATACGGAAACAAAGTGCATTGTTGATATTTTCAGTACCAGCCAAAGAGGTACACTATACGGTAGGTTCACACCAGACACCACTTCATAACCGCAGGACTTTGCCATTAAGAGCTCCACGAATTTAAGATTTTCTCATGCAGATCACCTCACTAAATTAACGTTTATCGAAACCTAAAGGAAAGCAGGAGCTCGTCAAACAGATCTTCAGGACATCAGGATCTTGCCACAAAGGAATCCATAACACTGGGATCTCGCTGTTCAGATCTCCGGGGAATAACAATCTTGCCATTTTCTTATATATCTTAGTTTTATCGCAGCCTGTAAACTTGTTTTGTCATATTGGCCTGTAGAGTTGCGGCGAATGTTGCATTTCAAAAATGTAGATACCATTACAACATGGAATATAACTCTTTGATACGGAGAAAGCTTAAGAGCGATTCCGGAAAAACAAATAAAGACCAAACAGCAAGAGAGGAACACAAGAAAAAGAAAACAGAGAGATAAAGTTGTAGAGATAATTAAGAGACAAAGGTAAACTGAGACACAAAGTTCCAGGAAAATAAACGGACAGGCAACAGATAGATAAACTCATCGAGTCTTAACAGAACTTTTGCCTGAGACAGCGTTATCATCTCTCCCGATGACGCTGTCAACCACATTCTAAGAGATCGCTGCACACACGCAGAAACAGGAATCATTGCAAAGTTCAGCACTTATGATGATCAGAGAAGAAACTGGCGCAGTAAAGATCAAAGTCCAACAAATAGAATCTGCCCTCCAAGGCGGAAGAATTGTGAGTGGCCGCCTCACTGATCACGCCATAAAACCATCAAGAATGTTGTTTGCTTGTCGAGCACCAAAAGGGAATGATGAATGAGTCCAGTTTGATTGCTGGTAAAATGTAGTGAAGGATGTGGCCATGCTGGAGGATGTCATTTCTGCTATTAGCACTAGTGACACTGAATGATAAAGCGGTAAAGAACAGTGGTGGCCACTGTTCTCTGCGAATACCCATCCAACAGTGAAGGATGTGGCCACGGTGGGGTTCTTCTCTTCTAATAGTACTCAGGGTGGTGGAGTAAGAGCAATGAAGTATGTGGTCATGGCCCATGTTGCTAATGATAGCCGGGGTGTCAAGATGGATAGGATTCGTTAGTGCATTATTATCATATAATAAAGCTGCTGGTGGCAGTGCACCGGAATTTCGTCTTTAATGTTCATTGCCATCGTAATATTTTAATACTATGTGTACCAGTGTCTATTTCCATCGTTATGAATTAAGATATACTGTATCTGACTCACTGCCCTTATGGTTCAAACAACGCTGACCATTCTGGCGCTGGACGTTGACGTTATAAGGTTATTACTAGGATTCAACAGCTAAGGTCTTTATGTGCGCAGCAAGGTTAGTAATTACACTACTCCAAATTAAAAATTATGAGAGATACAATTCTCTGGTTGGCGCTAGTTGACAGACAGCTGACTACAATGGCGTAGTTGTCATGTACACTAACATACTGGGACAGTATTGCAGTATCTTTCTGCGTGTTTCACTATGCTACTAATTTATTATTAATACCATTTATAAAGACAGAATTAATCATTTTAAATTGATCATAATTACAAACAACTTCATCTTAAAGTAACTCATGAATATGATATAGTGAAACAGGGAAGACAGCCGGATAACACATAAGTGAAATCTTATAATTATAAAGTCTGACCACAACTCTTTCTGATCTGGTTCATCCCAGTGTTGTGTATGTGAGTTTTGCTAACATTCAAAATCAAATCATCTAGTCTGGTTATCTCTCTCCGCTACAAACTAGGACTGTGAAGCAAATGTATGTATTAGAAACTGACTGTATTATAATATCCCCCTTTATCTCCCTGAGCTACTGTATATTAAAGTACACTACTTGAGGAAACACCAGTTCGGTGCAGCACTGTTACACGATAATCAGTCATCTGTAATCATTGCAATATACTTCGCAAGATAGATTACCTATTGTTGGAAAAAATAATTGAGACCATTTGTTTAGCTAACACTCGACGCAATTTATATCAATGACAAGTTGTATTGTCAAACAGACACTTTAATCGACTTCATGAATAAAATCAGCATTTCCCTCTAAATCTACATAACCACAAAACAGGATTTTTTTTTCATATTGGCGTAATCAAAATCACCAAAAAATTTCTAAAGCACTAACATTTGACATTTCCCTTGCTTACACGTATGGTCTGATCACTTCTTTATATTTTCTTGTTTCAAATTGAATTGGACGGTTGTGTGTCGGCCATGCACATAAGAGTAAAAGATGTGTGTGTGTGTGTGTGTGTGTCAGAGAAAGAGATCGCCGAGATGTCCTCATCACCAGTGCCATGCGTGGCTCGGACCACTGCGACACCGATCATCGGCTCGTCAGAGCCAAGCTCTCACTTCACGTTGCCCCCAAAACGGCGAAGGCAACAAACCTCCAGAATAGGTTTTAACACTATGCATCTACAGGATCCAGCGGTAGCACATGCTTTCAGAGAGCAGCTCGAACATATGCTGATAAACAACGTAAATCCCAGTGCAGAATGGGATATTCTCGACACAGTCATGACAAAAACCTGCAGAGAGACCCTCGGCCAGATCGAAAGAACACACCAGGACTGGTTTGATGAAAATGTCCCGGCAATCAATATACTCATCGATAAACGTGCTGCTTTAACTGACTGGTAGAACAACCCTAAGTCTCGGACCAAAGCCCATACCTTCCGCAAGAAGAAAGCAGCGGCCCAACGGGAACTTTACAATCTAAGGAACGACTGGTTTAAAAATAAGGCATGTGAAAAACAAAAATTTGCAGATCAGCACAAGATGCGCAAATTTTTCAATTCCACTAAAACATTTTATGGGCCAATCACTCGTAGCGCAGTCCCCCTCCGCTCATCCGACGGTAAATCCATAATTAAAGACGATGAAGGCCTCCTTCAATGCTAGAAAGAGCACTACAATTCACTGCTCAACCAAAACACCGTTGTGGATGTCCTGGCTACCAAGCAGGTCCCTCAGCATCCAGAGCTGACCCATCTCAGCTATCCTCCATCCCTGGATGAGGTAGCTACTGCCATCAAACAAATGAAAAATAACGAATCCTCATGGCCTGATGAAATCCCAGACAAGGTGTATGAAGCAGGAGGACCACTGCTTACCAGCCGTCTCCACTCTCTCCTGGAGAATATATGGGAAAAGGAGGAAATCCCCCAAGCTCTTAAAGACGCCTCCATCGTTAATATTTATAAGAACAAGGGAGACTGGTCTTATTGTGGCAACTACCGCGAGATCTCGCTGCTGTCTGTAGCTGGCAAGATTATCGCCCGAGCAATCCTAAACAGCCTTCTTCCTGAGGCGGAAAACTTCCTCCCAGAATCTCAATGTGGCCCTAGACCATCACGTGGCACCACTGACATGATCTTTGCTACCCGTCAGATAAAGGAAAAGTGCAGAGAACAGCGTCATGACCGGTACATGGCTTTTATCAACCGAACCAAGGCCTTCGACCCAGTCAACAGGGAAGCCCTCTGGTAGACGCTCAGCCGTTTTGGCTGTTCACCGAAATTCATCATCATTGTGAGGCAACTCCACTATAGCATGAACGGCAGTGTCCTGCACAATGGCACCCAGTCTGAGTTCTTCCCCATCCAAATGGAGGTTAAACAAGGGTGTGTACTGACACCAGCTCTCTTTTACATTTTCTTGGCTGCCTTTCTTACTCGTGCCAGTGCCAATTTAGACGGAAGGATGAACATCCCATATCGGATGAAGGGTCTTTTCAACATAAGACGACTCCAGACAGGAACAAAGGTGTCTACAGCTTCCAGTACTGAACTTCAGCATGCAGACTGCCACACCCTTGTTGCTCACAATGAACGCGACCTACAGGAGATCCTGAACACCTATACAGATGCGTATGCACACTTCAGCCTTGAGGTGAACGTGCGTAAGACTTAGATACTCTTTCAGCCTGCCCTTGGTTCAGCCACACCTCCACCATCCATCCAATTTAACGGTACTACCCTCAGTAATGTTACCCACTTTCGGTATCTCGGTTCCCACCTGTCCACCACCGCGGACTTTGATGAAGAGATTCAGCATCGGACCAGATGTGCATCCCAAGCATTTGACAGACTCTGAAACTGTGTCTTTAGCTGTCGGGAGCTGAAATTATCTTCAAAGTTACAAGTATATCTAGCAGTGGTCCTCCCCACCCTGCTATATGGCAGTGAGACATGGGTCACATTCAGGAGGCACAGGTACTTGAAAACTTTCACCAACATAGTCTACGTTCCATCCTCCGTGTTAGCTGGGAAGACAAGAGAACAAATGCCAGTATTCTTGCTGACACCAACTGTAGGAGCATCGAGGCTACCATTATCCATAAACAACTACGCCGAACTGGCCATGTTACCAGCATGGACGACAGTATACTGCCAAAGCAGCTACTTTCCAGCCTCTTAATGAATAGTAAACGTAATGCTGACGGGCATCTGAAGAGGTATAAGGATAGCCTTAAGATAAACCTGAAAAAGTGCCAAATCGACCCCCTCACAAGGGAGACGATTACTCCACACGGTATCGCTTGGAGGAGCACCATACAAGAAGGTGTCAATACTTTCGAGTTAGCCCGACTGCATAACGAGGCAGACAAGCGCCAACGCCGGAAAGACGCTGCAGCACTAGATGTAAGATGTAGCCCCCCACATATGCAACTTCTGTGGTCGACCCTGCGGTCCCGTATCGGCCTCTTTAGTCACCTCAAAACTCACCAACCTAGGTGACATCCTTAATAACTCATATCATTGTATCATAGCTGGATGATCGTCATACTAGATTCCGAGTGACAGCAAAATAGTAGTACTAGTAGTAGTAGTGTGTGTGTGTGTGTGTGTTACGAACAAACTTAAATCTCACAATTGACAGCTGTTTATTGAGCAAAATTCTTGTGTTCGATGTTAAATTTGTAGACGATTGTATCAGGTGATAATTTGAGAGTTCCAAAAACTGATACATCATATTAAAGTTCAGCGTTAATATAAATGTTATATAATCTAAGTGATAATTAAATCTCCTCAAGAGAGAAATAATTGATACAGTCTTGGGAAATAACTCGCGTAACATTTTTTTATAATATTGAAGTTAAATTATTGCCGTTGTAGGGTTTCGTGATATAATGTTGTCTAGCACTCAGGATGGATGGAAACTCTAAGGTGGTTTTCTTGTATAATATAAGTTATATGATAGACAGTCTGGTGCTGGAGGTGACGTGTGGTGAGGAGCTGCTCAGTAGGCACGTTCGGTGAGTAGCGTGTTGAAGGAGGTAGATGTGCAGGAGCTTCGTTAGAGAAGATGTTGCCTGTTGCTGGCCTCCAGGTTGATTGAGAACGGGACAGCGAGGAGCTTGCTTGGAGGAGGTGTTGCGTGTTCAGGAACCGAGAGCAGAATGAATCTCAATGGAGAGACAGAGCTTATATACACAGCAGCCGTGAGTCACCCGTGAGTCACCCGTGGGAAACCCCGGTCTTTTGACTCCGCTGCTAGGATACTGTGGCATCTGGTGACGCCCCCCCCCTGGGCCGCTCGTTTGGATGCTAGGGAAGACGTAGCAGGTGGCATGCGGCTACGCAGTTGTAGGGGAGACGTCCACTACACCGTTATCAGAATGACTCTTATGTACCCCTTTGTAGTTCCAAATACAAGATGAAAGACCGTAAAGCAACTCCAAGTCTCTTTAGAAAACATTACTCATTAAAACATCATGGGCTTTACATGTGAACTCCCATAAAAGTAAACAAGCCCGCCAGCTTTCGTTATGATCGTATTTTCTGACAATTCCTTAAAAATGAGTAAATGTCCACAGCAGATGAAGAAAGACAGGATAACACCTTTTCTAAATAAATAATTCCGTATTCGGTAAATTATGGACGAAATATCCTGAATATATACTTATAAAATGTCAGTTTGGAATTAGAGGGAGAAAATTCTATTAAAATTAAAAACCTGTACATCACGTTATAGATTTAATTACAAAACTCCAAAGCACAAGAACCCTAAAGAAAACACACATACCATAAGCACATATACAAAACACACATAAATACTTAGCAGGTACAACAGAAACGTCCAGCACACACACACACACACACACACACACACACACACACACACACACACACACACACACACACATACACACACCACCCCCTTCAAATACTTTAGGTCCCAACACACTCCAGGTTGTAAATTCCACTAAGCTCCTCGGCGTCACCATAGACAACAAACTAAATTGGAAACCACACGTCAGTGAAGTTGTCAAATCCTCCAGTTTCCGTCTCCACCTCCTCCGCCGACTCAAGTCCCTCGGAGTTCCTGTGCCCGAGCTCCTCAGTGTTTCTCAACATTCATACTTCCCAAGCTCACCTATGCCTCCCCTACCTGGTCTTCCTCCCTAAATGCCACACAACGTAAACACCTAGAAAAAGTGTAAAAGAAGGCACGCAAGATTATTCTCTCCCCTTCCTACTCCACATATCAAGAAGCGCTCAACACACTGACACTCTTGGCTCTCACTGACCATCACCACGACCTCATCTGCAAATATGGTGAGAAGCTTCTGCACCATCCTCGACACTGGCTCCTACTACCACCTGAGATCCCTCGCCCGAGAATTTCTGTTCGACACCACAACCGCATCCAGCCCATACAAGCACTAGCTGATCGCTATAAGAAAAGCTCAGTCCCAATCTTACTTTTTGCACTGTCACTATGTTGAAATACCCTGTAGTATAACCTTCTCTCCACCTAGTTATTATAAATCATATTTGTATCACTTATGTTACTTGTTTATTATTTGTAAATCAAGAGACCCATTCCTCATTTATGTAACTGTATATTTTCAGCCTTCCGGCTGCCATGCTCTTTAAATAAACGTTAATTATTATTATTATTATTATTATTATTATTATTATTATTATTATTATTATTATTATTATTATTATTATTAATATCAAACACTCACATAACCATGCACAAACCCTAAAACTCATTACATACGTAACAATAAACACACACACACACACACAGCAAGCACATAAACATCACTCCAATGCGCTAAGGCACACAACACTTATATGATAAACTTAGCTTAATCTAAAGAAACCTAACTTAACTTATCCTAACCAAGATTATTTTATCAGAGAGGTCTAGCTCTCATATGTTTATTTTGTTGTTGGATTAGTGTATTATTAACCTTGTTACGCGCTTAAAGACATTAGTTGTTGGAGCGCAGCAATAACATTATAACAACAACAAACCAAACTTAATCAAACCTAACTTACCCAAAACCCGGATGAACCAAACCTAGTGACTCACAGTACACTAAACACGGTGACCATTTCTGTCTCTCTCCCGACCGTGAGTTTAGTGAACGCTGAATATATATATAATCTTGTCTCTGTCCAGCTGCTTTATCGCGGTATAAACCTTATCACGTGACACCTGGGGCAAATTGCACTATTCAGCAGCACAGTTTATGGTAGGTTACGATATGGGGAAATACTCGTTCACTCTCGTTATTAAACAGTCACACAGCGTAGATGCTGAAGATACGTTTATAACCGTAACTAATATTCTGATTACTTAGGCCCTCCAGTACCCACAACCCCCAAGCCACCCAGACCCCCAAGACCCCATCGACTCCCTAGTTCCTTCAGTGAGTAAAAAAAAACCATTACCTGGTTCATCAACTTATTATAATTTTCTATATTTGATTTTAAACGTGGACGTGGTAAATAGTGTTATTCTTGTCCATCTGTACGACTATATTACCTGTATGACTTGCACATATGTACGAGCTCACTTTTTCAAACATTGTTAACTAGATAGTCCTGAAACTTCTCGTGCGTATACTTCGTTATGAATAATATCGCAACATGGCAAAAGTTAAGTAATTTGATCTATGTTTCTGCAAATTTTGGTGCGCGAATAATCTATGTTCTAGTGTTTTGTTTTTCTTTGTTCTAATCACAAAAATTAATTAAAAATACAATAAATAATACTGTTAAATTGTCTAACAAAAGGTGTTCTGAAAATTGTTTTGACAACATAAAAGCTGCAGTGCAGTTTAAACGCGTTGTGAGAATTAATTAAGCTATTTTCATGGCTGGATTGTCACAGAATGAAACTAGAATACAAAATATTAAATACATTCTGCACTACGTCACTCTTTACGACTCTAAGAGAAGTTATTTACGACTGATGGCACAACAGCAGTTCACGGGTAATGATGTGCTTGTTACTCTTCCTAAAATCATAGCATGAGGGAGTTAAGTTTCCAGTGCTGTCTTACATGTTGGTGCCTTCAGGTATTCAAGATTATTTGTACTCCTCTAAGGCTCTTAAATAACTTCTTAGAATTTAATGGTTTTGGAATATTTTTTTGCTTTTTGCATTATATGAATAAACATGTTAATTTTTCACACCATACATCATATTAATCCTTATACCCTCTAGGTTAAGAAGAACTATAGTGTCTTTTTTTCTGAACGGTTTATTGTAAATTTTATGTCATCAAAGAAATTTTATCAAAGAGAGGCGTAATCAACCACAAAAGTATTACCAATAAGTCCTAGGTAACTTAAAACTTGGCTAATAACATATGAACATGTAGTATTATATTATGATAACAATTTATCATAATATATCATGAATGTTGTTATAATATCTTAAGTGAGTTACAAACATGTCTGCTCATATATTATATGCCATCTTGTCTCTGGCAAAGAAGAGAATGCAGTCTGTAAAAATGGTTGCTTAAGACAAATACTAGAAATTAAACGCATGCATAATACCAGTAACTGAAAGGCTTAGAACATTCATTTTATATTTACGACATTGCTTCAGTTCTCGTCATCAGACTCTTCTGTGTAAAACACAGATTCCTTCACCTTGTTTAGGCATTTCTATTCATCTGCTTGACAGTTACACATCTCGGTGCATGCCATGTTAATCCAATTCATCTGTTAAAATCTATTATCATAAGATTCTGTGAACATTGCATCAATTCGCTTCTAACTCAGAAATTTTACTTGTTGGTGACATGGTGTACCGTACATTCCGTGATGTAGACAGACTGCGGAAGATGTAAGACACCAGAATGTATGGTGTGTGCAGCCCCCATAGCCTTTTGGCTGCCATGCTCTCTCAATAAACCGTTAATTATTATTATTATTATAATTAATTACACACACACACACACACACATACACACACACACACACACACACACACACACACACACACACACATATATATATATATATATATATATATATATATATATATATATATATATATATATATATATATATATATATATATATATATATACACACACGCTGTGTAGCAAGTGAAACTGGTCAAAAATGAAATAGTAAGATTCAACAGTGTTTGTTGTTGGTACAAGATAATTATCGTTCGCGGATTCTCTTTCCCAAAATAAACATTAGAGAACGAACTCGCATCTGAAACGCTGTTGTTGTTTCAAACAGGATAAAAATATCGTACATCAAGGACGACAGAAATTTCAGGAGAAAAAAAATTTGGGGCGCCTTAAGTCGTATAAAAGATGAGTCAGATACTACAGGCTAGCCGGGGTGATCAAAGGCGGTGTCTTGTGTCACTGCTTTTGGAAGATTGTGAGAACTTGTTTTCTGAGTAATTTTTGGCCAATTTTTCAAATTTTCTTCTCTTTTGAAAGGCTGGATTATATCTGACCCGTTGGAGCAATGACTTGAATTGTCACTTTTTGTGTATATAGGCATTAGTTACAGTATAGGAATATGATGTATTTAGTAAATTTATAGTACCTCAAAAATGTTTTCCAACCCCACCATTAAGATGCAGATACTGTAATGATAAAGGCTCTTGAATCTTTCCAAGTTTCCGTCACCTCGTGGTAACATTCTTATCATATCAGTCACCTGTCAGGCGAAGTTTTTGCATATGTATGTTAGTGTTTATGATATTTCTCACGTTGGTCATAATTAATGGAGTTTGTCTTATTACGAATACCTTATATTCTCTTTCTGATGTTTAAAGTCTGAGTTTTTGTTAATATTTCTGGTTACGTCCACCAACTTGTTTCGGCTAAGCCTTAGATTATGAGTAGTAACGTTAACAATCTTTCCAGGAAGTCGGGGCAGATGGACGGACGGACGGACGAAAGGTCAGAGGTAACACTGTATGGTGGCTTTTGTTGGGTTGTGCTGCTTTGCCATACAGTTGTTCCTAAGATTTCATTACTCTATATCATGGATGATACATTCCCATGAAGCTACAAAAAAATTCTATTTAACATAAACTGTATATCCAGAAATTGGCTGACGTGAAGTACTAGACCAATGAATGATAGTACGGGCGAGAGGAGAGATTTAAAACTGTATTCATGTTGTACAAACATAATGGCTGTGTCTTTTGAAACATTTATTAATATACACACAAAACATAGGTACACATATACACAAAATTTTCATAAATTACACAAATTACACATTACCCTGAGATATAGAAATGTAATATAAGCATGAAATATGCTTTAAAATATATATATTTTGTTAATAGATAAAATCAATTCTTAGTTTCCCTAAAAGAAAAACAATACCACTGAGGCTAATTCCGCGTATGGTCAGGACACGGTAGCAGGTAGCGTCGAGAAATGGGCGCTGTGTGAGTGTTGGTATACATTATACATGCTGTCACTGTATATTATGTATGCTGTCCGTGTATATTGTTTATGGAGGCAGCAATATGGAGAAGGTGAGCACGTTCCAGCTGAGGTCGTATAACGTAAACAGTGGGGTGAGCCTGGACCTGTCGCTTGTATACCTTGCAGCTCTTCTGACTCTCCAAACATGCTCGGCCGAATTTGACTTTTCTACATTAATTAAACAAATTGTTCCTTTGTTTGAGAAATTATGTCATGTTTTATGTGCAATAATTGATAAATATTTTACCATGTTGTGCTTTTAGTTGATGGAATGTGATATGTGCTACGTTTATTTTCTTCCAATATTGAACAATCAGATTTACGCTGTAGTTCGCTTTGTTTTGTTACGCGGAGCCATGCCAATATATAAAGAACTTCTAAAACTAAAAACTCCTTCTGATCAACAAAGGATTTACCATTAATTATTCCTGCATCAATGATTTTTTATTATTGTAAACGGATACAGATAATATCACGCCTATACTGTTAATGATAATTAATCAAACGACTTTTCCTCTTTAAATTTCATTCGAGAATATTGTTTAAAAAGTAGGTTAAGAGAACTTTCGAAGACATTTATAACCATAAGACTTACAGACAAACATTTCACCCTCAGCTCTTCCAGCGCACAACTAAAACAACGCACAAACTTTTGTTTTATATAAAACTTTTGCCCGGGTTAAAATATACAGCGGTAAAAGCAGAACCTTCAGTCTCCTTCACAGAATCTCGAATATATGAAAAAGTCACACTGGTTTGTTGCTTTTTCTCTTAAACACTGTGGGAATCCACTTTAAAGTGCAAGAGGAACTTGATTCAGGCTTTATAGTTTGCTCATACCAACAAAATGTCATGAATATATCAAGCACCCTCCCTCACTCCCTTCCTCCTTCCCCCCATCTCTTCCCCCACCCCCCTCTCAATTATCGTTGCTTCACCTCTCCCTGGCATCATCTTCAGCGGGATATCGTAGCCGAGGACGACCCTGTATCCCATGGCGGGAGGGGCTTCCTTCTGTCTTTGATAATTCACTTCAAATGGCCGTGTCCTCACAGCATTTTTTTTCCTTACACACACACACACACTGTGATCCATTACCCACAATCATTATGTCTCATCATTCCGTATTTTTTTACTTTCTTGTTCTTCTTCATTTATATCATAGTTAACCTCATGTCTTACGTAACTGATATATAGTTAGATGCTTGATTTAAGAGAAGTAAATCACCTTTTACAATCCCTCGATGACTGTATTAACTATATCTGCAAATGACGCTACATCAAAGTGGATAACATACTGTAGATAAAGTCGGTATACAACAACTTGCTATATATTTTCAAAGCAACTTACTGAATATTAATGAATCGACCAATGTATGCACACATTAAATCACATACCAGACAGTCCAAACAGCGGGGCGCACGGCCAACTAACAGCTCTCATAAAGTATCCATAATGAATCTAGGCTGGCAGGGCTGGCGATAAACACTGGCACTCTGACACACTTCCATTACTCTGTCGTTCTTTTCCCTCCGTTATACAGCTTACCAAGATTTATAACTCAAGAAAAATTATCAATATTATTTAGTACAAACTTTTATGGGATAACTTGTTAAGATTGTTTTAAGCAAGGGTCGTAATGGAGCGCCAGTCCTTCCCCATTCACCCCCAGCCGTCCGTACCCATCCCTAATCACCCACGTTCATCCCCAGTCCTTTCTTTGCACTCCTAGTCGCCCTTACTCCATCCACCCTAAGCAGTCCCACCTTTTATCAGTAGTTCCTATTCATCCCCAAATACCATCTATAGTTCCCATCCAATCCAGGTTTTCCCCACAGTAATCCATATCTTCACCCGTCCATCAGAACCTGTCCTCATATTCATCTATAATCCATCTCACCCCTCCCTAGCCCACCCCCACCCCTCCCTAGCCCACCCCATCCCTCCTTAGCCCATCCCACCCTCCTTTAGTCCATCCCACCCCTCCCTTGTCCATCCCACCCCTATTTAGCTCATCCCACCCCCTCCCTAGCCCATCCCATCCCTCCCTAGCCCAGCCCATCGCTGCCGAACCCATCCCACCCCCTCCTAGCCAATCCCACCCTTCCCTAGCCCATCCCACCCTTCCCTAGCCCATCCCACCCCTACTTAGCCCACCCCACCCTCCTTTAGTCCATCCCACCCCTCCCTAGCCCATCCCACCCTTCCCTAGCCCATCCTACCCCTCCTTAGCCCATCCTACCCCTCTCTGCTCGGCACTTCACCCCTCTCAACCCAATCAAACATATTATTCGCCCTTTCAACATATCCCCCGCGTATTCCAGACCTCCCACGCCATCCTCCCTCGCCCTTCCCACCTCTCCTTAGCCCTTCCTCTTCCCTCTACCTCACTCCATTTATCCTCGTTCTTTTTATCTCTCCCTCTCCATTCCAACCTTTCTCTGTCCTTATCAATTCCATCTCATCCCATTCCTAACCCACATCATCTCTCTCTAGTATATCTCACCTCTCCAAATTCCTTTATAATCCTCTCCTTTCCAACTCCCCCCTTAAACCATCTCTATAAGAGCCTCGACACGTCTACAGTATCTTCTGCTCCCGGTCTACACATACATATATTATCCTTAAAACGCAATCTTTACACAAGAACAGTTCTTCATTCCCAGTCTCCACGTACATCTGAAGGGCAGTCAATAGGGTTTGCAATTCAGTGGTAAACCAATAAGGAATGAGTTCTAATTTGGGGAACATAAATTTGAATTTGACTACCTTGATACAAGTTGTTATTCCAGAGTGAGAGCAAAAGTTACATTATGACGTACGAGAAAATTACATATCTAGCAAATTTGGACAAGGCAGTGTCATGTAATTTCTTCGACACATAACACAGATTCCTTCTCACACACTAGGGAGTTTCAAATGTGGTTTTGAGAGAGTTTGTTTATACAAGCCAGTAGTAAGGGACTGGTGCTCAAGTCAGTACAGTATTGTTCTCATGAGGGGAATATATTTTCAACAGTTATATTGGCTTTCTCGGTAAGAGGAGCTCTGCTATTTATCACCGAAACTTTCGAGAAATAAGCTCGGCTCACACTTTGTACTTCCATAACCACTTCTTCTATCTATATGTCACACCCATACACAAGCACACTCCCACACATATACTTTCATTCTTTAGGTGCAGTACACGCAACAGAGACACCTTCAGACAAACACACTCTCCGATTCTCAAAAAGTATATGAAACATATACTCTTCCGTGTACTCAAAGAAAAATTCACACAAAACGACCATAGAGACTCTCAGACACATGCTATAACAATTAGGCATCAAGCCAGACCATTCCGCCCCACACTCCCCTACACATTAACGCCCACTGGGGGTAATAAACGTGCATTTAGTATACAGAGGAGCCCTCGCTATCACCGACATAACCTTGATGATGTTACCAGCTGGGTCGGGGCGAGAGACAACCTACTGTACCACCATCCTACTCTAGTACAGTACCGAGTCAGACCGTCACCCATGAAGTACTGGGAGTAAACTGAGTGTAGACTGAGTGAATGAAAGGTCACACGCTGGGACCGGGAGTCTAGTGGTTACATAGAAACATTCATTTCCACAGTATTGGGTGTATGTGATTGAAATAACCTAGTCCAGGTGTGTAATCAACGCTCCTCGTGGTTGATTGCACACGTGGGACGTAGGGGTTCCTCTTCAAAGTTGGTGAAAGGCTGTAACACCTTAAAGTCTGGGTGTATTCTGAGCAAAGGTGTGAAGCATGTTACGGGTGATGGTGGTAAAATGTGATAAGAATAGCCAAGTCCAGGTGTGAGATCAACGCTCCTCATGGTTGATTGCACACGTGGGACATAGGAGTTCCTCTCCAAAAGTTTGTGAAAGGCTGTTAGTACCTTAAAAGTACGGGTGCATTCTGAACCTATGTGTGAAGCATGTTACAGGTGTTGGTGGAGAAATACAGTCATGACTCCTGAAAC
Organism: Homarus americanus; assembly: GCF_018991925.1. Lineage (NCBI taxonomy): Eukaryota > Metazoa > Arthropoda > Malacostraca > Decapoda > Nephropidae > Homarus > Homarus americanus. The sequence continues at coordinate 11,428,606 of NW_024737097.1, forward strand.
CTAGAAAGAGTAATGAAACAACAGCGGAGCACCCGCCTGCCTGACGGGTCATGAGTGATTTCCTCGGTTTCTTGTAAATGCCTGCCATTTGGCAGGTTAGTAGTTATAACCTTCAGGTTCTGGGTAGTTAGGACAGTTAGGATTACTGTATTTTGTGGGTCATCCCAGACAGACTATGAGTGATCCATGTTCTTGTGTAGTATGACTAAATCGGGATTTCTACTCCTCAGTGATTGCTATAATTTTGTCGGATGCCCTTAAGGCATGTTCATCGGTGCAAGTAATATATTTTAATGTTTTATATGCCACTAAGTGATGTAGGATGTACGAAGGAATTGTTTCAGATGAGTTCCTCGTTCTGCTGTCTGTTCTGGCATATGTAGTACTGCTGCATTGGTAGTTCTGTTCACATGCACTTAATATCTTTTAATATTTTTTTTTATACCATGTATAACTTTTGTTTCCCATTGTAGTGTTATAAGCCACGCTAAGAAGTACTCCAGTGCTTGTGTACAATTATTGATTCTGTCTGTAGTGTTGGAAGGAATAGAAGTGTCATCTTTTACCAGTGCGTCTCATTAACCCCAATCACAGGTACTAGCTATTCCACGGTCACAGAAAATATTTTTATTTAATTGTGTTTGTGCTGGTTCGGGATTTTCTCTGAGGGGCGCTTCCACTGCATTACCATCCACTATAACACACACAAAAACAATAACTAGTAGTGAGATATTCCGACCTGTTATATATATATATATATATATATATATATATATATATATATATATATATATATATATATATATATATATATATATATATATATATACTATTATAATCATCAGTCCATATAGTATGCGGACTTCCCTATACAAACAATACCTGACTAATTGGGAATCGAACCCTGGACCTCTGCGTGTGAACAGGTATTGAGGGCGATGAGGCAGAATGCTGTTGTAGAGTCCTGTGTATTGCTGCATCAAAGTCAACTTTAACTGGTGTTAATCCTCTATTCAATGAATTTTGGAGTAGTGCAAAACATTGACTTTAGACGATTCCTGCCCATGAAGTTTGCAGACCTATTTCTCCACAACATTTAATGTACTGTCTGCTAACTTAAATCTGTCACCTCGCTGGGGTGTGATTTCTAGAATCATCCCCAACGAGGGAATAAATGCCAATCATTGGGATAGGGTAGAAAAAGTTGCCAGCATCAGACTGAAACTCTACCCAATCAATTTTTGTTACATCTAATCCAACACCCAAACAGGAAATAATATCAAAATGAGCTGACACCTGAATGAAAACAGAACCTCCTGTAGCTCCTGTAGTAACTCGTTAGACCTCACTGAATTTGCTGGTCAAGTCTGATAACGTTTATTCTGAAGGATGTGGACAACGTTTAAACAATTTTATGACTAGTTTGAGAAAAATACTTCATATAAAGACAGGCTAGCTGATGAATTTTTTCCATGGTGAAGTGAGTACTAAGAAGAGATTTTATTGCCAAGTGGAAAATCCTTGATGAAATAAGATATAGATAGAAGAGCATTTATGTGTAGCCATAGATTTTTTTTCACGAATAAGCTGGTAAAAAAGTGGAATTAGATGCTGCATTATGTAGTCAGGTGCATTTCCTTGAATTGTTAAAAAACAGTTCACAGTTAGACAGGGAGTAAGAAAAAGTTGTGTTCTATCTTCAATATTGTATAATATATATTCAGAATTCTTAATGAGAGAAGTTTTAAGTGATAATGAATGACTAAATATTATCATTGATAAAGAAAAGGCATTACAAAAACTCGTTCACAGATTAGTGGAAAACGGTGAAAAAATATGGTTTAAGAGTTAATGCTGTAAAGACGAAAGTAATGGTTCTTACCAAATTGGAAATGAAACCTAAAATAAAAATAATGGTCGGCAACAGGAAACTTAAACAAGTAGAAAATGTTGTGTATTTGTGAAGTAACATTAGCTGTGATGGTAGACGTACGGAAGAAACCAAAATCAGAATAGGTCAAACAAAAACAGTATTAAATAATAATCTAAAAACCTAATGAAAATAAACATTAACTTCATTTGAAGAAAAAGCTGCTGAAAGGCTTAATATGGTAAGGATTATTATATGAGCCAGATGCGTGGACACTTTCAGCAGCCGCAAGGAAAATTTCACTAAAGTCCCAGATTTCAGAAGGGCAACTTTGATAGTTTGAAGAGGCAGCTAAGAGAAGGGGTATCACGCTTGGGGGTGAATTACATGACCTTACACAATGTACCCACAGAGGGCGACCTCACCTTACCTGGAGACCCGACAGTTGAGGATGGCCTAATAACGAGATCTGAGGTTGCCAAGTTCCACAACAATTTAAATAATGAGTTACTTCATGCACAAAGGCAGAACATACCATACAGAAAACTCAAATCAAACAACAATGACCCTAAATGGATAAATAATTAGTTAAAGAATATTATTGGACAAAGGAAGGCTATAGGTAGGAAAATAAATCGTGGTGAAGTCTACCTCCGAGATTATTATAAGGTATTGGCCGGTAGGGTTAAGACCGAGATAAGAAAAGCAAAGAGGAATAATGAACTGAAGGTAGCAAGGAAGGCGAAGTCAAACCCCAGGGGATTCTATCAAATCTAATATACTAGAGGACTAGCCGTGTGTCTGTCTGTCTGTCTGTGTGTGTGTGTCTGTTCTGGGCAGCCGAAACGGCACAATCGTTTTTCATCAAACTTGGTGGAAAAATCGCAAAAAAATTCGTAGAGTGGAACAAACCTGGTCCCATGTCGATGGTTTCTTTTGGAAGGCATTAAATAACAATTTTATTTACGATGGAAAACGATGCAAGTCTAAGGACGTAGCGCACCCTAATTAACCATGCAAGTCTACGGACTTGGCGCACCCTCATTCGCTGTACGCTGTGACGAGCATTCAAACTTTCACAAGGGCACGAAGGGCCCACGATCACTTGTGTATCAAACTTTAAAACGAGAAAAGATTGGACCAATACAGTCAGATACAGGCGAGCTAACTGATAACGACGGAGAAATGAGCAATAATCTGAATAAATATTTTTCAACAGGTTTCACCACCGAAAATTTAAACATGATACCCAAGGCACCGACTCTATGTAGACATAGTGATAGAAAATAAATTAAGCGAGATAGTAGTGACTAGTAACGATGTTAGTAAGCAAATAGACAAACTAAAGCCTAATAAGTCACCAGGTCCCGATGAGATATTTGCCAGAGTATTAAAGGAATGTAAGGAAGAGCTTAGTATGCCCTTAGCAAAGTTGTTTAACATGTCCTTAAAAACGGTTGTAGTACTAGAATCCTGGAGGATAGCGAATGTAATACCGATTTTCAAGAAGGGAGATAGATCACTATCCTCTAACTACCGTCCAATCAGTCTAACATCAATTGTAGGCAAATTACTGGAGGCAATCATTTCAAACTCTATTCGAAATCACCTGGAGAAGCACAAGTTGATCAATGATTCCCAACATGGCTTCACAAGCTGGCGTTCATGTCTAACTAATCTATTAACATTCTTTTCATCTGTTTTTCGAATCAGTGGACGAGGGGCACAATTATGATGTGGTAAATCTCGACTTTAGCAAAGCCTTCGACAGAGTCCCCCACGAAAGACTAATAAGAAAAGTGGAGGGACATGGCATTAAAGCAGATATTCTAAAATGGATTAGGGCGGGGTTACAACACAGGAAACAGCGAGTGAGCATTAACGGCACTAAATCCCATTGGAGCAACGTCACTAGTGGAGTTCCCCAAGGCTCAGTACTCGGACCATTATTATTTATTATATACATAAACGACATAGATATCGGCGTAGACAGCAACGCAGGTAAATTTGCTGATGACACTAAAATAGGGCGTGTAATTAAATCTGATGAGGACTCCGCAAAACTACAGGAAGATCTAAACAAATTTTTCGAATAGTCTGAAAAATGGCAGAAGATGTAAACAGGGAAACCAGATAGCAGATGAACAACGATGTTATTGAGAAATCCGACTACGAGAAAGATTTAGGAGTAATGATAAGCAGGAATCTTAAATCAAGTAAGCAATGTATATTTGCTCGAAACAAGGCTAATAGAGTACTTGGGTTCGTACAAAGGAGTGTTAGTTACAAGACTAGCGAAGTCATCTTAAAACTATATCTTGCGCTTGTGAGACCTCACTTGGATTACGCAGTTCAATTCTAGTCACGGTATTACAAAATGGATATAGAATCCTTGGATAGAATTCAGAGGAGGATGACAAGACTAATCTCGGGCATTAGGAACCTTGAGTACAGAGACAGGTTAAAGCATCTTAATTTGCACTCCCTCGAGAGACGTAGAGTGAGGGGCGATATGATAGAGGTGTATAAATGGAAGTCAGGGCTGAACAAAGGGGACATTACCAAGGTAATCAAATTATCCAACCAGGAGCGAACTCGTAACAATGGTTTTAAATTAGACAAATTTAGATGTAGGCGCGAAATAGGTAAACATTGGTTTGGAAATAGAGTAGTGGACGAGTGGAACAAGTTACCAAATATCATCATTAACTCGAATACGCTGGATAGCTTTAAACATAGGTTGGATGCTTATATAAGTGATACGGGATGGGTCAATAGGCCCGCTGCAGTTTACTCTGTTCTTATGTTTTTATGTTCAACACCATAACTCCAGAAATCACCATTATCATTAACACCATAATTCCAGAGATCATCACCATCAACACCATAACTCCAGAGTTCATCATCATCAATACCATAACTTCAGAGATCGTTATCACCATCAGCACGATCAACGCCATAACTCCAGAAATCAACATCAACACCATAACTCCAGAGATCACCACCATCATAACCATCAATACCATAACTCCAGAGATCATCATCATCATCATCATCATCATCACCATCAACACAATAACTCCAGAGATCATCATCAACATCACCATCAACACAATAACTCCAGAGATCATCATCACCATCAACACCATAACTCCAGAGATCATCATCACCATCAACACCATAACTCCAGAGGTCATCATCATCACCATCAACACCATGCACATAAAGCTTGTCTTCTTGTTTCACTAAATACTCGTATATGCACTCACAGTAATTCATTGTTAATAATGTGAATATAAATTATAGCTTCATGCGTTTATAGTTAAATTTTATTACACAGACTCAGACTTGTCAACAAGTTGCAAGGCTAGTACAGTTAATTCTACTAGTGTTCTCTCTCTTTGATGAAAAAAATCCTGAAATTGAAAGAAATTTCCTAGTCTGAGTAACATTAAATGTCTTCTTTTTTTCTTCTTTTTAGGAAAAACAAAACCCTTTTTTCCATTCCATACAATGTGGTTTTGTATTTCATGTACTAGAAAACTTAGAAGAATTTTTTCATGATATGCATTTGTTGCTGTAGTTTTTTGTGTACATCAATATATGTTTGTTTTGCTTCGTTTTTAGTTACTACAGCCACAGGGTTCAGATCAACGATTTTCTTCCTTTTTTCCTGTCCCATGTTTGTATTCACACAAAGCCTTCAGGCGCTTTTTCACCGAGCAAGACGCGAAGAAGTGACCGAACCTTGCCCAGAGACACACGGCTCTTTGTGGCTCCACGCCTTCAGGACGCAGCCGGCGTTTACCTTGATTGGGTAATGTTTGTTGTTGTTGTTGTCTCACCTCTCTCGGGCGAGGCCCGTCTGTGAACATTCGCCTGCCTGAATAGTGGGAAATATATTGTCGGTGATCTTGTACCACTCCAGGCCTCGAGTGTTCTGAGACCCTCTCTCCTGATATATGGTCAATCCTAAGTTGCTGTTGCCTTCGCTTTTCCTCTCGGCGACGGCTTAGCAAGAATCTCTTTTCACCTGGTATTCTGATAGAAGCTCCCGATGTGTTAACTGGGCTAAAGTGAGATTCATCTTGGAGGTCTCTCGACGACGCAACAGGAGCACTTGTCGAGAATCTGTTCATTTGTCTGGAATTTGAGGGGTTTAATCTCATTGAGGCTGGAATAAGTCGCTTTCTGGAAAATCTGGAACCTGACCTTCCTGGATGTTGTGCAGTCAATGGTTCTATACGAGATGCACTTCCTCTTCTAAGATCATTCCTGGCCCTTCTTCTTTGACTTTGTGTGTAAGGACGATAGAGTCCTGGAAAGAGAGAATTCATAGTTAATAATATCTTGGAATATCAACATTGATGGATGTTTATGAACATAAACTAAAAAGCTGGCATATTTTGATAAACGATTAATGTAAATAAGTGATTAACTGACAATTCTTGATATGTATTAGACGTGATAGAGCAGCCGAGAGGATACAGAACACCGCCAGTTCTGAACTCTGAATGGGTATCCTAAGAATATCTGAGCGAAACTGTCTAATATGAACGTTAATTGGCAAAGATAAATGTTGGGACGAGTACAACTAACCTGATATATAGACATAACGTGTCTGACTTGTAATTACATTAATCCTTACTGTCTTAAGAGCAGTGCTAACAAGAGCTACATTTCATCCATCCAATTTACTTTATATTATATGTATTAGCTCTAAACTTAAGATTACAAAACATTCTCTCTACAACAATGTGTATTAAAGGTTATCATGGTTCCTAAAGTTTAGTCTACAACATCTTCGAAATACTCGAGAATTTATTAATAATATGTAATTATGTGTCCTTAATCTGATAACAAAGGCAGCAGAGTTTATCATGATAGTTTTACTCATTATGTATGATGAAGTATAGTGACAGTGGAAAGGTAATATATCACTCAATGATATCAGTGATAACAGTGAATTGGTGGTAATTATAGGTGACACTAATTGTCAAAACGGCATAATAGGCTTTAAGATAATTACGAAAGTGTTACTTGATTTTGTACATAATTTAGTATTTGTGTGTTACCAATTATTTTTTACACCTGTCAGATAACCTGTCTCAGTGTATGATAGTTTAAGAGACTCAAGGGTCTTCCAGCTGTTCCTCATACACCTCTATGATCCTCACACACGTCTATAACTCACACACCACTATGATCCTCACACACCACTATGATCCTCACACACCTCTATAACTCACACTCTAACTATGATCCCCACACACTTCATTAGCCTTACACACTCCATGACCTTTACTACTACTACTTTGCTGTCACTCGGAATCCAGTATGACGATCATACAACTATGATATAATTATATGAGTTATTAAAATGTCACCTTCGTTGATGACCTCTGAGGTGACTTGAGAAGCCGATACGGGATTGACAGGGCCATCCACAGATTTACACGTGTGGAGGGCTACATCTAGTGCGGGAGCGGAGGCGGCAGCGTCTTTCCGACACTGTATGCCTCGGTATGCAGCAGGACTAACTTGAAAGTATTGACACCTTGTGGTGTGGTGCTCCTCCAAGTGTTACAGTGTGGAGTCGTCGTCTCCCAGGTAAGGGGGTCGATTTGGTACTTTTCAAGTTTCTCTTAAAACTATCCTTATATCTTTTTCGTTGCTCCCCAGCATTACGTTTACTATTCTTTAGGTGACCGTAAAGTAGCTGCTTTGGCAGTCTACTGTCGTCCATGCGGGTAACATGGCCAGTTCAATGTAGTTATTCATGGATAATGGTAGCCTCAATGCTCCTACAGTTGGTGTCAGCGAGAATACTGGCATCTGTTCACTTGTCTTCCCAGCGAACTAGAGGATGGAACGTAGACTACATTGGTGAAAGTTTTCAAGTGCTAGATGTGCCTCCTGTATGTGACCCATGTCTCACTGCCATACAGCAGGGTGGGAAGGACCACTGCTCGATACACGTGCAACTTTGAAGATAATTTCAACTCCCTGCAGCTGAAAACACGGGTACGGAGTCTGCCAAAGGCTTGAGATGCACATGTAATCCGATGTTGAACCTCTTCATCGATGTCCGCGGTAGTGGACAGGTGGGAGCCAAGGTACTGAAAGTGGATATCAATAGAGAGAGTAGTAACTTTGAGGTGGATGGATGGTGGAGGTGTTGTTGAACCAGGGGCAAGCTGAAAGAGAATCTGAGCCTTACACACATCCACCTCAAGACCGAAGTGTGCATACGCATCTGCATTGGTGTTTAGGCTCTCCTGTAGGTCACGTTCAGTGTGAACGACAAGGGTGAGGTCGTCTTCATACTGAAGTTCAGTGATGGAAGTAGCTGACACCTTTGTTCCTGCCCAGAGTTACCTCCTTGGCTAAATTGGCAATAGCCCGAGTAAAGAAGACAGCCAAGAAAGTAGAAGAGGGAGTTGGTACCAGTACGCATCCTTGTTTTACCCTCGTTTGGATGGGGCAGAACTCAGTCTGGGTGCCATTGGCAGGACAGAGGGCTTCCCTGTTGACCGAGTCGAAGACCTTAGTAAGATTAATGAAGGCCATGTGCAAGTCACAACGCTGTTCTCTGCACTTTTCCTGTATCAGGCGGGCAGCAAAGATCATGTCAGTGGTGCCACGTGATTTGTCTAAAGCCACATTAAGATTCTGGGAGGACGTTTTCCGCCTCAGGAAAAAGTCTGTTCAGGAGGACTCGATCTATAATCTTGCCAGCTACGGATAGCAGTGAGATCCCGCGGTAGTTGTCAAAGTCTGACCAGTATCCCTTGTTCTTATAAATATTGACGGTCGAGACGTCTTTAAGATCTCGGGAGGATTTCCTCCTTCTACCATATTTTCTGAAGGAGAAAGTGGAAGGCTTCCATATAAAGCAAAGTCTGTGTGGTAGGCGACTTTAACTTTAGCCAAATAAATTGGATTGACCTTACGGGTAACTCAGAATCAGAGGATTTTCATGAAACAATCCAGGACCGTTTCCAAAGCCAACATATAACCCAACCCACCCGGGGTAATAATATACTCGATTTAGTTCTGTCAAACAGAGAAAACCTCATTAGTAATGTCGAGGTAGGAAACGAACTTGCTAACAGCGATCACAAAGAAATAAGATTTCAATTAGAATTTCTGGGCAACCGCAAGGAAAATTTCACTAAAGTTCCAGATTTCAGAAGGGCAAACTTTGATAGTTTGAAGAGGCAGCTGAGAGAAGGGGTATCACGCTTGGGGGTGAATTACATGACCTCACATGAGGTGACGTCACACAACGTACCCACAGAGGGCGCCCTCGCCTTACCTGGAGACCTGACGGTTGAGGATGACCTGCTCACGAGATCTAAGGTTGACGAGTTCCACAACAATTTAAATAATGAGTTACTTAATACACAAAGGCAGAACATACCACACAGAAAACTCAGATCAAACAAAAATGACCTGGATAAATAATTATTTAAAGTACTCAGTATAGGAGATGTAAACAGGGAAACCAGATACCAGATGAACAACGATGTTATTGAGAAATCCGACTGCGAGAAAGATTTCGGAGTAATGATAAGTAGGAATCTTAAGGCAAGTAAACAATATGTATTTGCTCGAAACAAGGCTAATAAAGTACTTGGGTTCATACAAAGGAGTGTTAGTTACAAGACTAGCGAGGTCATCCTAAAACTATATCTTGCGCTTGTGAGACCTCACTTGGATTACGCAGTTCAATTCTGGTCATAATATTACAGAATGGATATAGAATCTTTGGAAAGAATCCAGAGGAGAATGACAAGACCAATCCCGGGCATTAGAAACCTTGAGTACAGAGACAGGTTAAAGCATCTTAATATGCACTCCCTCGGGAGAGGTAGAGTGAGGGGCGATATGATAGAGGTGTATAAATGGAAGTCAGGGCTAAACAAAGGGGACATTACAAAGGTACTCAAACTATCCAACCAGGAGTGAACTCGTAACAATGGTTTTGAATTAGACAAATTTAGATTTAGGCGCAAAATAGGTAAACATTGGTTTGGAAATAGAGTAGTGGACGAGTGGAACAAGTTACCAAATATCATCATTAACTCGAATACTCTGGATAGCTTCAAACGTAGGTTGGATGGATGTATGAGCAATAGGGGTTGGGTGTAAATGGGACTGCCCAGTATGGGCCAATAGGCCCGCTGCAGTTTCCTCCATTCTTATGTTCTTATGTTATTCTCCGTGTCTCTTGGTACCAAAACCAGATTGCTCATGGATAATGTGCACAGACTATAGGAAAATAAATAAAGTTACCCGAGGTGATTGTTACCCACTGTCACGTATTGATGACCTCGTAGACAACATAAGGAATGCTGAGTACGTGACCAGCTTGATTTACGAAAAAGGTTATTATCAAATACGACTTACTGGCAGAGCTAAGAGGATATTTGCCTTTACAATACCAGACGGGCTCTACAACTACAAAGTCATTCCTTTTGGAATGAAAAATGCACCAGCTACAATCCAGAGACTTATCATCAGAGTAATCCATGGGTTGTCGGACGTTCAAGGACAACCTGGGAGGAGCACATCTTCAGAATTCAAGATTTGTTCACCCACCTGACTGATGCTGGATTGACTGTTAATCTGGTGAAAAGTGAGTTCGGTAAAGCACGTGTTATCTTCTTGGGCATGAGATTGGACACTCCAGTGTCAGCAAAAGTTGAAGCCATCTGTAATCTCCCGACTGCAAGGGAGCGCAATGCAGTTATGAGGGTCTTGGGCATAGCTGGATATTACAGACGTTTCTGTTCTAATTTTGCTCAGATTGCAGTCCCTCTCACTGATCTGGGAAGCCACAGAAGTTGTTTCTATGGACCACTGAATGCCATGCTGCTTATGAAAATAGCTGTGCTCTTCTAACTAGTGCTCCAGTATTAGTTTCCTAATTTTGATAAACCCTTCTGCCTTCATGTTAACGCTAGTGATGTGGGCTGGTGGAGTTTTATTAGAATTAGGATCAGAAACATTTTACATCATGTGTGTTATCATTCTCAAAAATTTAAGAAACCATAAAATTACTCCACTATAGAAAAGGAAGCAATCTCACTTTTATCAACTCATAAAAAGTTTAATACATATACATAAATAACTCCTCATTAAATTGTTGCTTACAGTGATCATGAAAAATAGTAACCAAACACTTGTAAGATGGTTCATTGCCTTACAACCATACAATCTCGTTATTAAACATATAAAAGGAAAATATAGTGTAGTTGCAGACACACTGTCCTGTATGTTTATTTAATTTCTAAGATTCATCTATGCTTACAGTGATCATGAAAAATAGTAACCAAACACTTGTAAGATGGTTCATTGCCTTACAACCATACAATCTCGTTATTAAACATATAAAAGGAAAATATAGTGTAGTTGCAGACACACTGTCCTGTATGTTTATTTAATTTCTAAGATTCATCTATGTATAAATCTTGTCTTAAAGGGGGAGGTGTCATGAATCCGTAGTCAAGATGACTCGGGATTACAGAGCGTTCCAGTGAATCAGGTATCAGTGATTTCATTGGCGTTCATATAAATCCGGGTGTATTGCTCATATTATATTCTAAATAAATTAATTGGACTATTTTGTAATAACATGACAAGTAAAATACATTTATTTAGCTGATTTATTCTAATTAACTAGTTTCCGCATAACAGCCATGAGACTAGTTACTGTAGTTCCGGTGATGAACACCAGTGGACCTTAAATTCCCTATATCCACATGTTGGGTTGGGAAAAGCCAGGTGAGTCAGTTTTAGCTCATGACACCGATTGCTGTGTTGCCTTGCCATGCTCGTACCTGAGTTTTCTTTGTAAATATATTGATTTGTTTAAAGTGTATGTTTCACTCTGGGTTTTCGCCTTCACAATTAAACAACAATTGACCTATTGAAGCCTGCCTAGAGCACTTTTAATAATAAGTGCATTAACATAATTTTATTACATATCAGTATTCTCCCAACCTGACCTAGATCTGTAATAGCTTTGTTTAGGGCACCTTTTCTAGCCCCTCCCCATGTGGGGTAAGCAAAGTGGTCTAGATCCCAGTGCAAAAACGACTATCTCATCTATGCCGCCCATGTGCAGAGTTGTGAATAGAGACTCCCGGCAGTCATCTCTACCTATCCCCGTCGCCACTCATCTGTCGCCACTCAACTGTCGCCATAGGACTTTTGGGGGATAGGGATTTTGATGATGATGAGAATTTTCATGAACAGGATGATGGGTGCATGTGAGTTCATTTATGTGGTGAGGCAGGAATGCTGGCTGCAACCACACATTTTGGCTCTCCCTTTTCCTGATCCGGTGGTGCAGGTAGTTACAACGACTGGGGAGAAGGGTAATTGCAATGAACTGCCGATAGCCCAGTTTGTTGCATTTAGCCTTAGTAGCCTGTCCATCTTGCATTCCCTTCATCTGCCACTGTAGATGTTGGGTCCCCATGTTGATCACCTCTTCCCTCTATTCCGCCATCGGGGTCTTACTGGAGCTCTGTAAGCATGTCTGCCTGATGTGGGGCTCCACCTCAGATTTTTCGTTTGGGGTTTACTCCCGTAGCCTTATACCTGCCAAGATTAATCCACCATGATCGTTATACTTTCAATAACTACACTCCGTGATCCTTAGGTGTTATGTGATCTCCATACACTCTGTGATCCTAGCGTACAATACCACATGATTATTTTGTACCCGTGATCACCAAACACTCTGCGGTACTCATGATCTTATTGCACTCTTTGATCTTCATGGAAACACTAATCTTCACGCACCTCTGTGATCCTCAGGCACAACATGATATTCATGCACTATGATAATTATGCATTTCATAATCCTCATTCTCTACGTAATCATCAAACACTCGATGATCTTCATTCAGTCATTGACCCTCATGCACTCTGTGATGTTTTGACCCCCCTTACCCACATGCAATTCTTGATCCTCCCGCTCGCCTTGATCCTCACACGGTTTCATCCCGTCGCACCCCTTGATTCCAACACACTCAGTGATTGTTGTACTCCGTGATCCTCACTCATCCCATGATCCTCACGACTCTGTGATCCTCAGGCACCCTATAACCACATACTGTACATACTCTATTGCAGCTCATTTGTACTAGCGGGAGCCACATTGTGTTTATTTGTATCCGTAATTTTATTCATAGCTCTTGTTAAAATCAAGTAAGACGTATTAAATTCTCTGAGGAACCAGTCAGCCCCTTAGAGTTTAGAGGGCTGCAGTTTCTCTCAGCGGAATAAAATCGTCTACTTAAGTGCACAGCTGCTCTCTATAGAATTAAAGATATTGTAAAGACTTGTTAACTATCGTCTTAATGCCGTGGGTGAGGGGAACGACAGCAGATAAGGCGAGAAAAGCAAGGGAGCAAATGGGCACGGCAATTAAGAATAAAAGAGGTGATAAACTGCAGAAAAGAGAGAAAGTATATAAACCGAGATGAAAATACTGTTAAATCCTTTAAGTGCAACACATGAGAGAGAGGATGAATTACCTTTGGGTACACCGGACAAAATGAACTGTAGTTATTGCTGAAGTTATCTTAACAAAACAAAGAATGCTTTTATGGAGGACCAATGAAGATTCAGAAAAAGAATAGGATGTGTGGATCATAAGTGTAAGTTCATGAACATCAGATAATTTTTTTTAGAGATAGGGAGGGATTTGTTTGCGTCATTTAAAGATCTAGACAAGAGATATGTATGAGATAAACAGGATATTGTTGGACGCTGTCCTCAGTTTTTACAAAGTGAAGGACGTGTTAAACTCTACAGGGAAGACGGAAACGCGTTACCGGTGAAAGAAGGACCACGTCAAAGTTTTGTTTGTGGCTGTTCAATATTTTCATGACTGCAATAATAGGGGAAGGTAAAAACACAGTGCTCGAGAGAGACGCTACCATAGAGTGGTAAATAACGATAATGGATGTAAATGGAAATAAGAGGTGAATCAGTTTCTGTTTGGAGACGACACTGTTCTAATGGGCGATATCAAAGAAACGTTATGAATAATCTTGAATGAGATCCAAAGCAAAGTCAAAACATTTTGTTAAAAATAAAAGAATCTGTTGCTGGGTTTATATATACTGTATATATATATATACACATATATATATATATATATATATATATATATATATATATATATATATATATATATATATATATATATATATATTTCATTAGCCCAATAGCACGCAGACTTCTACATACAATCAACACCTCAACCCGCCAGGATTCGAACCCACAGCCCACTAGCCCATGACTGTGACCGGGAAACGCTAACCGCTGGACCACCAGGATACTAAAAGCAGTCCTAGACATTATTATTTTTCACACAAAGCCTGTTCAACGAGCTTATGGCGCCGTGAACCTCTAATGGGGACTACCCGTATCACGTTGGTGGTCAGAGTAACGTTTTACCAAATCCGGCTTCGAAACACGAGGATCCATATATATTCATTAACCCAATAGCACGCGGACCTCTGCATAAAATCAACACCTCAACCCGCCAGGATTCGAACCCACGGCCCACTAGCCCATGACTGTGACCAGAGAACGCTAACCGCTGGACCACCAGGATACTAGAAGCAGTCAAGGGCTAATGGGCCGTGGGTTCGAATCCTGGCGGGTTGAGGTGTTGATTGTATATATATATATATATATATATATATATATATATATATATATATATATATATATATATATATATATATATGTGTGTGTGTGTGTGTGTGTGTGCGCGCGCACAGGGTGGTGTAATACGTCTAGTGTGGCAGTACTTTGTTAGTGCTAAGGTGCAAGCACTTTTTTTTACGGGGATTAGCCCACCCGGGCACAGGTCACTGACCCATATAAGGGCCCGGGGGGCGAAAATGTAATAATAATAATAATTCATAGTAAATAAAATTTATAATAAAAAGCAAAATAAAATATTAATAGTAATAATAATAACAACACTGTCATAATAATAATAATAATAAATACAAAGAAATACTGTACAAGAATGAAAAAATCAATAGTGAGAAACGCTATATGTATGTTGTGTTGTAATGTAAGAGAAACAATTGAGACCCTACAATTGTGTGTAAATGAGGCAGAAAGACAGATCAGCAACATGGAACTTGGTCACAAATTTCGTGATGCCACATGGCAGCAGGGTCTACCATTAGACAACACATTGCGCTTCCAATATTATCCCAGGCGGTAGTACCTCCCTGTTTGGTAGCTGCCTACTTGCTCCCTCTCACTTTCAGCTACCGCTGCGAGCTAGCCCTCATGGTGAACAGGGAAGCAGCTTGCATAAGTCCTCCCCTGCCACGACACAGCCTCTTCACCATCAAGACTCCTCTGTGCCTCCTCGTGGCAACACACGGTATCTGGGTGCTTTGTGGGCTCAGGCTAAGCCAGCTGGGGATCTCGGAGAAGCAGTGAGTCTCAGATGGATTACAAATAAGCCCACTGGCATGCTATATGGCAGCGAGACATGGGTCACATATTGGAGGCACCTCAAGGCACTTGAAAACTTTCACCAACATAGTCTACGTTCCACCCTGCGAGTTCGCTGGGAAGACAAGAGAACAAATGCCAGTATTCTTGCTGACACCAACTGTAGGAGCATCGAGGCTACCATTATCCATGAACAACTACGTTGGACTGGCCCTGTTACCCGCATGGACCACAGTAGACTGCCAAAGCAGCTACTTTACAGTTACCTAACGAATAGTAAACGTAACACCGGCGGGTAACTGAAAAGGTATAAGGATAGTCTTAAGACAAACCTGAAAAAGTGCCAAATCGACCCCTCACCTGGTAGACGATTACACCACACCGTAACGCTTGGAGGAGCATCACACGAGAAGGTGTCAATACTTTCGAGTTAGCCCGAATGCATACAGGGGCAGACAATGTGCCAACGCTGCCCCTCCCGCAATAGATGCAGCACCCCCAACACACACACACACACGTGCAACATCTGTAGACGACCCTGCAGGTCCCATGTCGGCCTCTCTAGTCACCTCAGAGCTCACCAACGAAGGTAACATCCCTAAAAACTCTTAATGTCTCTTAACTGGATAATCGTCTTGCTCTATTCCGAGTGACGGTCATAGTAGTAGTAGTAGTAGTAGTAGCACATGCGGCTTTTGCAGCATTCACCCATGGAGTCAAGCATCGCTGGAACTACCTGATGCGCACTATCCCTGATATCGGACCCTTCCTCCACCCTCTGGAAGAAGCTATCAGCGTCAATTTCATTCCCTAATTAGTGAAACATCTTCACTTAACCCCAGCAGAAAGATCACTCCTTGCACTACCACCGAGACTGGGAGGAATGGGATTGACCAATCCAGAGGAGATTGCTGCCACCGAACATCAAAACTCAGTTAAGCTCACGGCAGCCCTCACTGACCACATAATAGCTCAGAACGCAACAGGTGAGGTGGATACCAGTGAAGTAAACAAGACTCGAAGGTCCATTACGACAGAACGTCAGCACGGCCAAAGTGATAAGTTGCAGCAACTGATGCTGCAAGTACCAGAGAATTTGAAGAAAAAAATAAGTAGCTATAGCACAGGAGGTGGGCGCCTCGAACTGGTTAACTATGTTACCGATAAGGGCAAACGGTTTCAGTCTCCATAAACAAGAATTTACAAATGCCATTGCTCTAAGGTAAGGTAGGCCAGTAGAAGGTTTGCCCTCCCAATGTGTGTGTGGCTCTTCCTATGACGTCGATCACGCCATGGTGTGCAAGAAAGGAGGCTTCATATGCATGAGGCATGACGAAGTAAGGGATCTCACAGCAAATATGTTGAAGGAAATCTGTCATGATGTCAGGATAGAACCGACCCTCCTTCCATTGGACGGTGATATTTTCCAACATAGAACTTCAAACACATCCAAAGAAGTCCGTGTTGACATCAGTGCTCGAGGATTTTGAACGCGAGGACAGCAAGCCTTCTTCGACATCAGGATTTTTTATCCCATAGCCGCATGTCACCGTAACTTAGCTCTCGACGCTGCACACAGGAGGAACGAAAATAACAAGATAAGGGCATACCGGGAGAGAATTCAGAACGTTGATCAAGGTAGCTTCACTCCTCTGATGTTTACAACCTTTGGTGGGATGGGACCAAGTGCATGATGCTTCTATGCCAGACTCGCGGAGGTGCTATCCGAACAGAAGCAGCAGCCTAGAAGTTATGTTACAGCCTGGATGAGATGTCGACTGTCCCTCTCTCTCCTTAGGTCTGCTTTGCTCTGCCTCAGGGGAACGAGAGCATCGGCCCCAAAGCCGACAACAGTTGCAGATATTGACTATGAGGCAGCAGTCACTGGATGCCGCATAGATCTGCGGCTCAACTCACTCAACACAGCTAGGATAGCTACTTATGCATTAGGATATTTAATTTTAAGGTAATAAAATGTGTGTGTGTGTGTGTGTGTGTGTGTGTGTGTGTGTGTGTGCCGTAAAGAACAAAAAGGATGACTATGGTTCCTACTAAACACTGCATTAATTGAGATTATATAAATGAAAACTTATAACACAAATGGAGTGGATTTTATTGGTTTTAGCAATAGTGAGGATAAATGTCTGCTAAATGAAAGAAAAAGAATTAGTAGCTTATGTACACTCGATAAAAGATTATCTGCACTTATTTTTGCTCGACAATATGACACAACGACGAAGGATTTTGACAACCCTACCGAGACTACAGGAGTTACAGGGTTCATTTTGACATTCATCGGACCCCACCTTGCAGATAGTTTTTGTCGCGAGTGTACAGTATACAGTATTATTCTCGAAACTGTAATTGTTTCAAGTATTTCGCAGATATCCATACTTGGTAATAGCTGGCACCTCTAAGAGAATGGTTTATGTCGTGCTCAAGTAAGTTGTTGTGGTTCAATTGATGGAAGGCGTAAGGGAGAGGAAAGAATGATCTTGTTGCGAAACACCAACACTAATATTTTTGTCTAAAGCGTTTAAAAGATGCTCGCCTTTGAATATTTTTCATCAAAAATGCGATTTTTTGGAGTTCAAAATTAATTAAGAGAAACAAAGTCTGGTCAAACCATAGCCTTTATTAATTCTTTATATTTACTGTCACGTATTTTCACGTCTTTCTTTGTTAATCTGCCAAACTGGCGAGTTGGAAGAGGAAACTCAGATCATACAGCCCATGTTATCTTATGTCATTAGTAGCCTCACCGTGTCTCCTGCCATGCATCAGGTTTCGGTGGAGTCTGGCCACTGAAATCTCCTTGGGTCGGCGTGAGGGCGTGGGGTACCAGAAGGCGAGACCCAAGGGTAAGAACGTGCCATCCACCCATTCCCATAACTCGTGGCTCTGCCTCAGCCCGCCTATCCAGAAGGAGGTGTTACTCAAACCTGAAAGTACAAAATTAGTTACTGGTGGATCCTGTTATGCTTGTATGTGTGCGTATATTAGAGGAATATTTGAGGACAGCACTACAGTATAACCATAGGATTTCCTTGGACACATGGACAAACATGCACATATATATATATATATATATATATATATGTAACCGGTCGGAATTTACTGGACTTTATTTTCTCACTTGACTTGGGATTTATTAAAGATTATTAGATGGTAATGACAATGGAAGCGCCCCTTTGAGAAAAATCCCGAACCAGCACAAGAGCACTTAAATCTACTAAACAAAATGAATTGTCCGTGACCCGTGGAAGGATAGCGTCTGTGACTGGGATGAATGAGACACTCTGTAAAATTTAGACACTTATATTCCCTCCAACACTACAAACACAATCAAATAATGGTACACCAATATGCGCACCTCTTAACTTGAACTTAAAACACTACTCTGGGGAATAAAAGTTATACATGATATAGAAATTATTAGAAACTCAGGCAACAATAAATTTGAAGTATTAAGAAATGTTGCTTGCACACATGAAACAGGCCTTAAGGGCTTTCAACAAAATAATATCCAGCACTGAGAAAATGGTATTCAAAAACAAGAAACTAATAATTCCACCATGAATAGGCCTAAAGGGCACTCAATATAATTATGTTACACCAACAGATGCAGGCCTTAAGGGTTTTCAACAAAATAATATCAGTCACTGAGGAAATGGTATTAAAAAATAAGAAATTAAATACTCTACAATGAATAGGCCTTAAGGGCACTCAATATAATTATGTTACCCCAACAGATGCACACCTCCTAACCTAACTTAAACACTACTCTGGGGAACAAAGGTTATATCTGAGATTGAAACTATAAAGAAATTTTAAATGCACACAGCATACATTAGTAACTGAAAAAATAGTATTAACTACACACAAAAATATTGTCACAATTATAAAGACGTTACTGAGTCCAATACCCGTGAACCATGCTCCCTAACCTAACACACACACAGATTCCACCTGCACTCCGTAGTCGTTTAAGGCACAACCAACAGGCACCCGTAGTTGAAGGCCCAAATCAGCCTTTCTCCACCTTGGAAAGTGTACCTCTAACTCCACTGACTCTTGGCCCCAGTGTGCGGCCCTGTATCACTCAGCTGGCCTCACTTTACCCCCAGTACATCCATGAAACGGAAGGGAGTGAGCCAATCAGACCTTGTACAGTTGAGAGAAGCTTTAGCTTCCCGTTAGCAAGAGGGTTTCACTAAGCTGCTCGAGACATGTGGTGTTGTGAGCCGAGGTAGAGGAGAGCTGATGACCCCAAGGATCGTCCCATCGTCAGCTGGGCACCCAGACGGCTAGATTCCCTCAAGAGATCCTTTGATACCCCGCTAAACAGTGACAGGCCTACACTGATCGGTCCAATGACGACAATCGCCACCCTCAATCATCAACGGCAGTCTCAAACGGCAGTCAAACTCTCGCGGTCATCACTCTCGCAGTCAATTTCTCGCAGTCAAGTGGGTTCTGACGGAAACCCTGAAATGAACTCACTGTTAGCTCTTGTTAACTTTACCACTGCCCTATCTAACCCTGTCTGAGATCGAATGAGACTTACTTGTTATACTGCAATAGTGCAACACAGGTGACTAGGCCACGTGACTATTTCTGTGGACGGACGCACAGGGAAGTCCTGTAGGTCCAATCACTTTCACGTGACTGAGGACCAGCCAGCGTCGCGTCTCTCCAAGGCGCTAGCTTAGGCCTACGTGACATATTTTCCGCCTAACTAATAACTCCTTGGGACACCCGTGACATTATTCAGACTGATAAACGATCTATAATAATTTCAAATTCAATAATAGTCCCTTAACTTCATGAATCGCATCATTATTAATTCGGCAAATTACATTTAATATCACTTAGGCCTAGTTCCACAACCTCTCGCTATGTGCAGGGAGCGCTCTCTTCCCTCCGACGACCTTGAAAGCTCAGTATCGCCAATTGCGCGGTGTTTGAAATTACTCTGAAATTTCTGAATATTACAATCGACCCCCCTAAAAAAAGACAGCACTGTCCTCATGTGCTGAGAAAACATGCATACGACCCCCCTAAAAAAAGACAGCACTGTCCTCATGTGCTGAGAAAACATGCATACGACCCCCCTAAAAAATTGTTCTAAGAAACTGCATCTTACCCCTTTAACGTGCTAAACGCAGCATTCCCGTCTTCTCCACTTCTCTCTCCCGCTAACACATATATATATATATATATATATATATATATATATATATATATATATATATATATATATATATATATATATATATATATATATATATATATATATATATATATATATATATATATATATACACTTGAAGAGCGATCAAAATGTGTTGTAAACTAGATATATAACAAAAAGGTACTACCAAATCTCTCATTTTACTTTGTCTCCTCTGACATTCATACACTTCCTATACATGCAACTTCCCACTCACTATGCCAGTCTTAAGATGTCTTCTGACTGTTCCTCAGACAGAACCTCAGTAGTCTCCTTCAACTCGTCATCCTGAATACCTAACATTCAGAGATGGGACTTCTAGCTAAGGGCAAAATTTGGGCCGTAGAGAGAATGGTTGACTTGCTCAAAAGCCCATTTGTGAATGGACATCAGTGCAACACAGATTATCACTTTATCGTGGAACAGACACAATTCTAACCAGCATTTCCCGTTGTATCTTAAAGATAATGTGAAGTTTTCACACTAGCCCAGCATAATAGTGTCCCATGATCATGTTTTATGCGGTAATCGATCAGCAGCATCCCTTTAACATCCCAAAAAATCAAGGATATGGTCTTGCCAGCAGAGCGTTGTCTTTTTAAGTTCTCAGTTGTCGGAGAATTCGGGTTTTTCCAGCAAATGTATTCCATCTTTGCCTCGAATTCGAATGATGAGTCCAGGCCTCCTCATCTCCGTCACCATACAAGAACGAATGTTGACTGAATCGGCTCCGTAAGATTCATGAGCTTGCAAATTGTTGTCATCTTCTGGAGTAGATTTTGACTGCTGAGAACCTATCATACAGACACCTAAGACATCTCCGATCGATGGTCACAACACTTCCATATGAACTGTCAATCTCATTGCTTACTTCATCGATTATAATATTCTGAACTCTCGATTGCCTCGGCGGTGGCATCTGAAGGGTCATCCCAAGGCTCTCACTCTCACCCATAAACATTCTTGTGTGTAGAATTTCATAAATCTCCGATAATTAATCAATTTTCCCAAAATCTCTAATTTTCTCAGACATAATATTTAAATTCTCACTCTGAATCAATGAATTATTGTACAATAGTCACACTAACGAGACACTTATCCATGTAACCCCATCGGGTTTCTTTAGTCCTGAATTGAAAAATATTTTGACCAAGAGAAGTGTCAAACCGATATAATTATAGATGTGTGAAGTAGATGTGTGAAGTGTAGATTCTCCATCTAAGAAGAGAGGGCGTATTAGAAACAACAAAAAACGTGTACTTGAGAGTCATTAGTAGGGTGTAGAAACAAGCAATACATAATACGTAGAGCTGATCGAAGTCTATTTGTGTAGTATGACATATTTATAACATTGTTATAAAAAAGGAAAGTTCGTGTAATAAGATTAAATCATTTAGAGGTAGATACTAGGAGAGGAAAACCAAGATGGAGATGGAAGGACGGGGTGAAGAACTCAGTGGACGTGAAGGGGATGAGGTAGGTAAATGACGTACAGTAATATTGGGGAGATGGCCGTACTGCTGATAGTAAAGTGTCGGGGCTAAACCAGATACAAGAAATCTTCCTATGACGGTCTTCTCTCCTCATATAATCCGGAAGATGCATCTAATGGGTCCTTGAGATAACGGACTTTCATCTCTATATCGTTCATTAGATGGAGCTTTCATACTTAGCGGACCCTCGATATTACGGACATTCCTCCCCATATAATCCGTTAAATACAGGTTTCACTGTAGAGATTTGGGGATTTGTTGTGGAAGAGGAACACCACTGCGGAGCACATTTATAACAGTAATGAATGACAATGAATGAAGGGAGATTTTTCTGTGTGTATATGCTCTTGTTTCCTACCATCCTATACATTAAGTGACAGAAGGCTAAAAAGAGTAAATAAACAAACAATATGACCTGACAGCCAGGACCAAGGGTTTCCCGGGTAATATATCTTTCTGGCTAATGGATATGACATAGACTGTATTGTGAAGCATCATTCACCTCCCAATAATTATTACTAAACACATAAATATTAGTCACTTTGTACAAATTTACTGTATGAAAAATAATTATACTATACTGAATAAAAAAGCAATTTATAAAAAACTAAAGCTTGGACTGTATATATAAATTGCAAACAAGTGTTCAGTGCTATAAATACTTTCAGGCCAGCGCTGTAATTTTTCTCGGCGTCAAGTTACGTTCCCTCACCAACCAGGCCTACTCTCCGCCAGTGATATTTTCATGAAAAATTATATGATTCTTACTAATTGTACCACGACGGCGGCTGCAGCAACAACAGCGGTACACCCATCACCTCTTTACTAAACCCACCAACTCTCCACTACACCCACCACCCCTCCACTACACCCACCACCCTTCCACTACTCTACTACACCCACCAAACCCTTCACTACACCCACCACCCCGCCACCACACCCCACCACACCCACCACCCTCCACCACCACCAACCACCCCTCCACTACATCCACCACCCTCCACTACACCAACCACCTCCACTACACCCATCAACCATCCACTACACCCACCACCCCTCCACTACACCAGCTACCCCCCCACTACACCCACCACCCCTCCACTACACCCACCAATCCTCCACTACACCCACCAACCCCTCACTACACCAACTACCCTCCACTACACCCACCACCCTCCACACACCAACTACCCCTCCACTACACCCACCACCACCCTCCACTACTCCCATTACCTTCAATACACCCACCAACACCTCTACTACACCCACCACCCTCCACTACACCAACTAACCCACCACTGCACCCACCAACCCTCCACTACACCCACCAACTACCACCACCCTCCACTACACCCACCACCCCTCCACTCACACCACTACCCCTCCACTACACCCACCACCCCCTCCACTACTCCATTGCCCTCCACTACACCCCACCACTACACCCACTACACCCCTCCACTACCACCCCACCACCACCCTCCACCTACACCCACCACCCCTCCACTACACCCACCACCCCTCCACTACACCCACCACCCCTCCACTACACCCACCACCCCTCCACTACACCCACCACCCCCACCCCCCCCTCCACACTCCCCCTCCACAACACCAAACCCTCCACTACACCCACCACCCCTCCCACCCATTACCCCTCCACTACACCCACCACCCCTCCACTACACCCACCCCTCCACACACCAACCAACTACACCCACCAACCCTCCCACTCCACACCCACCACACCCCACCACCTCTCACCCCTCCACACACCCACCAACCCTCCCACACCCCACCCTCCACCCTACCCCATTGCCCTCCACTACACCCACCACCCCTCCACTACTCCCATTACCCCAACACTACAACCACAAACCCTCCACTACACCCACCACCCCTCCACTACACCCACCAACCCTCCACCACCCACTGCCCTCCACTACACCCACCAACCCCTCCACTACTCCCATTACCCTCTACTACACCAACTACCCTCCACTACACCCACCACCCCTCCACTACTCACATTACCCCTCCATTACACCCACAAACCCTCCACTACACCCACCACCTCCACTACTCCCATTTCACCTCCACTACACACACCACCTCCACTACACCCACCACCCTCCGCTACACCCACCAACCCTCCACTACACCCATCACTACACCCACCAACCCCACCAACACCCACCAACCCTCCACTACACCTAACACCCATTCACTACTCCCATTACCCCCTCCACTGCACCCACCAACCCTCCACCACACCCACCACCCTCCACCTCTCCCATTACCCCTCCACTACACCCACCACCCCTCCACTACACCCACCAACCCTCCACTACACCCACCAACCTCCACTACACCCATCACTACACCCACCAACCTCCACTACACCCACCAACCTCCACTACACCCATCACTACACCCACCAACCCTCCACTACACCCACCAACCCTCCACTACACCCACCAACCCTCCACTACACCCACCAACCTCCACACACCTAACACCCATTCACTACTCCCATTACCCTCCACTACACCCACCACCCTCCACTCCCATTACCCCAACACTACAACCACAAACCCTCCACTACACCCACCACCCCCACTACACCCACCACCCTCCACCACCACTACCCTCCACCACCCACCACCCTCCACTACACCCACCACCCCCTCCACTACCCCCCTCCACTACACCCACACCCCCTCCACTACACCCACCACCCTCCACTACACCCACCAACCCTCCACTACACCCACCACCCTCCACTACACACCCACCAACCCTCCTCCACTACTCCCATTACCCCCTCCATTACACCAACTACCCTCCACTACACCCACCACCTCCACTACACCCACCAACCCTCCACTGCACCCACTACCTCCACTACACCAACCACCTCTACTACATCCACCACCCTCCACTATACCCACTACCCCTTCACACACCAACCCCCTCCACCACACCCACCAACCTCCACTACACCCACTACCCTCCACTACACCCACCACCCTCCACCACCCCATTGCCTCCACTACACCCACCTCCACTACACCTACCACCCCTCACACTCCCAACTCCTCCACTACACCCACCCCTCCACTACACCACCACCCTCCACTACACCCACCACTCCACTCCACCCTCCACACTTCACTAACTACCCCTCCCTCCACTCACCCACCACCTTCCACCAACCAACTACCCCTCCACTACACCCATCACCCATCCACCACTCCCTACCCCTCTACTACACCCACCAACCCTCCACTACACCCACCACCCTCCACTCCCTCCCCATTACCACTCCCACTACACCCACTACCCCTCCAACCCTCCCCCCACTACACCACTACTCCACTACACCCACCACCCCTCCACAACTCCCATTTCCACTACACCCACTACCCTCCACTACACCCACCATCCTCCACACTCCCATTACCCCTCCACTACACCCACTACCCCTCCACTACACCAACTACCCCTCCACTACCTCCACCAACCAGTATAAACTACTGTACTTCCCCCCACCATCCCTGAAGATGGACCTAATGTCACCGCTTTACAACCTCTTTTACTCTACTACAGTATATACACTGACATGCATATCTTCGAAAATTTCTTGGTGCATGAGTGGTTATTTCTCTAGAGTCTAGATAAATATTATATGTGAATGAAATGTATTTTGGAATTTCTTTTGTGATTCAAAAGCTCTTACAGAAAGTTCTTACCCTATATCTTAACACGTTATTTATTAAACTAACAATTACCAAAAGTATATTATATTTTCATA
Organism: Homarus americanus; assembly: GCF_018991925.1. Classification (NCBI taxonomy): domain Eukaryota; kingdom Metazoa; phylum Arthropoda; class Malacostraca; order Decapoda; family Nephropidae; genus Homarus; species Homarus americanus. Next base: position 11,454,522 of record NW_024737097.1, read on the forward strand.
TAACTTAAACTTTTTGTGAGTTCTCAAGGAAAAGGGGAACAGAAACGAAATTTTAACTGAAACAATAAAATATTTGTGGAAAGTGGTTTTTTTTCACAGAAAATTAGTTTTTTTGTTTTTCAATGACTGATGACTACTCCTCACTAGCCCTCTCAGTCTCGCACGATCGAACATTAAAGGCGAAAAAACTTATTATCGCCCGTATTATTAAACAACATCTCCCCTTGAAGAGGGCCGTCGTGTTTCAACCCGAGTTTTAAACTAAATGAGTCCTGAGGGACACCGTAGTACAGTACCTAACGGGGTGGTGTGGTGGTAAAATTAACTGATTCCAATAACATTAATTTATAATATTGGAATTAGTTAATTTTACCGCCACACCACCCCGTTAGGTACTGTACCGCGGTGTCCCTCAGGACTCATTTAGTTTAAAACTCGAGTTGAAACACGACGACCCTCCTCAAGGGAAGATGTTGTTTAATAATTAATAAGGGCGGGAGCTCAGCCTCATGACGTCCAATGGCTGTATTTTCAAATATCTTAAAAACTATTCAGTGAAACTGATTGAACTTTGGACACCATTTGGCAGACGTCGTTTTCTTTGTATGGGTCTTATCACCTTCCCCGAGACGGTCTTGGTCACCATGTGAATGGCGAGTAATGTCGCTAGGCCATTAGCGCGAGAGGATTGTGCTCTGCTCGGCTGTTTAAATTATTCCATGAGTTTATGTTTTGTTATTTTTCCCTATGCCACGATATTCTACAAACTTTTTTCTTTATTTTAGTATATAGTACATATCAAAGAGCACCATAATACAAGCAAACTGTGAATGGAAATCGAGATGTTACTAAACATGTTCCTACTTTTTCAACTTACACTCGAAAAAGGTGGCTTAAATTTCAAGAATTTTATTTTTTTTTGTGGTTTCATACAATTTTCCAAATAATTTTATGCTAGAAGAGACCCCATTACAATTGATAAAACAATTCCATGGCAGTGAAATGAGCCCTAAAAAAAAATCCAACGATTTTTCGGCAAAAACCCCGAGGCTGTGCATAAATTTTCATGCACGTATGTGTCTCAGGCTTGGGGGTTGAGAGGGCTAGTGTGTTATAACAGGGTCAAGTGAGTAGCCCTCACAGAGATGTCTAAAAGTCTTGATTTTTTTTTGTAATTTATTTATTTTCTTGTATTAAGACAGATTGAGGTAATAATTCAGTCATATCCCTCATCTCTTTCCTTCTAAACATTTCTATATTATAATATTATCCAAGCATCTAATTCCCTGTATACAATGACGGTTGTACAGTACGTTTGGTTTATGACTTGGGGGGAAAAAAAATTTAATTTTTCTTATTTTTATCAGGAACTTTTTGTATCTAAATAAGAACATATGAGTTAACCGTCTCGCTATTCTTCTTTCGTAAGCTTTGTATCTTCACCCTAACAGCCTTAGTCTGCGTCATACAAACACAGGTTCTGGTTAATGTTGGCTTTGCACAATTGCAACATCAAACCGTATACTTGCAAAAGAAGTTAAAACACACACTATTGTCCAAAATATCCTTTTATACACTCGATAATATAAAAAATAATAATTTTAAACAATTAGTAGTGCCTTCACTATACTTGCCGACACCTGGGGATGGAATAGGGGACGAGGCGGTACATATGGGTAGGTAAAAAAAAATAGCAAAGTACGGTACTTGTTTACTATTGTGTATAAGCTTCCTAACTAAAAGGGCGACTGAGATATCATCTGAACAACTAACCAGCCAGAGTAACCACTTTTATTGTTTCTGTCATATTCTTCACAGCTAGAAATCAGATTGAAATTTTTATCAGTAGTGACAAATAAGTGTTTTATAAGTGTAGAACCTGAGATATATAATTATAATCAACATAAAAATTAGGAATAAATGCAAGACACTGTTGATGCTTGCTTGTTGGACCAACTCATAACGGCATAACACCCATTCCAGCATCACATCCTTACACCCCTCGAAACACCCAACCACCACCCCATCGTTAGTCATACATCCCTACATTGCCTTCACTCACTTCTTCATAATACTCAAACCTTTATCCTAACGCCACAAGCAGCCTCCCACCTGTACGTCCTCCTCCTCCTCCCTGCATCGTAACTATCTACATTTGCCATACACACATTCCTGCAGTACATCTATCCACAGCTTCACAACACCCACCCACCCACCTCTGTAATACACCTATACCCTACCTACCAGTCCCTCCTGGACACGCCTCGTATCCCCTGTTCGGTTAGAGTCTCCTCACGATCCGAGACACAGTATTTATGAGAGGGGACCTGACCAGGCAGCCGTGAATACTTTACCGTCTGTCTGGGCGAGGGGCGCGAAGCTCACTTCCGGGTGAAGCTGAGCACAGGACTGGAATACATCCAGAGTGAATTGTGGATACCTATAATAATGAACCAGAGTGTGAAGTATAGATTTAGAGTTGTTGTGGTTAGGAGCAAGGATCCAGAGTTATGTTGGTTTGAAATAAAGACTCAGAACTGTGAAGTTTAGAATACAAACTTAGAGTTATAAATGTCAGAAATGTAAAGCTAGAGGGAGTTGTGTGGGTCTGGATATATGGATCTAGAGGGAGTTGTAGAGAACTGCAAAAAGCGAAACTGGTCACGTTTTCAGGAAGGTACAAAGCATGAAGGGCGAGAGGACTTTTAGGAAGGGTAGAATACAAATTTTGTAAATCTTGAAAATATATTGGAGTGAGAGGTAAGAGATCCATAGACGTAACCTGGTAGACGGTGGGTCTCCAAAATATTTCAGAAAATACAACATTGAAATAAAGTAAGCCTATTGACCCAAACGTAGCAGCTCCTGTTTACACCTAATGTTTATCACTCATATAATTGAAACTTCCGATCGTGACTGAGTTAATCAGTTAATTTAGTAACTTGGTCCACACACCCATAAATCAATTTCCAAACAAATGTCTGTCTATTTCACTCCCAAATCTAAATTTCTTAATTTAAAACCCATTGTTATGCATTGTGTTCGCTTCTAATTCGATGGTTTAAGTACCTATGTACAGGTATATAACTATAAATTTAATCTCAGCATCCATTAATACACTTCGACCATATCTCACGTTGCTCTAAGTCTTGCAAGAAAATACAAATTCATTCATCTTAATGTCCTTACACCACAGGCAAGTGTAAAGAAGACGGCCGTCTGGTAAATAACAGATCAGCTGCACGTGTCAATGATGTCCTCTGAAAGTTTGAGAAGAGGTGAAATAAGTAACGAGAGATGTGTAGAGCTATGAGAATTAGTAAAAGAATGTAGAAGTTTTGACGGATAGACCGGGAGGTACAATATTGGCTAGCAAAATACCAGTTTTTTTATCAGGCTAGAACAATACAATAAGTAAATAAAACAATTAATTTATGTTATAATGCATCATCATTCTATTACAACATATATCAGTGTATGCATTAGATATAAATCACACGTGTTTGTATTGGCAGCAAAGGTTAATCAAACATGACAGAATTCATGGTAAAATAATTATTGATTGCATACTTACTGCTTTGTACAGTACTGTCATAAGTGCATAAATATTTCAATGGATCTAGATTATACTGTAAATTCACATCTCACACACCTGACAGTATATTACGAAGTATAATTTTAATTCCCGATTTTTTTTTTCAACAAAGACAGCGACAACTTATCAAATGAAAGAAAAATTACGATAACTTTCCTGTTGTGAAGCATTGTAGATCTGTAAGGAGTAAAAATTTGAAACAGCATAGCAAATGGCCACTCACTGGCACATGTATAGTCTCCGACAAAAGTTCTCTCCCGCTCCCAGCCATAATATGACTTCGAAGTGAGATTTGAACAACGAAGCAGTAGAATGAAGTGCCTTTTTAACCCAACAGATGTCGCACCTTGTGAGAGGTTGGAGTCATAGACCACGTTCTTCGTAGACTTTATTCTAACAGCGTCAGCTGGTGACTGGCAACAGGATGCTGCCAGGGTTGCCAACTCGGATTTTCAAATGTCGCTAGGCTGGTACCTAAAAGTAGCTAAATGTCGCTAAATCTTCCATGGAAAGTCGCTAGCTATTGTTCCTCCCCTTCAGTAATTTGATGCAAATAATATTTTCATAATGCCGACTATAATGAACGGAGTATAAATAAAATGCATTATGTAAAAATAAAAATATTATTTTTTTTAATGTTTAATGTGCACACTTACCTATTATTCAATAGTAATTGCATCCCAGTCCTCTCCGTAGTCGTCGGCAGTGTGAACAACTGTAGAGCTGGAAGCATGTGAAGTGCTTGGTTCAGGTTCTCGTGCAGATATCTTGTAACTGTATGCCTCCACAGTCCCTATCTTTCTTAAAATATCACTAGGAAGTTCATAACTTGCACAACAGGTGTTCTGTCTTTTTAACCCATACTTTATTGTAAGAATTGCCTTTAATGTCGATAGTTTCATTTTGTTGCGCAATTTTGATTTCACAAAGTTCATATTACTAAATGCGCGCTCTACATCTGCGTTTGAATGCGGAAGAGATAAGGCAGCGAGTGCATTTCAGCCAGATCATGGTAAGGGTTTTTACAGGTCGCATCTCTGTAATTTGCCACTTCTGACCACAATTTTAGGGTGTTAGATGCATGGACGGGCTGACATCAAGTGATCAGGAAATAGACGTGTCCCTCCTTCTGTACCACGACCCGTTCAAATGTATTAAACTTTTCTTATTATTTATTGTCCCTGTAATATTATGGCTCGAAATTAGGAAAACTGAGTTTTCATGGACAGTCCAAAAGTATCCAGAAAGTCGCTAGATTTCTGTGGATATCTCTAGATTTGCGACAAGTCGCAAATCGCTCTAAAATGTCGCTAGAAAAAACAAAAAGCTCTAGATCTAGCTACAAAGTCGCTAAGTTGGCAACTCTGGACCTGCTGCCAAAGACAAGCCCTCATCTCAACATGGGAAAACATATCGTACGATGGTACAATCTTACATCTCCCCCCCAAGTTAAAAGGAAATGACAATGCACATTTGAACTAACAAAAGGAAAACAATGCATTCATAAAAACAACAATAATGCAGGAAAAACCAGTCAAACAAAGGAAAAAACAAAAAAAACCCTCTAAACTGATTTTACATCACATACACTACACCACGTAGTCCGTCAACCAGCCCGGAGGCCTACGGCCTCTCCTGGGCCTGGCCGCGCTCGACTGGAGAGGGGCCGTGGGTGCGAAGGAGGGCGCGGGTACGGAGGGCACAGCAGAAGGGGGGCCAGGAGGCACAGCTTGGTGCACCACCGGAGTAGTAGGCACAGGTGTGGAGCCGTTTCGCAGGTGGCATCTGTTGCGGATGGACACCCTGCCACTGCCACTCAACCTGACGGCATACTGCCTGTGAGGGCGGGCTTCCACCACTATGCCTGTCCTGTCCCAGAGCTTGGTAGCTGCGTCCTGCACACGCACCTGCGTGCCCACGACTAGGGGAGCCAGCTGGCGGGATACCTCCCTCCGCGACAGGACCCCATCCTGGGTTTCGGCCAAGCGCACCTCCCTCATACGAAGTGCCCGCCGCCAGTGCTGGTCCACCTTATAGTGCTGTCTGGCCACGGGAACGCCGTCACGGAGCTGGCGGCCGGTGGCAAGTTGGGCGGGCGACTTGTTCACCCCCCGCAGAGGCGTGTTCAGGTACTGGAGGAGGGCCTGGGATGTCCTATCGCAGTCCAGGCTACCCCTGGGCCCACTGTTATCCCTGAGGAGCCTCTTGGCAGCCTTGACCCCAGCCTCTGCCCTGCCATTGGACTGGGGGAAGTGGGCCGACGAGAGCTGCACCTCGACCCCCCATGACTTGAGGAAATCTGTCATCTCAAGGCTGGCAAGGTTGGTACCTCCATCCGTGGAGATCTGCTCAGGTACCCCCCACCTCGTGAAGTAGGCCCGCAAACTGGCGATGATTTTTCCAGAGGTGGCCTCGTTGGGGAAGTGGGCGATCTCCAGCCAACCTGTCAGTCGGTCAGCATATGCTAGGTACGTGCGGCCCTGCAGGTGGAACAAATCGGCCACCACTTGTTGAAAGGGATAGTCTGGCGCTGGGGTCAGAACCAACGACTCCGGAGGCTGGGAAGGGGCGTGGGTCTCGCAAGCAGCACCTCGGGACCGATGATACTGCAGGTCACCCTCCATGCCAGGCCAATAGACAGACTGCCGGGCCCGCCTGAGCATTGAGTCGAGGCCCTGGTGCCCCACATGCAGGTTAACGGCGACCCGGTGGCGGAGGGAGTAGGGGATGACAAGGCGCACGCAGCCCTGGTCAAAGGTGGAGGTGACCAAACCCCTGACCACAGCCAACCTGTCCCTCACCGAGAAGTACGGGCGCAGACAGGCCACCTCCTGCGACTTGTGGGGGTGCCAGTCGCCCGCCAGCACCCTCGACACTAGAATCTGGTACACTGGGTCGTCCGCAGCCGCTTTGCACACTGTATCTTCGTCCATAGTGATGCACCCATCCTGATCCAGTGCTGCGATTGTGACTGCACACACTGCAGCGCACAGGTCCTCCTCTTGGTCCATGTCCTCCGCATCAGGCGCCGCCCTGAGGGAGGGGAAGCGGGATAGGGCGTCAGCTGCACAGTTCCGCTTCCCTGGCAAGTATTTGACCGTGAATCGGTACTGCAGGGCCTTCTCCTTGAGCCTGAACAGGCGCGGATTCGCCACATCCGTGAGGGCTCTGTCCCCTAGCAAGCCAACTAAGGGGCGGTGGTCCGTCACCAGAATGAGGTTCGGGCAGCCAAGAAGGAACAGCCTGGCCTTGCGCAGGCACCACACCACAGCCAGGGCCTCCCCTTCTACTGCAGCATAACCGGCCTCGGCCGTGCTCAGATGTCGGCTACCACACAGAGCCAACCGCCACCCTCCTCTGCAGCAGAAGGGCGTCTCTGGAGAGGCACAGGCACAGTATTGTTGCAGGACGACGAAGCCGATGCCCTCCCTGCTCCAATCAGTGACAGCTGCCGTAGGCCTGAATTTGTCGTAGTACACCAAGCCGTCTCTGGCCAACTGACAGATGGTGTCCTGGGCCTGGCGAAACTTGAGCCGCAGCTGGTCGTCCCAATACACCTGCTTGCCCACTGGCTTCTTGAGGAGCTCACGGAAGGGCTCCATCACAGGTGCAGTGGCAAGGAAGGGAGCCAACTGGTTAACCAAGCCATGCCAGGACCTGATGGCTGACAGACGTTGGGCAGTGGGCTGGTAGAGGTCCCACCCCAGGAGGAAACCCACAAACTCGGCTTCTCTCCTGCAGAACAAGAACTTTTCTGGTTTCAGCGTGATACCTGTGCGAGCGCAGGTCTCCAGAAAATCGTAAGTGTGCCAGAACGCCCCCTTCACACTGGAGTCATAGAGGAGAGTGTCATCCACGCACTTGTACTTGTGGGGCACATCCTGAATAGCGTCGTCAAACCTCTTGGTGTAAGCATCTGACGCTGAGCAATGTCCCATGGGCGTCCTGCAGTATCGAAAACGGCCCCACGGCGTGATGAATGTGATCAGGCGTCTACTCTTCTCCTCCAACTCCACTTGATGAAATCCCCAAAAGGCGTCGGCGACGGTTTTGAACGAGTGCACTGGCACCCCAGACACCATGTCGAATGGTGCAGGTGTGTGGTGCGTCTCCCTCAGACAGCTTGCATTGAGGCGTTGGAAGTCCACAGTGCGCCTGGGCTGACCGTTTTTCATGGCCACCACGACTATCCTGGCGCACCACTCCGTAGCCTCACCAGAAGGCACTGGCTGGATGACGCCTCTCCTGACGTCCTCCTCCAACTGGTCCTTCACCTCCGCTTCCCAGTGTTTCGGAACGGGAGCGGGTGTGTGACAGGCGTAGGGGGTCGTGCCGGGCGTCAGGTGGATACGGTGAGGGGGACCAGTCATGACTGGCAGTGGGGACCTGCTGGTGTTGAATGCGGTAGACGAAAAGTGCGTGAGTAGCCATGCCTCCAGCCTGGCCACATTCTCCTCCAAAGGAGGCAAGGGTATCTCAACTGGCCTCGGCGGGAAACAGCTGCTCTCAGGTAAAGGGTTCGGAGGTAGATCGTCGGCAGTGTGCCGCTCCCCTCCATCGCTCACGGCAGCCACAGCACGTCTATGGAGCGGGAAGTCGACAGGCACCAAGTTGAGGCACTTGCAGGCCTCCAATGACAGATAGAGGGCCTTGGCTGTCTGCACGAAGTAGACCTCCTGGACGGTGGACCCCTCGTCCACACCGAGGCGGCAGGGGGCGGACCCCAGACACTTGAGCTGTTTGTTTGCCACGTCCCTTAGGCCATTACGGGCCCGAAGTTGCCCCGGACACAAACCGATGTCCCGGAGCAGGGATGCGCCTGCCACACACACCATAGCACCCGTGTCAGCTACAGCCAGCACAGGGGTGGCGGGGGAATTGCCCCCGGCCTGGGACACGAACACTTGTAACCTGGGGTGGCGGGATAGCTGGGCTGTTGCCACTGTAACAGCGCCTGACACATCCACAGGAGCACTTAGGGCTGACTTACTCCTACAACACCTTTTGAAGTGACCAACCTTACAGCAATTGCGACATGTAGCCCCACTTGCAGGGCAGTTACTTTTACCAGAGGCATGTGACATGCCGCAGTTACCACAGTGCGCGTGATTGGGGTGTCCAGGTCGGGCGGCAGCTACCTCGGACTCACCGGTGACGTCATCACCAACCGCCACTGCCTCTGCGGCTGTTCCCACCACTGCCTGGCCAGACGTACGACACAATACACCAGCATCTCTCACTGCTGCCTAAAATAACATGCATTTGTTTCTAAGCACTTCAACACTATTATAACTAGAGTACCCCTGGAAAATTTCCCTTTTCAACACTGGGTTACTCAGGCCCACCATAACTTTATGTAATAGCATGTACTCAGAGAGGTCGTTATCACAGGTGGGACATTTAAATTCACACTCCACTGCCTCTGCGAAGCATCGTTGAAAATACCTTTTCATGGGCTCCTCTTCACCTTGTTTGCTGTTGAAAAACTCGTTCCATTTCACAGCTTGGTTGAAGATTGAAGAACCATTCCACTGATGGCTTCCAGGGCTTCTTTGGGCGAGAGCTGCTCCCACTGACCGCTGGGGTATCTCGAGTCAATCACCCTTTGGAGTGCAGGGACGCAGTTCAGGCGAATGTGGAGTGTGGCCACCAGTTGTGACCACCAGTTCAACAGCACCCATAACTCCATGGACCGCCTCCATGTCCTAAACGCAGCTGCTGGCATTTCTGCCTCACACTTCTCTGGTGCGACAGCTGCTGAGGGCTTCATGACCGGCATAGAAGCATGACCATCGCCAGCAACTAGAGACGCCATCTGAGCCATCAATGCACTCATGGCCTGCTGCTGGGCGCGCGTGGTGTTCCCCGCCGGTGTAGAGAAGCCCTGGCGTCCCCTTGAGGGCGTCGAGAATCGTGGACGTGTAAGGGCCATGTCAGCGTTCTTGTCAGGGCTGTAATGGCGTGTCGGGCCCCTACATATCCTACTCACTGCGCCATGTGAGAGGTTGGAGTCATAGACCACGTTCTTTGTAGACTTTATTCTAACAGCGTCAGCTGGTGACTGGCAACCAGGCGCTGCCAAAGACAAGCCCCCATCTCAACATGGGAAAACATATCGTACGATGGTACAATCTTACACACCTTAATGATTTTAAGGGAGGCAAAGGGGAGGGGCGGGAAATGGGAAGACGGTTTTTCTTTCTTTTTGTATACTGGGATTAGTTCACCCGGGCACAGGTCACTGACCCACATCGGGGCCTGGGGAGCGAAAATGTAATAATAATAATAATAATAATAATAATAATAATAATAATAATAATAATAATAATAATAATAATAATAATAATAATAATAATAATAATAATAATAATAATAATAATAATAATAATAATAATAATAATAATAATAATAATAATAATAATAAAGAAATACAAAAATGAAAAAAAAGATCAAGAGTGAGAAACAATATATGAATGTTGTGTTGTCAATGGTAAGAGAAACACTTGAGACCCTGCAATTGTGTGTAAATGAGACAGAAAGTCAGATCAGCAACCTAGGACTTGGTCACAATTTTCGTGATGCCATATGGCAGCAGGGTCTACCAGTAGACAACACATTATGCTTCCAATTGGTTGGAGTGGAGAATAACATAATGAAATATCCATCTATTGATAACATTAAGATGGTGATGGAGATGGTTTATAATAATAAAGATAATGAATATATTAACAAAAAAATTATATACCTGGTAAAGAATTATATGAATAAATACTAGGAGGTTCCACGAGCAACAGTGATACTGTTAATAGTACAGGCGGGAATTACTGTAAAAAATAGTGTTCACTCAAACTTTGTAAATGAGGCCCAAGGCCGTTTGTAACAAGATAGCTTATTGGATGATAGGAAAACATGCAAAACGTCATCAACCGAGCCTTAATATTTATTTTATCTTACTTCCGCACTCAGGGAAGTAAAATTTAACATGTGAAACACACTGGTAGTGTAAATATGAAGAGAATAACTTGAAATATTTTTTTATTCTCTAAATTCATCTTAAAAATTAATCACGTTCATTAAATTTTACTTCTTTTTTGCTAGATGATTTGTGTAAGTTTTGAAACTAAGTTTTAAGTATTGGTCATCCCTGTACTTAGACATGTAGACTATGTTTTTTCTGATGGTTTGAGATGTATTATGAACGATTTTGACCTTCATTTCTATCGGAAGTCACTAGTTTTGAGATATTATCCACCCCCCCCCCATACCGGTGTATGTTAAGCTAACCTTATAACTTATAATATAACTTATCCTACCCTAACCTAACTTAACCTATGACCTGTATTTTCTTATGAGATCAAAAAATAGTTTGCGACAGAAATCCCGTAGTGATAATGTGTCTTATTGTTTAAAGTACTTAACCCCATAGTTAGAATCTTAAGGTTCCCCAGATGACCAAAACAAAATAATACCAATATTGTTTGGAATGTTTATACTGTAACACAGAAGGGTCACACTTCCATGTAAATACACTGCATTGTCACTTTATCTGCACGGCTTACTCCACAGTACCCAAACCACTAGTTAACCAGCAGAGAACTAGTAATATCACGAGCCATGAGATGGCTCCTGATTGGTGGAAAACCATCGCCGGCTGCAGGGGGCGCCATCTAGGACAGGTGATGTCTACTCTAACCGGGGAGTCAACGTCAGTTCTACTCTCGCCTTCATCGGCTACCCGTTCTGCCTGTCTGCTCTGGCGTGGAGTGAGCCACTGTTACCTGTTCACAGCGGAATCTACTGGCCAGCTATTTGTAACGTGTATTGGTATAGCTGAGTACATTATTTTTCACCCTTGTATGTGTGTTTTGTGTTGATTTGGTTTTCAGAATATTATATAAAAATCACTTGCATATATTTCACGTCCTACTGTTTATACTGTGTTGGGTGCTGTCATGTCAACCATGAGTGTGGTGTCAAATATTCAATTAAGCAAAGTAATGCTGTAATAACTAGACCTACAGTAAAACCTAACTAAAAAAGTTCACTACACAAACCGATTGTCATTTGCTACGTAATTGGGCACGAGTATTACAAGGTGTTATAACTGATATAATTTTCAATCAAACAGCCCCTAGACACACAGGTGAAGAAATTAATTAAACTTTTAGATTAAAATAAAAGTTAAAGTAAAGGAACTTAAGACATTTGCATTCTTAGTTGCTCAGTTTCTGTAACAAAACTATGAAATTTGTAGTATGGGCAGCTAAATCCATTTAGTTAATGTGCTTAGCAAAATTTATTTATTCAATATAGTATTACTGTGTTGCAAAGCACAAATAATTATCTAATAATATTTATTTACAGAACCGATCAGCCGAGAAGGTTGGACAACTACATCCAGGGTTCATCAAGGCAGATGAAAAAAAAAATTACCCAAAGTAGATGTCTTTATGATTGTAGAGTATTATCAAGAACTCCGCCATCCAGCTATGAAGCTCGTTAAATTACAGCTGTCATCTGATCATCTGAAGCCCATTCCCTGGCTATGGACGTCCCTAGTCCTTCACAACATTAAATATGGACATTAGTGAAATGGAGAAGTGATGAAAACATCCTGGAGTTATCGGTCTTCTGCATCATTTTGGCAGCCAGCAAGTAAATACACACGAATACTTGAGCAGTATTTATTTTTAACCTAAAAATAAGGTGTGACTGTGTATATCAACATTGTATATGGCCACAAGTCCTATATTTATGCTGGTAACAACACATACACCACAGCTGGCTGCCACTAGGCTCCAGTTGGGCGGCTCGAGCCAACATGTGACGTCACAACCAATTGCAAAGCTTTTTGCAGTCGCGTGCCTTTTTAGCTACTTTAAACTTTTTTTATGCTTTTTGGACCCTTTTATTTAAAAATATCATTACCGTGGAGAATTCAAGCGCTTTCTTTTCCCATTGACCTGCCGTCTTACGAAAAAATTCCTAATGACAACTCGCCCATTTTCCTAAGTTAGGCAGATGTTAGGACGCCGCCTCGCTGATTCCTTTACCTCCCGGGCCTTTCTTTCAATGTCACAACTAACTTCATCTCCCACTTGCAACACATGGTGGCCCATAAATTGTGGATGGGATTCATATCGCAACCCTTGGACGGCCAGTCGAGGACATCCGCTTCCGGGTGCTGAGTCAACCAGTCCTTCACCACATTGTACATGCGGATGGGATTGGTTCCTTGCACGAGTGTAAAAGGGTGTGGATGAGGTAATGCCATGGTACTAACTGACGGCAAAAATACCTCTTCTAAAACGCTATTGTAATCTTGGCCTGTGAACCTTCCCTCTAATCCCACTAGCTCCCAAGTCCAATTGCCCACATCCAGTCCCCAAAAATTTGCTGTCACTCTACCACTCCTGCTTTTCTCTTGGATGTATTGAGCAACATTTCTCATCCGTAAATATAATGGACTTCCCGGAAATTGGGTCTGCTGAAAGGTACTGGGGATCAAAACCAAGTCCAGATTACTTTTGGGCCTGAGATAGTCATTCCTTTTTGCCGTCACCATGAATGTGCAGTCTTGTGGTTCGCGAGTGGAAAGAAGCTGCATTTCCCCAGTGATCTGAACCGCAGATATCTTTTGTTACTCCTGTATGGTGTTCGGTATACGAGTGCCATCTTCACATGTGATAACTCCTGGTCTCCCACTACAAGGTTTGATTTTAAGAGAACTCTCCTCCTGCCACCGTTGAATCCATTTATTGACGGTCGTGTTGGGGACATCTATCATATCGGCAATTTCTCTTTACGGTTCTCCACTGTTCCTCATCCCGATGATTCGTCTCCTGGTAGCATATATCCTCTGCACGCCTTGCTGCCATTTGTAAAATCCTTCAAAAGTGACAAGACTGTAAATATTTACAGAGGTGTTTAGAACTTGAGAAGGTTCCCAAACGGATAGTAATGTAAGCGGTTTACAACAAGGACTTCTTTAATGTGATACTGCATTAATATATGCGTATTAGTTAGAATCTATTTTTTCCGAAGTTCTAAACACATCTCTTAATACTGTATTTACATTATGTTGTCACTTATGAAAGGTTTTATAAACAGCGAGGTAGGGGCGCTGGTGGTAGAGCTTTCCTCGCAGGCAAGATGTCACGGGTTCGATTCCCGGGCCGGCAGAAGTTGTTTGGACACTTCCTCGTCCCCTTGGTCCCTGTTCACCTAGCAGCAAAGTACTGTAGGTACCTGCTGTAAATCGTAAGTTGCGAATTCGTATTCGGGGACAAGTTGTTGGAGCTTCCAGTAACTTGCTTAGACATAAACCATTGATTCTTCAGGCTTCTATGCCCTTCACTCATGAGACATAAGGCAAGCATGAACTTAGCATGCTGCCCTGTTGGGCGCTGTAAACGCTTCTGCGCTTCACCTTGCACAAGGATGTAAGGGGGGGAGGGGGGTGCCCAATAAAAAAAATTCAGCGAGGCGAGAAAACAGAGGATATAATTGCTACCAGGTGAGTGTCATTAACTCTCACTTTCTCTCTTATAACCTGTATTGTCTTTCTAGTAACCCCCTCTTCTATGTAGCTTCAACCTCGCTATACGTTGTTTTCTTTGTCTTACACACACACACACACACACACACACGCACCTCTGCCCATACCTCACCAGTCACCACCCACACTGACCACTCACTTGTCCTCACACGAGAAGAAGGTCCCAGACAGACTGACACGTTGTCATGTTTAAAAGAGTTCATTTCGACGTGGGGATAATTCATGCACTTGTAAATCATAGCACTGTGCATTAAAATACATGGAAGAAGCAACTTAGCCACGTCTAATTGCTGTAAATTAACAGACCTACACAAAATACAGTATAGTCAACGTCCATGATCCTTTATCACCAACTATTATATATTCAGGGCATAACTTAATTGCTTAAATGTTTTCAATATCCGCTGTTTTGGTAAACAGTGACAATCATTACGTAATCTGAGCTACTTCCAACTGATGTGGATATCAGGTTTGTAGTCTGGGTGTCACCTCACCTCTTGTTGGTGGTGCCTTCATCCTCCAACATTGGGTGAACAACACTGTCTAGTTTCTAATTACGCCCTTAAACCCATTAACTGTGGCATATGTTCCTTGTCGTGTATACAACTTTTTTGTCGATACATTTATTAGCTTTATTATTGTAAACCATCTACATCACCAACTTTATGTTTTCAGTAAACGGAGATTTCTTTGTAATTGTCCACTCAAACCAACCTTACTCTCATTTCAACGCCCCCCCCCCCTTTCCTCCCCGTCTCCCTTAAAAACATTCAGGTGCGACATCTGTTGGGTCAAGGAGTCACTACTTTCTACTACGTTGTTCGAACCGCAGATGTTTGGAAGTCACATTGTGACTGGGAGCAGGAGAGAACTTTTGTCCGCAACTGTACTTGAACCACATGCCATAGTGGAATCATACGGTATAAGCAATAGGCATTAGGAAATGCATCTGGATTTTTTCTAACGGTGCTCTCTTCTGCTAATGCATCATTGTCTACGACCACTAGGTAGAGTAAATCTGTCAATGTGTATGATAGCATGAAACTTATTTTTGGGCAAAAACTTCTACAAAATTTTTAAATTTTGCTGTTCTTTTGAAAAACTCGACTGTCTAGTTCTGAAATGCAAATATCAAGGACTGCATAGTGTAGTTTAGGGTATTTGTTTTCATATTTTGGGGTTAAGTGATGATACAGATGGAACCGAAGAATATGTTACCGAATCCTGCGCAGTTTTACAGCTTCCGGCTGCGACGCGCTGGTTTGTCTTCTGCAGTGTCGTACTACTCAGCCATGGAAATAACATGTTTTATGTGTTCTTCTGTTCTCTTATATAAAGATTCCACCATGGCTTCAATCAGACCTAAGCCAGTTTCTAAATCACACTCTCTGTGTTGAAGCTGGCGATCAGGTGGATGAAGAACCATGATTATATATTTTTTCTTTGTTTGAGCATGACATTAACTTCAATCTGTGTTACTGCATCTACTGTGGAACTGTCTTCACAAATCTCTAAAAGATCTACTTGATGACAACATATACAAGTCTCTTCGGGTTTTTTTAAACCCAGAATCGGTGACGTTGTTTCGTTGTTCGCATCACACCAGCTTATAATGATAACTCCTCCAACATGTCAGAAGTCAGCTGCCCTGAACCAGCTTCTGAATAATCTTGCACTGGAATACAAAATATCAAATCTCTCTTACATTACTTGTAAATTCATATGTAAAGATATGATTAAAAACGGGGGTGTACCATTAAGAAGTGGTGTAAGTCCCTTCACCTCTCACCCCCCTCTCCTGCAACCTCCGTGACGACGCCCTTGGACGGGCAGGTAAATACTTGAAATTGTAAGTAAATGTATTTCTTTTGAAGAAAGCAAGGGAATAATGTATTAAGGAAACAGAACAATAGGTATGTAGGAACTTTAAATTGAAGTCTGAAACTGATTTATAAACAAAGAATTAATAAGGCTTCTTTAGTACAAGATGAGAGCAGAAACAGTAAGGAAAAGGTAAATCCTAGAAAACTAAATGGGAAAATAAACTAAAACTGAATTTAATTATAAACTCGCTTTTGGAAACTTTAAAAGATTAGAACCCGAAACCCAGACAAAAGTTTTGAGGATTATCTAGAACGGAACGAGAAGAATCAAATTGCCTCATAAATGTAAGTCTGGGATTGAAACTGAAGAGGAAAACTCAAATGAAAGTTTGTTTACACTTGGAAAAAGCTTAAGTGCGCAACAAATTATGGACGCTTTATAATAGACTCTGGTATTAAGAAATTTGGAATTAGAAAATTTTTCACACTGAATTACGAAGGAAGACAAAGCGTAGGGAGACTGGAGGGTTTATAACAGTAAAAGTTAGTTAACTATATGACCGTGGGAGCCCAGAAACTGTAGATTAAACTGATGAGTACGATTCAGCATTCGGTAGAAAAGGAATGTATATGCAAAATAACAAGAACGAATAAATGAAATAAATAAACTACAAGGATGGTAATTGGTGAAACCCTCCATAAGGCTATGTCCCATGTGCGAGTGTCCTGCGGCATCGAGAGTGGGTAGGCCTCGTCCCCAATCAGAATACATTCTGGTGTACTCGTGAAATCTCTTTGGATCTTGGCGAAGTTTCTTGTCGAGGTGGTGAAATTCGCCTACTTCTATCCTCCTCTGATATATGTGATGTTTTTTCCTGGGTACCTCTGCAGGTGTCACGTTGAAAAGCATCATTCCTAAAAGTACCAGCAAACGTCTGCGTTGCATAGACAGCAAGTTTACGCTGGCAAGACGCCGGCAGGTGGGACACAGATCGCTATGGAGTAGGTAACGCGTCTACGCCCTGGTCGCTCGATGCCGTAGGATGCTTGCACATGGGACATAGCCTTAGGCTCTTGAGACATGGAGGATCGAGTGACATACGATCATGTGGCTGTGACCCTTATTCAACATGGATCAATTTAACTCGTTCTATATGATAACCATAAGTAAACCTCTTTAGAAATTTGGTGGCATTAGATAAAAGCGTTTAAGTTAATACACTGACAGTAAATGTCACAAATTAACATCTTCAACACACTAACTTCACATGCATTTTTTCAAAATAATTAATGAAATAAAAATTGAGAGAAAATAATATGTAAGATCTCAAAACTTACAAGCTGAAATTATAAAGTAAAAAAAATTTCGATTTTTTCTCTCTTGTTTACCTCCTTCCCGCTTTACCTTCCATGCCTCTCCTCCTGTAATCCTCATGATGTATTCAAGGCTAAAGTTTACTAAACAAAAATCTTACCGAAGTTTAGAAGCTGCAGAGTGACGGAATGGAAGGATTCGGGGAGTGGTAGAGAGAAAGTGTGGCGGGTTGTAGATGCAGCGATATGAAGAAATTTAGAAGCTGTGAAGCTCAGACTAGATCGAGGGGATGGGATATTTTCAGTGATGGCCGAATCTGAAGTGAGTGTGTGATCATAGTCTAGAGTGATCAGATGTTGGCGGTAACGTAAGGAAATTCTGAAAAGATGTGAGAAATTGACCAAAATCGGGTACACAATGAACACAGTTACTAAAATCAGGAATAGGTACAAAAAAAATTAATCAATCGCTGAAATGGGAAAGGTTACGAAGTAGTGAATAAAGTGAAGAAAGTTCCAAAGAGAGGAAAGTAACAATGCGAAAAAAATTACCCCATAAGAAAAACATGTGACGAAAGGGCTTCAGTAAATCATGAATGCTTTATATTCAATTTCTTTGAAAGGCAACATTTCATTTACAACTAATTTTACGACTCGTATCACACATCAGCGTAACACAACGACCACTACCGAGTGTCTAAGTCCGTTTTCTTCAGTCAAGCTAACACTTTTAATACTATTTGTTATATAAAACAATACAAGTGTTTCACCTTTAACATTGTGGATTATATAGCTGAAATGAAATGAACATTTTGTTAGTTAATGAATAGCCGTAACATCATCAATTATGGACTTCCCTCCATTTGTCAACATACTCAATAATCACTCACGTAACACACCTTTCCACACTTTCATCCATTTATATATTTTTTCCCTATACTTAAGCATTAATAGAACTATTCGCCTCAAACAATTGCTCTTAATAACCATTCAGAACACTCCCTTACACCCTTTCATAAAATTCATCCTCAAGGCTCACCCTTAAACGCTCTGGCTTAACCTTGAGAGTGGAAGAGTTGCATAATTGCCAGCATGAGGGCAGCGTCTTGCAATACCAGTAGGTCACCTCCCCTTCGCTGGCACTGAGCCCTCGCCCGGTTCCACGACCTGGCCTCCCCGGGTGCTACCAACAGACAATGGCCTTCCACCAATGTCTTGAATGGTCGAGGACAGCCTCTTGGCCCTGCTCCAAATAATTCTGATGTCAATGGATTTGGGGAAGTATCTGTTGCATTTTCCTGTGACGTGCACAAAGAAGTTGTAGATGCTAGAGAGGGCGGCAGTGGAGGTTGGGAAGTGATGGCATAGTGGGTAATGAGTGTTGACCGTCCTTGAGCCAGCAAGAGAGTGACAGAGACATTGTGGGAGTAGTTGAATCTTGGGGACTTTACGTGGCATTTATATACACCCAAGTCTTGGTTTTCAACCCCAGTGATGGTCAGCCTTTCTTCGTTAATTGTTACTCGTTCAGTGGGTTTGACCCGTTCCCCGTTTCGAGTCCATGTCCCTCTTAAGATTGGGGAGAGACTGTCGCAGGCCAGCTCCACGTTCCCGCCTTCCACAGATACTTGAGTCTTTTCAGTGACCTCAGGGACTGTTGAATAATTACCTCTGACCTCTAAATTCTGTATAAATACCTCATTATCATACATCACTCTGCAAGTAAAGTTGCCGTCAATAGTCTTGGTCTCCCTTATGAGCAGGATTGACGGGTATTTGGCAGCTAGAAAACCCTTCCCACTTAGGCGCCGAACCACATCTTGGACGATTTCTCTGTCTCCACTGTACCAGGTGATACCGCTAACAATACCTGGGACAGGAGCACGTACACGGCAGAAAAGGTAAGAGTGTATCTTGTCTCTAGTGGTAATGGGAGAGCACCAGTGCTGAACTTCGACTCTTACACGATCCTCTTGATGTTGTCTCGGATTATCAGTTTTATTTGTACCAATAGTCATAATTCCTGTCCTTTTCTGGCGGCGGATTATACGGGTGAGTTGTTCGGAAGTGTAGTAGTAGTGATAGGGCGTAGCGCGGTCCAGGGTAATTTCTGTGCCGTGGATGATTAGCGTCCAGTTGTGCAGCATGTTAGGAACATCGACGAATGTTTTGCTGCCGGATGGGCCAATTATACTGGAGTTGTGGTAAGTGATGCGAAGTTTCCAGGTACCCCGTGGGTCCTCCCCCCACATGTGAACTGACATTAGAGGGTGGTTGTAGATGCCATAAGGGGAAAGATCTAGGGGACGCTTAGGTAAAAGAGAAGATACCGTGCCTGAGGGAGACTCCAGCAACACCTCTATCTGCCCGCGGCTTTGGGCACTGATTGACGCATTAACTTGGATATGCTCGGCTTGTACTATCTGGCAGCCGGAAACACTGAGAGAGAGAACTAGGGGCTCGTCAGGAACCAATGTAATGTTTTGGTATGGTGCTTGCACATAACACCGGAAAGCTGGAGGAACAGGTTTCCACTTCCGCGCTAGATCAACCATCTTCCCAGCGTTGAGAGAACCAAATCCGAAGTAGTGCGAATAGCGTAGCCCGATGCCATTCGTATTCCACTGCGTCGGAATGGGGTTGTGGGGTGTAGCTGCTCGCACCATCAGGTGTTGCATATCACGCCACCCAAGCTTGGAGTTAACATCCAGGGCCAACGCGCACGCCCCAGCGACCATTGCTGCCGACACAGACGACCCGCGAAATGATTCTGTGCAAACACCACCGGTATCAGTAGTTACCACCCCGTTAACTTCTTCCTCGGAGTCGTACTCGTCGGCGTCGCCGCTGTAAGTGGAAACAAAAGTGGCTGCGCAAGTCTCTGCATAGCTAGGGGGGTGACCCCCACGTGTGCTGCCACTTACAGTTAGTGTATAGATAGAGTTGGCATAACCGTCAGCATTGCAGTCATCACCAACAAATCCGCCATTTCCGGAAGCCCATATGTATATGGATCCCCGCCCCCTGCGACCTAGTGCAATGCTCTCTCTCATGGCTCTGGCAGCTAGTACCCCCGGACCCTCTAATACAGCCCCTGTGTCCACGGGCCCCCACGCCGCTACATACACATCCACGTGGTTACGTTCGTAAGCTAGTGCCGCAGCTTCCGTAGCGTCCCATACTACGTAACCTAACATCCTCACAGCACCAACCCCAGACCAAGGCGCCACGCCCATGCCGCACATGCCATTGGAGTGCGTTGCAGCAATAATCCCAGCCAGCTGCGTACCGTGGCGTGACCAAGGCACGGGTGATGGATCAGGGTCAGAATCCAGCAGGTCCCACGATGCTGCGGGGTCATAATTTAAAGCCAAATCGAGGTGAGTCAACTCCACACCGTCGTCTAGGATGGCCACGCTGATCCCACCTCCCCGCACACCAGCCTCCCACAGCCCCGTCACGTTTAGTTGCATCCCAGGTCCTGGACCCAGGTACCATTGCCGCCACCTGAGTGGGTCGGTCTTGGAGAATTCCCATGATAATGCAGGGATTTTCCGGTTCAAACCTCCAATGTTCCTTACCTGTCGTTGGTTTTTCCTCACTCCTGCTACACCTGCCACTTGCCTCACACTGCTCACATATCCTTCACCAGGTATCACGGTGTTTGTTCTCTCGCTGCCCGAGGTTCGTCGACGTCCGATTTGTTGCTCGGACCAAACAATAAGGTGATGATCTAACTCCTTCTTTAGTTCCCTCTCCTTCACACTCTCGTAGTCACCTTTCTCCTCATTTGATCCGCGCATGAGGAAAACATTATTGAACACTTTCCCAACCACCACTATTCCCAAGTCTCTAGCCACCTGGTTTGCTACTTCCCCATCCTCACTGGCCAACTGTACGGCCCACAGCTGAGCTGTGCCGGCCACGCTCCCCACCACGGTCAACACTGTCATCAACACACGCATCTTTGTCTCCCACAACCAAGCGAGGCTGCCCTCCCTAAACTCACACCGTCACCACCACTTGTCTTCACAACTTTCTAATGAGTCCTTAAATTGGATGAAGATGTCACTAATAAGATGCCAGTTAACTAGAAGCACATAGGTCACTGTAACAGAGAGAGCGAGAATGACGGCACTGCGACACTGGCAGGCGAGTCAGTGCCACTACAACAGCTGTTTAAGTAATAAGCGAGGTGCCAGTCTGCCTCCCCGACGCAGTTCAGTGAAGTCATAATATAACAAGGTGACTACGTGTGTTGATTAAATTAATTAACGACAAGGTAAATTATGACTTAAAGATATACTAAACCTAAGTTCTTACAAGATATTTAAATGTTACTTTATGATACAATGATATAACTTCAATCGCAATACAACAAAGACCAGAGATACCAAACATGCATAGTTGCCAAGTGTGTTGATACGTGTGTGTTAGGAACAAGGGTTTACATCTTGATGAACCTCCTAGACAGTTGGGTGATTCACAGACACACAAGTTATACCTTGTTGTTCGTTTCCAGAACTAACACCAAGGAGAGGCACTACCACGCATGCACACCTTAACTTGTAAATAATGACAACTCGGCGAGCGTGGAGAGGGAACGGGAGATACTCGGAGCCACAAGTAGTTTTTAGAAGACGCTTAACTGTTGTTCCTGATAGTGTGAGTCACACGCTGGGGAGGACTTTGTCTTCCTTCACCTACTTCTCCTATTAACCTAGGCCCTCTTTAAGTGTTTTCACTGTTATGTTTCCTATATTTTTTCCGCATCTCTTTCTAAAGTATCTTTGTCTCTCATTTTCTTACCATATCTCTTAGAAGAAATACAACATTAATAAAATTGTTTAACATTGGGTTAAATAGCCGATTACAGAATCGTACGCCATGTAACCACCACTATGCCGATATATATATATATATATATATATATATATATATATATATATATATATATATATATATATATATATATATATATATATATATATATATATATATATATATATATATATATATATCCCGGCTCAACCTCCTCCCCCACAACATAACAAGACACTTCCCATACCGCCATGTGTTTGTGTGCCCAGAGTGGCCTCCAGGGTGCCAACGGCAACTGTCAATTACATATTGGCGTCAACACAATTTCTGGGGCCCCAGTTTCCCTGAAAATACTTACCCATCAGGAACGGACAAATCTCATTGATCAGAGGCCTGTCAGTGACGTCCTGTTTCTGTCACTCGTAATTCTGAAGCCTCTATATTTTTCTTGGAACATAAGGCTTTTTTCACTGGAGAATTTAATTACTTTCCATTATTTTTTATCTTTATATTAGCTGGTATTGCCCTGGTTTGTTTTGGCAAAACAAGCGGGGACACACACGAAGACACATACTAGTATAGAGCGGCAGCTCACAGCCTGCGTCCATCCTTGACCAAAATTAATTACACGTACAAAATTATATATATATACACAGTATGTCATCCGTAAATTATGTATGCAACCATTATTTCTGTTTTTTCTTTTCCCATGTTATTTCGTTTCATGAAGTGTGTGTGTTGGTGGGAGGTGGTGTTTGTCCGATAGGTGAAAGAAGGGACGGGAGGGGAGGGAAGAGGCCTGGGTTGAACATATAACGGCGTGAGGGTAGGGAGGAGGTTGGAACGTGATAGATGGAGGAGAGCTCAGGTTAATGTATCGGATATGCAAGGGGTTGAGGCGAGGGCCATGTTGCGGGTAGATATGTAAGGAAAGGGCTGAGGCTGGGATGAACTAGGTGAGGGGACGCGAGATATGGAGGGTTACAGAGGAGAGGGTTAAGTACATCTTACACAATATGAGGGAAAATATTCATGATAAAACTCGATGATGTTAATTTGAATTAGCCCTTGTCTCATGGCAATAACAATTATATAAATTTGGGTTTATACATTTAGTTTATATAATACAATCACCCCACGGTAATTCTCCATAAGCTGTGAGTTGCCATGTGCTGTTCACGTGAGGGGAAATTCCTCTATCAGTAGGCCGACCTTGAAAATGTAGGGTCAGCCCAGCCTCCCCTCAGGACACCAGCCAGTCTTCACTTGAGCCTCACAAGAATCAGACGGGTGACTTAACTCAGTCAAGCTGAGCCCTGTCCTTAACTAACACTCACAGCTTACAGTGTTAATTACGGTGCTTTTACTCATAGCCTGTTACCTTTTTAGTTTATCAATAAATGGAGAAAAGACCATTTTGGGTTTGTAACTTAACCCCTTAACTTATTTATATATAAGCCAAGTTAAAAGGGAGCTCTACTCAAAACTTATATATAAAGGTGGCAGCGAACAGATAGAACCATTAACTGAACCAGTGAAGCAGTGTAACTAACTGTGCAAGAACCGACGTCACTGTAACCCAAGTAACAGTGAAATTTTCTAAGTGTCATTCTCCAAGGCAACAGACTATATACCGAATATATTCTCGTGAGCAACGTTATATGTCAAGTGATATATTTAAATGTCATCCCAGATAGACATACAATTTTTTTTTTACTCGAGAGCAGATGACTGAAATCACCATCTCAAGTGGACGTGACCCAGTACATTTGTTCTCTTGTCTTCCCAGCGAACTCGGAGGATGGAACGTAGACTACGTTGGTAAAAGTTTTCAAGTACCATGAGGTACCTCCTGTATGTGACCTATGCCTCACTGCTATATAGCAGGGTAGGGAGGACCACTGCTCGATATACGTGTAACTTTGCAGATAATTTCAGCTCCCCACAGCTGAAGACATGGCTTCGGAGTTTGCCAATAGCTTGAAATGCACATCTGATCCGATGCTGAATCTCTTCATCGATGTCCGCGAAGTTAAACTGGTGGGAGCCGAGATACCGAAAGTGGGTAACATTAGAGAGGGTAGTATCGTTATGATGAATGGATGGTGGAGATGTGTCTGAACCAGGGGCAGGTTGAAAGAGAATCTGAGTCTTATGTAAATTCACCTCAAAGCCGAAATGCACATACGCATCTGCATAGATTGAGGTCGTCTGCAAGCTGAAGTTCAGTAATGGAAGCTGCTGACACCTTTGTTCTTGTCTGGAGTGGTCTTATGTTGAAAAGACCCTTCATCCGGTACTCGATGTCCACCCCACCAGCTAAATTGGCACTGGCACGAGTGAGGAAGGCAGGCAAGAAAATGGAAAAGAGAGTTGGTGCCAAAACACACCCTTGTTTAACCCCCGTTTGGATGGGGAAGAACTCAGACTGGGTGCCATTGTGCAGAACACTGCAGTTCATGCCATCGTGGAGTTGCCTCACCATGGTAAATGAATTTGGGGGGGGGGCGGCCAAAACGGCTGAGGGTCCACCAGAGGGCTCCTCTGTTGACCGAGTCGAAAGATTTGGTTAGGTCGATGAATGTCATGTACAGGTCACGGCACTGTTCTCTGCACTTTTCCTGTATCTGGCGGGTGGCAAAGATCATGTCAGTGGTACCACGTGATGGTCTAAAGCCACATTGAGATTCTGGTAGAAAGTTTTCTGCCTCAGGAAGAAGTCTGTTTAGGAGGACTCGGGCGATAATCTTGCCAGCTACGGACAGCAGCGAGATCCCGCGGTAGTTGCCACAGTCTGATCGGTCTCCCTTGTTCTTATAAATATTGATGATGGAGGCGTCTTTAAGAGCTTGTGGAATTTCCTCCTTTTCCCATATATTCTCCAGGAGAGAGTGGAGACGGCTGGTAAGCAGAGGTCCTCCTGCTTTATACATCTCGGCTGGGATTTCATCAGGCCCTGAGGCTTTGTTGTTTTTCATCCAATTGATGGCAGTAGCTACCTCATCCAGGGATGGAGCATAGCTGAGGTGGGTCATCTCTGGATGCTGAGGGACCTGCTGGATAGTCAGGACATCCACATCAGTGTTTTGTATTGAGCATTGAATGATAGTTCTCTTTCTTGTGCTGAAGGAGGCCTTCATTGCCTTAAATTATGGAGTTACCGTCGGATGAGCGGGGGCGCTGTGCCACGAATGATAGGCCCACAAAATGTTTTGGTGGAATTGAAAAATTCGCGTATCTTGTGCTGATCTGCAAATTTTTGTGTTTCACATGCTCTATTTTTAAACCAGTCGTTCTGTAAATTGCGAAGTTTCTGTTAGGCCGCAGGTTTCTTGTCGCGGAAGGTATCAGGTTTGGTCAGAGACTGAGGGTTGGTCTGGCAATCAGTTCAAGCAACACGTTTATCACTGAAGAGTACATTGATTGCCAGGTCATTTTCATCGAACCAGTGGTGTGTTCGTTCGATCTGGCCGAAGGTCTCTCTGCAGGCTTTTGTCATGACAGTGTTGAGAATACCCCCATTCGGCACTGTGATTTGGGTTGTTCGTTGTCGGGTTGTTTATCAGCCCACGTTCGAGCTGCTCTCTAAATAATGTGGTACCGCTGGATCCTCCAGACTTTTAGTGTTAAAACCTCTTCTAGAGGCTTGCTGCCTTCGCCATTTTGGGGCGACGTGAAGTGAGAGCTTGGCTCTGACGAGCCGATGATCAGTGTCACAGTGGTCTGAGCCACGCATGGCACTGGTGATGAGGACATCTCGGCGATCTCTTTCTCTGACAATGATGTAGTCAATAAGATGCCAGTGTTTGCATCGTGGGTGTTGCCAGGAACTCTTGCACTTTTCGGCCTGCCTAAACATGGTATTGGTGAAAGTGAGGTTGTGTGCAGCACATTTGCTGAGGAGGTGTAGGCCGTTGGGATTACACTTACTTAGTCTATTTCTCCCTATGGACCCCTGCCAAATGTCAGTATCTCTACCAACTTTGGCATTGAAGTCACCAAGGAGCACAACCTTATCTTCTCTGGGAATAGAGGTTAGCACTTTATCAAGGTCGGCGTAAAGGGCCTCCTTGATGGCATCCTCTGTATCCAGTGTTGGGGTGTATGCACTGATGAAAAAGGCATGTTGTGAGTGATTCAGTGGGAATCGGAACGTCATGAGGTGTTCGTTGATCCCAATAGGCATTTCAGTTAGCCTGTCTAGGATGCATTGGCGGATGGCAAAGCCAACTCCATAAATGCGATTTCTCTGCGCAGCAGGCTTACCCTTCCAGAAGAAGTTATAGCCAAACCCCCGTTCTGTGATTTGATCCTCGTCTGGGAACAGGGACTCACAAATGGCTGCTATGTCGATGTTATACCTAGCCAGCTATTTTGCCAAATGGGCAGTTCTTTCGTAACGCTCATTTGTGCCAGTACAAGTATTCAGAAGGTCCTGACATTCCATGCAGCAACCAAAGGAGGTTGTATAGTTTGTTTTTGTTTGGATCTGTGATTTTGATTGGGTTTTCGACCCCATAAGGATGACCTTACTGGGTACAGTTGCCCCGTCAGGTTGGCTATTTAGGCAGGCTATGTTTAGGGCACGTTTTCTAGCCCCCTCCTCGAAAGGGTTGCTCAGTTGCACAGACAGCACCCGATTGCAATGCTGCCTAGATCCCAGTGCATAAACGCCCATTTTATCTGTGCCGCCCATGTGCAGGGTTGTGACTAGAGACTCCCCGCAGTCATCTCTGCCTGTCCCCGTCGCCACTCATCCGTCGCCATAGGACTTTGGGTGTAATGGCCCCTGTCTCAACAACAGAAGTATTATATAAATGGGTTATTTGCATTTGATTTATATTCAAATTCATCCCCTGTAAGTTTCCACTAACTATGAGGAGGACATGAACTGATCACGTGAACGGTAGCTTCCCCAAGAGGGAGGAGCCCATTTGACCATAGTCAGCAAATATGTAAGCGCGCTCCATGCGACGCCTTTAGTCAGTCTCACTCACAAACTAATATAGAATGGACGTTGATTCACGTCTATTTACATAGACGCCGTCCCTTTCTCACCACACTCATAAATAGTGGAACTTACGGTTGATCTACACTCAGGAATTATACAAACAATACTTTTTAATAGAAGAAGAAACTTCAATTGGGTTTCGTTACTAAAGCCCAATATAATATATGTATACCAACCTGGTTAACTTGGAATTAACCAACCGGTTCATGGGGGGTATAGAGGTTTTGATGATGATGAGAGGTACTGTATGATGTGTTGGATGATGGCTGCGCGTGAGTTGATTTATGTGGTGAGGCAGGAGCGCAGGCTGCAACCACAAATCTTGGCTCACCTTTTCCCTGATCCAGTGGTGCAAGTATTGCAACGACTGGGGAGAGGGAGAGTTCCAATGGACTGCCGATAGCCCAGTCTCTTGGGTTTCTCCTTAGTAATCTGTCCATCATGCATTGCCTTCGTCCGACGGTGTAGTCGTTGGGTTCCCATGGTGGTCACCTCTTTAGCCTATACCGCCGTTGGGGTCTTGTTGGAGCTCTGTAAGCATGTCTACCTGTTGCGGGGCTCCACCGCAGATGTTTCGTTCGGGGTATGCTCCCTTAGCCTTATATTTACCAAGTTTAACCCGCAAGGCAGCGAGGCAATAGTTGGTACCCGCCAGGACGTGTCCACATGCCAGTGGGTCGATGCGCCGTCCCTCTGGGGCCCACTGCGCTTGTGCTTGTTTAAGACAACGTTATGAATTTATTGTTTGTTTTAATTGTTTACCGACTGAATGCTTAGTGCACACTTGTTTTGTTTTCTGTACATTTTTAATTCTTCCTCTATAGATCGTTTTGATTATGAATGATAATTAAGGCAATAACCGAAACGTTATCAAACAAAGAAGATGTAAGCGTCAAGATGTTTATCTCTGTCACAACCTTAGTGTTACTACGTGTTATTAAACTACGCTAAGTGATATATATATATATATATATATATATATATATATATATATATATATATATATATATATATATATATATATATATATATATATATATATATATATATATATATATATATATATATATATATATATATCTTGATAAAATCACACGGGAAAATGGAAACAACGGAGTACCTTAGCTTTCGTCTTTATTCAAGATTTATCTTATCCATATATATATGCAAGTAAATCACTGTAGGTGCGCGTGATCTAGGTATATGCTGATAACCACAAGGAAAGAAGAAAACACGAAGTTCCCAAGCGCTTTCGTGTAATTCACATCTTCAGGGGTGAGTACAGACTAGAGAGAGTAATACAAATCAAGGTGTATATATACAGAGGAGGGTGAGACCAGGTCCACAATGGTCAGGTATTAGGTAATGACCATACTAATCTTTAAATAGTACACAACGGTTGGTGGTCAGGTCAGATGGTCAAGTGACCCGGCCTTCTCACCTGATCACAAATCTTCTTAATTACAAAATTGTCCAGTTTGTACATGCCGTTACTCAAATTCATGTTGAATGCTTCGGTATGTTTAATAAGACTAGATTCTATGATGTTCCTACTATCAATTGAATTACATGGTAATATTGAGGAGGCATTATCCCAGTCAATGCAATGCTTGTTATCCCTCAAATGAACAAACAGAGCATTGGATTCCTGGCCTGTCCTAACACTGTATTTGTGTTGTTTAATTCTAGTTGCAAGATCTTTACCTGTCTGGCCTAAGTAAAACATATTACATTCCTTGCAAGGAACTTTATAAATGCAACCAATTGTGTTGTTGGGGGAGTTCTTGATTAACATTTGTTTAACAGTGCATGAGTTTTTAAATGCCACATTGACGTTCCAGGTTTTTAGCTGTGCAGGAATGTGTGAGAAATTTTTGTGAAATGGTAATATTAAGATATTCTTATGGTCATGGGTGGGCTTGGGGTCAGTTCTATAAAAAGTTTTCTTAGTAATGTTTAAGCATTTGTCTATGAAAGATCTAGGGTATTTAAGGTTTGAGCCAATATTATATATATATTTGTATTCCTCATCGATGAATTCCGGACTGCAAATTCTCAAGGCACGTAAAAACATTGTTGAAAATACTGACTGTTTGACTTTATTATGGTGGGCAGAATAATAATGAATGTATGAACACACATTAGTTGGTTTTCTATAAATACTGAACTTAAAAGTGTTACCTATTCTGTGTATCAGACAGTCTAGGAATGGCAATTTACAGTCTTGCTCTAATTCCACAGTGAATTTGATCGAGGGGGCTAAGTTGTTAAGTTGTGGCAGGAAAGCTTTTAGGTCCTCATTACATGGCCAGAGACATAATACATCATCAACATATCTAAACCAGACTGCTGAGGGTGGTACAATATTACTTAATAGTTTCTTCTCAAAGAATTCCATATATAGGTTGCTTAATACAGGTGAGAGTGGATTACCCATTGCCATACCAAAAGTACCAAAAGTTTATCATATAGACTTTTTCGGTGTAGATCTGCCAACTGGTTCTCGAGTTATTTTGGGTACACAGACAGAACTGAAAACATAACGGTGTCCCACAGTGGTGAGCACGGTAAATATCCTTAAGTCCTTTTCAAAATTCAAACCCTGACTGATTTTTCCCAACAGTCCAACTGAAAAGCTGTGTCAAAAGATGGTGTCGTTATTCTTGTGTTTGGAGAGTCTTCACACTCTCACCTTGAGTACTTGGTGTACCTTAAATAAAATATTGTTATATTGACATTTTTTTTTTAATAGCGAGTGATACACTTGCTAAAATATAGGCATGTAACACTATAACCACGACACCAAGCTGAAACTAGTCTTAGTAAATGTACAAATTAGTGCACCGAGATGTTCGTTTACATCTTCGATGAGCTTTAAAAATTAATTAAATGATTATTCAACCTGGGCTTCGTTCCTGATGTGACGTTGGCCAAGCGTGTAATTTTCTTTTTGTTATTTTGGTGGTTGCCACTTTGTGTGTGCTGGTGGGCCCGTCGCCACCCGCCTGCTCCCGCCTTTGTGCCAGAGAACAAAGCACAAGGTTACTGCCCTTAAAAGCTGGAAAAAAAGGAAAATTTCTTTGTTCACTTGAATACTGCGAAGACAGGGGCGAGCCAGCAGGACCGTGGAGGCGGGGATAGGGTGAGAGGAGAATGTTGCCCACTTGCAGTGCTCTTGGCAAGAGCATGTTTTCAGTAGAAATATGTTATGAACGCTGAATCCTGCCACCGTAAACACTAGCAATACGAGAAAAAAATATGATCACAAGACGAGATATGAACATAAAGGAGGAGTGTTGGGCGTGGGACTTCTCTGTTAACTTGGTTCGATCCTCTCACGTCCTCCCCCCTCTCAGTCATCGAAGTATCTATGCAAATAAAAACTCAATAATCCAAAGATGGTATTTTGATCTTCTTTTGGCCGTTTGCTCAGAAATTACCTAACTTGAGCCAGAAAGTCATTTTTTTACTGTTATATAAATAATTTCATAATTGTAGTTGGATGTGACGCATGATCAGTGATTGAATCCATTTCCGTTTATATGACCATATATATTTATTCTGAGTCATATATGATTTGTTTGAGCATTTCAGTAAACTCTCGAAGAATTGATTTAAGAGAGAAAACTTGCCACTCAGCATTTCTCGGTCACACGATGAGTCTTCCAGTTCCAATACTACTTCGGGTGTGTGATAATTGGATCAGGTCTGGGCGTGGTGGAGGACCTGCACGGTATAGCTGGTCTACTTTGGTGTTTCCCGAGTCAGTCTGGTCGCTCAAACTTTGCACGCACAGGTTTTTCTCATATATAATTTATAGTGCTTGCTAGATTTATTTCAATGGCAGTATCTATCTCGAGTCGCAGGAGCGATCCCCCATCCCTTCAATCCCTCATTGCTTACTTCCTATTTTTTTTCTATTTATTTATGCTCTCCTCAGATAAGGCCTCGGGCTGCCTACCGCACTGAATTTTAAGTCGTACTTAAGAACAACTTGTTAGATCGACATCGCCAAAAGGTCCAACCTTTTGCAAAGAAAACAAGAATATCAATGCAAATCCCTGGCTTTATCATTATCCAAAAATCTTCACATTTCGACATTACCCAAGGATGATGAATCATAATTATTGTCTGAAATGAAATAGCCCATATATTAAAAAAATAATAACTCGGTAACTTAACTAGTGCAGGCAAAAGTCAATAAATAAGAAGGTGGGATAAAGTGAAATAGGACTTAAGAAAGCTGAAACCGGAGGTCGGGATAGAATTTTAAATTAAGACCCAAAACAGACATTTGGTGTCATAAGGATAGGGACTTGAGAAAGAGATAGAACAGCGAAAGAAAATTAGGTTGAAACAGAGTGAGTCACAAGTGAAAATGGATACGAGCAGAAAGTTGGTCAGAGGAAACGAGGCTTATAGGAACTAAACAAGAAAATGAAAAATGGATGTAGAAATGTCACCCAATTTTTTTCACAAAATAAATACAAGGAGGTAAACTTATAGCAGGAGACATGACCACAAGGAAATGAGCAGCGAGATAAGAGAAATTAACCATAAAAGAAGCCATAAACAGAATAGGACAATGAATAAGTAAAGGTAATATGAGGCTGAATCAGTAAAAGGAGGTAAGTAAAGGGGCAGGGAGGACATAGTATGTGGAAGAACCATACAATGATAAGGAGAGAGTGGAGGTAATAAAAGAAAATTAAATAAAAGAGTTAAATGAAAATATTATAACGTTTGCTGGGTTGCTGGGCTTCCTACAGAATTACTAAAACAAATGGGTTGGAATGGAATTAACTATTTAATTGAGATAGTTAATGCAATATACTACAAAGGAGACTACCCAAGTGTGGGACACCTGTCTGGTCACCATTGTCGCCTGCAGCACCCTCTTTTCTCCCTCAGGTACTTACTGCTCCTGACCCTGCTCCTGATGAGGATCCTGCATCCGGCCCTATGGACCCAGACACCCCACCCGGCGCCCCCGAGGACTTTGCACCTGCCACGAGAGAAGCACCACATCCCTCGCCTGTTCAATCTTCTCTTATCCACAACCCTCCTTCTCCCTCTGCTTTTCCCACAGATTTCGTGTCACTAGACGGAGTCGTCACCCTTAGCGGCCGAGTGGTTCACAACCCCGCCGGTTATTTCTCACATGTGGGATACAACCCTGCCGACAACAAGTTTCCTGCAGCGCTTGGAGGGGAGGGAGAGTAGTGTAGTGGATACTCTCCCCTACAACTGCCGATTGGTCACTTGCCGCCCACTTATCATCCAACCAGCGACGAGTTCCACAAATCAGTCCTCTCGTTCAAACTGCAAGGTGATTGGTCAGTTCCCGCCCTTATCTTAGCCATTAGCAGCATTTCTCATCTTTGCATTTCGATTCTTGATCCGGCAGAATGATATAAATACCCCATGCCTCGCCGTGAAGGTCACAAAATAAAAGCCTAAGAGTCATATATAACATCAGTTACGAAGAAAGAGTAACAAACGAAGAACTCCATAGAAGAGCCAACATCAACGCAGTAAACATAGACATCTACATCCAAGCCAAAAGAACATGGGAACAAGTACGAGAGTTAGACTCAGAAACTGTAGCAAACTGGCTCGACAACGAACCAGTAAGAAGAGCAAGAGAAGAACACGCTTGGTTCAGATTAAGCAGAATAAGAGTCAACAATCCTCCACCAATACCAAAATACATTTAAAAATTATCAAATTTAACACAAAAACAAAAAGAACTGTATAGCCAATAAATACTGTACCTTCAAGTCAAGCTTCAATCTTTCAATTAAACCAAAAAAATAGGACCACCTCCTTGTGAACAAAGTAGCAAGTTGGATCCTTCACCTCTTCTTAGAAATTAAACTCCCCTACTATAAACAAAGCGCTTCAATTCTCTAAAACAGAAAAATGTTTCATTAAAAAGATGAGAATGAGCAAAGGACACTATCCTTGGCCTCTCCAACAATTGTCTTCTTGCCCCTTCCTTCCACTCTTATTAAAACAAAAGATACGCTGCTCAGCCAGCTCCACAAGAACCTAGCTAGAGGTCGTCACCCCTTGGAGCAAAAATAAACATATTTTTAACTAAATGAAAAAGGCTTGAGAGCTAGAACCTAATCACGCAAGATGTAAGTTCAAATATAATTATTATAACCTCAGCATATCTGGTTGATTCGGATACTGTCAATCACTTACTTTCCTTCAAATTTCCTCCCTCTTTTTCCTTGATCCTAAACCAATCCCCCCCTCCCTCCCCCAAATTGCCACCAAAGTACTTCCAATCCTAATCCCGGCCCTCCCACTCAGCATTACAAGCAATAGCTCTCTACCTTTTCTCCAGGCGTCAAGACAAGTCAAGAAGGTCAGGGCACTAACTCCATAGATAACAGCCATCTTACAGATGACAACGGGGTAAAAGCTACAGAATCTGTAGACAAAGAATTGATTTTCAGAAATTTCTGGAGTAACATATATAAAATCACAGAAGAAGAAAACAGAAACTACTGTAGAGTAACAGAACAGATGGTAACAACACACATTACACTAACCACAGAGAAATGGCAACCACCAAGAACAATAGACCTCAACATACTAAACAGTGCAGACACATTAACCTCGCCAATCACCACAAAAGACGTAACAAACATAATAACCAGTTTTAAAAATAAAGCACCTGGACTATGTCAGATAAACAAAACCGTCCTTCAAAACATACCGACAACACTGATAAAACAACTTACACAGATCTTTAACGCCTCACTAGCAGCAGAACTCTTCCCCACGAGATTCAAAACGGCCAAAATCAGACTCGTACCCAAACCCGGAAAAAACCCAACAAGGCCGGAAAATTACAGACCTATATCCCTATTAGAAACACCAGGCAAAATGCTAGAAAAAATAGTCAACAACAGACTCAGAAACTATCTAGAACAGGAAAACAAATATAACCGCAGACAACATGGATTCAGAAATAACCGGGGCACAAACACGGCTATTGCAC
>NW_024737097.1:11493658-11600907 GCF_018991925.1 Homarus americanus
TAACATTCTCGAAAAAATTTAAGTTAAGTATATCGGTTCGTGGGTTTCGGGTGTCAACACAGTACTTGTTTCAAGACGCGGGGGAAGATTTCTTGTAGTTTCTTAATTCTGCAATGTCAGTAAATATCAGGTCGTCCAGAAGACCATGAGACATTGTTCTTGCCACGTCTGACAAAAAAACACAACAATATTGCCCCAAATATAAGAAAAACCAGAGTTACATCACTTAATTCACCAGCGACGGTCGTGATGCTTAACGCCTAGAGAAACTTGCTCTATTTTCTTAAGTATACATTGTAAAGCAATATACAGTTGTCTGGAGTATCCTCAGACA
Organism: Homarus americanus; assembly: GCF_018991925.1. Taxonomy (NCBI): domain Eukaryota; kingdom Metazoa; phylum Arthropoda; class Malacostraca; order Decapoda; family Nephropidae; genus Homarus; species Homarus americanus. The sequence continues at coordinate 11,493,993 of NW_024737097.1, forward strand.
TTCACCTTGCTATTTTTGGCAAAAGAAAAAAACAAAGCTAATCACCTTGCTATATATATATATATTTTTTTTTTTTTTTTTTTATACTGTATCACTTATTTTTGGAGGACTGTGAGAACATAAGGCATTCATTTTGTTATACCTGGCCACATGTATTCTAAAAAAAAGTAACAATCAAACGTCAACCAAGGCAAGGCCGTAGTCCTTGCGGTGCAGAGCTAAAGTTTATGACGTTACAGCGGTGTGTCCTTACTGTATATAGTCCTTGGTTGATACCATGTATGTATGATAACGTTTAAATGATATGTTAAATTTTAGTAACATACAAAGCATCAGCTTAAGGAATAAATAGTACAGTAAAAAAAAAATATTCTATACAGACGAGGGTGCAAGGGTGTGTCGAGATGAAAGTCGTTTTGTTTGAAACCTTTCTTTTCGAGGAGTCACATAAATAGGTAATAAAAAGCAACCATCAACCATTAGAACTGACTACTTGGCCTGACTCATGTTAGTGTCCATTATTTCTGCTCGTAGCAACACGATTAGCGGCAGATACATTAACGTTTTATGTTTCAACTACAAATTAAAACTTTTTGCTCTTTTGCCCCATGTTTAATATGACTAAGGCGTGCTTGTCACTGGTTAGCCGATCTGATCAAACGTCATCATTCCGCTTGAGAAAAGACCGTCTGTGAAAGATAGTAACGTACTTGTGCGTGTGAGGGAAACATTTGTATGAGAAGAGAACATGCGTGTAATAGAGAAATGTGTATGGGAGGGGAACGTGTGTCAGAGGAGTGTATGTTTCAAATGAGAATAACTAAGATTGGAACATGTGAAATAGGAGAAAACCTGTGTGAATAAGTAAAAGCTGTGTGAAAGTGGAACATATGCGTGAGGGAACATGTTTTTAATAAGAGAAGGTGTGTTTGGTAAAAGTACTTTTGTGTAAGGGGAGAGCATGTGTATGAGAGTACATATGTTTAAGAGGGTAATATTTATGTGTGATGGAGAAAAAAACGTGTGTGAGAGGAAATGCTGTGTGAAAGGGGAGGAAACGTAAGTAGAAGTCCAACAAATATTTTGACGGGTTGACAGAGCTATTACTATTAAGTCTCAGCAATCGGTTATGTCTGCAGAGGGTTTGTTTCTTGACATTCTTTGGCCACATTGTCTTGTACACTTGATCGGACACTTATCATTTATGAAACAACTTAGAAGCCTCAGAGCAATATTAGTCACTCGCCCCAAGTATATCCTTTCGAGTAGAGAAGAAAAATAAAAGCTGTAATACGAGCCTACATCATAACTTTTCACTATAGTTGTATCGCTTCTCAGGCGAACACTTAGTGGATTGAATAATCTAAGGGAGGCAGGAGTACAAGTTTAGCCATGAATAATATTATCTGGAAAGGTGTTATCCTGTGTCCCCCGCCACCCTCTTATGCATAGTAAGCGACCCAAGCCACGCTCTTGTTTACCTGGAGGGACAAGTGCAGGAATAATCAGGCATCAGTTTGCTGGTTATCTCTTCCAGTTTCTTACAGCAAATATATTACACGCTAAATGTACATAAAATTTGGAATTATAAAACACTTCTTACCCTCTAGCACACCTAAAATAGTTACTCACGCAACCATCTATCAGATCTCAGCACACCTTTCACCATTCCACCACACACACAGACACACACACACACACACACTTTCCCCTCAACTTCAACACATTTTTCTTCTTCCCCGTAGCATCACCTCTATCCACATACCAACACATCCGTTTCCACATCCCGCACAACACTGTACCTCAGTGCCACTTAATCGTATCTTAGTTTATTTTGTTCATGCTTGACCCCTAATTGTGTTTTCATACATTTGGACACATGACTGAAAACAGTTTAAGCTGCAACAGAACAACGCAGCCCAGAAATCACTGTTGAAGCTCTCCGGCCATTGACTCAAGTAAAACAGATGGTGTGTGATAGCAGTGATTTACTGAGGTAGTTAATCAAATATCACGAATATAAAGTTCATAGTAAGGATTCTTGTGATCTATAAAATCTTCAACAATTTTGTACCTGTTCTTAGAATGTGAAAATCGTCATAGTAACGAGAGCATAAAATATATGAAGTTAACAGCATTTTTCTTAAATTTTATGCAAAAATAAGAGTAATATAGATACTAGCTTGGGTACCTGGCATTGCCCGGTTCCTAGAATTAGAGCTGACCCTGGCTGACAGAGCTCAGCCGGAGTGGCGGTAAAGACGACCGGATCCTCAGCCCTGGCAGCAATGAACCAGCCAGGAACCGCCTGAAAGCTTACGACGAATGAGTAAAGTGATTGAGGCGATGCAGCTACAATGGTCCCATTGATATTCCTGCTTTTGGTGCTTTAATTGTGTGTAATATTGGCACGAGTGTAATATGTTCTTTTCTCTTTGATCACAGTCTACATTGCATAATACTACACTAATAAAGTAGCTAATGGCTGGTCATGTCGAGCCTCGGGGGTAAATGACGGGAGAAAGAGTTGAGAATCATGAATTAAAGGGCCTTTTCATAGCCTACGTCCGTCCTCGGACAAAATTACTGTAAGTGCACATGCAAAAATAGACATATCAAAATACAGAACTTATACCAATTTTGGTATAAGTTCTGCCGAAGCAATACATCCCCACAGAAGCCGACACACCCCCTAAAAGTGGGCCCTACTGTTATTTTTGCATGTGCACTTACTGAAATATATATACTGTAATATATATATATATATATATATATATATATATATATATATATATATATATATATATATATATATATATATATATATATGTGTGTGTGTGTGTGTGTGTGTGTGTGTGTGTGTGTAACCGGCCGGAATCCTCTCACTTGGGTTTTTTATTATAGTGGATGGTAATGCAGTGGAAGCGCCCCTTTCAGAAAAACCCGAACCAGCACAAACACAATTACTTTTAAAAATATTCTCCGTAACCTGTGGAAAGATAGCACCTGTGATTGGGGTGAATGAGACCCACTGTAAAATTTGACACTTCTATTCCCTCCAAACACTACAACCACAATCAATAATGGTACAACAGCATTTGCGCACCTCTTAGCCTGGCTAAAAACACTACACTGGGGAACAAAAGTTATACATGATATCAAAAATAGGTAGAAATATTAAATGCCTTATGAGCACTATTAAGGTAACAGAGCTACTTACACCAGAATGAGGAGCTCATCTGAAAACAGTTCCTCATTATCTCACATCCCTTAGTGACACATAAACATTAGAAAACAATAGTATCAAATTAGTAAGAAATGTTGCTTACACACATGAACAGGCCTTAAAGGCATTCAACAAAATAATATCAGTCACTGAGAGAATGGTATGAAAAATTAAGAAATTTTTAACTCCACCGTGAACAGGCCTTAAGGGCATTCAACAAAATAATGTCAGTCACTGAGAAATGGCATAAAACATATAAAGAAATTATTAGCTCCACCATTGTCAATCATAGCCTGTATGGGATGACCCACAACTACTACAATCCTAACTGCCCAATAACCCGAAAGGTGTAACTACTAGCCTGTCAAGGAGGCCGGCATTTACAAGAACCCCGAGAAAATCACTCATGACCCATCAGGCAGGCGGGTGCTCTGCTGTTTTTTTTTCAGTACTTTCTCTAGAATCTCAGGAGTCATGAATGTTTTTCTCCACCAATACCCGTAAAACATACTCCTTAATCTCACACACAGGTTCCGAATGCACCCGTATTTTTTAAGGGACTAACAAGCCCTTCACAACTTTGGATAGGAATTCTTACATCTCACGTGTGAAAATCAACCATGAGGAGCGCTGTTTTCACACCTGGACTTGGAAATTCAAAACACCTTACCACCCTTTCCCTTAACATGCATCACACTAGCTCAGAACACACCCATACTGGGGAGATAAAATGTCTCTAACTACCCACTTGACTCCTGGTCTCGGTGTGTGACCGTTCATTCACCCAGACTGCCTTAGTTTACACTCAGTACATCCATGAACCGGAAGAGAGTGACTGCCAGCCAATGAAACTCTGTCCAGCTGAGGGAAAGGTTCTATTTCCCCGTCCTGTAACAAAATTTTCTGACTGACCGAAGACACGTGGTGTTGTGAATCCCAATAGGGAGAACTGATCAACCAATGAGGATGATGGTCCCACGTACTTTAGTTGTCGGGGGCACTCGTTCACTCAGGAGGTCCCAGCTAAAACCTTGCTAACCAGTGACAAGCCTGCTCCGATCGTTCCAATCGCGACAATCGGCAATCATCAATCGTCAACCGACAGTCGTCAAATGCAGTCATCAATCGCAGACATCAATCGTCAATCATCAATCGAGTGGGTTCTGACGAAACCCTGCAATGAACTCTCTGTTAGCTTATTGTTAACTTCTTCTCTGCTCTTTCTAAACCCTGTCTGAGATCGAATGAAACTTACTTGTTATACTGCATGTCATAACACAAAGGAGACCAGACCACGTGACCGTTTGCCCTGGCCGGAAGCGCAGACCGTCCTGTCTGTTCGAACGCTTCGGCGCGACTGACGCCTAGTGAGAGGCATCCCCTTAAGGCGTCCGCCTGAGCTAGTGACATATTTTACAGCATAACTAATAGCTTCGTTGGGATACACGTAACATACTTAGACTGCGAAACGATCTATAATAATTGTAAATTTAATAAATGTCATTTAATTTCATGATTCGCGTCCATTTTAATTCGGAAATTACATTTAAGATCGTATAGGCCTAGTTCCAAAAGTTCTCACTACGTGTGGGTAAGCGCCACCCTCGCCCAGTCAACCTCTCTCGTAGGCTAAGATGACTCAGCGTATCTCCGTATTGTTATTTATGTACTAACGTCTCTAAATATCACACGGAAATTTCTGAATATTACAATCGACCCCCCTAAAAAAAGACAGCACTGTCCTCATGTGCTGAGAAAAAGTATGCATACGACCCCCCTAGAAAAGACCCGCTCTAATTATTGCATATCACACCTGCAACATGCTTAAAGCAGCATTTCCGTCTCCAACTTCCGGCTGCCCTTCTCTCTCCCGCTGACACTCGACCCCCCTAAAAGAAAACAGCACTGTCCTCATGTGCTGAGAGAACAACTTAGAGCCACCTTCAAATCTGCATGATTCCAACTCGCAGCCAGCAACTCCACTTCTTGCCTTGTCCTTGAACTAGAGAACTTGTCAACAAATTAAAACCAACCAACCAAACACGCTCCCCTTTTGCCTGGCCCTTGAACTAGAGAACCAATGTCAAAAATAATACTCAGTCCAAATCAAACGCTCTCACGTCTGTGTTTCCGGTTACTACGACGATCGACTCAATCCACGCCTCCGAACTTCATGCCAGCAGACCAGCCCTCTGACAATGCACCAGTCCATATTAGTGAGGCCCTGGCCATTACAACCGTACACTCAATCCCGCTCATGACAGCAACCACAACTCAACGTACATTTCTGACCTAGCCATCTCTCCACATCTCTCTGCCTTAATCACGACTCCTCCGACTCCCTTAGTCCTCAGTCCCTGTTCTGCTTGCTAGCTTCATCCTTGGCCGCCTGTTTAATTCTCGTCATCATGCCCGACTGGGGTGGGGGCCCCTCGTCTTCATCTTCAGATTCATCCATCACCGTGTCTCCCGGGTGCCTTAGGGGTGGAGCAGCCTTCAAGTTGCTCCGGTTTTCCACTCTAGCAGCCAGATCTCCTTCCCCACTGGGCTCAATGAGGTATAAGCCCGGCCTAGGATTTAGGACCTCGACAATGTGCCATCTCGTGTCAAACCAATGGTTTTGGAGCTTACACCGGCCTATTTTTGCATTGTTCCTCAAAAAAACTCCTGGCCTACTTCCCAGTTACTCCCGTGGGCTTTCTCCTCTCGTTTCCTTCGGTTTATTTCCTTGCGTCTCCGCACATTGATCTCCACGGCCTCCTGCAACCTCCGTTGCCGGTCTCTGATCACCATCACCCACTCATCTACCGGCTCTGGGTCTACCTCTGGCCAGGTCAAACGGCAGGTTTGGTTCTCTCCCGTAAAACAACAGGAATGGGGAAAACTCCACCGTGCGTGTGGAGTCGCGTTGTATTGTGACACCACTGCCTGCAGATGCTCAGGCCACTTATTCTTTTCCTCCTCCTCTAAGGTGGCTAGCACACTGTGCAGGGTTCTATTGAACCGTTCCACCATACCATTTCCCTGCGGGTGGTATGCTGACGTCCTGATTTTCTTCACCCCAAAGGTGGCACAAATTTGTCGGACCAATGAACTGCCAAAATTTCGGCCCTGATCTGTCAGCAATCGCTCCCACTGCCAGGAAGATTTGATTCACCAGGATCTTTGCAATCGTCGAGGCTTTCTGGTCTTTGGTGGGAAAGGCCCAAGTGTAATGACTGTATATGTCAATCATTATCATGACATTCTCCATTCCTTGCCGCTTGTCCAGCAAGGTGAAATCTGCGGCCAGCGTCTCTAATGGTTTGGTAGCTTCAATCGTCCCTAAATGCAGCTGGAATTTTGGCACTTCATCTTTTGCCACGCCACACCTTTCACAGCTGGCTATGTAGTCCCGCACCGTTTCTCCCATGCCTGGCCAGAAACCTCGCTCCTGCACCAGCGACAAAAGTACGATCTCGTCCCTGGTGACCAAACTCGTCGTGGCAGGCTCTAATCAAAGCCTCCTGCAAGTTTGGAGGTAATGCTGGCACGTCCCTATATAGATTCTTTCCTTCCGGTCTCCTATGCCAGACAACCTCTTCTCTTACGATCAGGGATTGCCTCGCTCGGTACAACCTGCGGAAGTCATCATTTTGGAGCTCTACCAGTACTTCATCCTCCAACAGCTCTCCCGCCAACCATCTTCGCATTTTGGTAACAGTTCATGCCTTCTTGCTCCCTATGCAGTCCATCTATCGTCCACAGTTCATTCCTTCCTGCCCCATTCTCCTCTACGACCTGCATAGCTGTATACTCTTCCTCACTATCTTCCTCCTGTTCCGTCGAGATCCTAGATAGAGTATCCGCAACCGAGTTGTTTTTCCCCGGCTTGTACTTTATAGTGAAGTCAAACTGCTCGAGATCCGCATTCCACCTACTTTCCACGGCACCTAGCTTAGCCTTCTCTCGGTGACTGAGTGGGTTGTTATCTGTATAGACGGTGAAATGTTTCCTCGTCAAACAATCCCTGAATTTGACTACTACTGCCCATTTGAGTGCGGGAACTATAGTTGGTCATGTTACGTTCTGATTTCCTCAGGCCCCGGCTCGCATAGCACACCGGATGCAGTCTGCCGTCCTTCCACTGGCACAGCACCGCACCTAGCCCACTAAAACTTGCCTCTGTCTCTAATATAAACTCCTGAGTAAAATCTGGGCAAGTCAACACCAGTGTCTGCGTCACCCTGTCTTTCAGTTGCTCGAAAGCCTGTTGCTGTCCCTCTTCCCACTCACTATCTACCCGATCCTTAGATTTCCCATGCATCAACGCATGCAGTGGGGCAGCTATTTGGGCAAAACCTTTAACAAATTTCCTATAAAATGACGTGAACCCTACAAAAGACCGCACATCTTTGACCGTCTGAGGGACTGGACAATCTCTTACTACCCTAATTTTCTCGGGATCAGCTGTGATTCCTTCAGCTGACACCTGATATCCTAAATAGCTTACTTTGGAGGCCATTATTTCACACTTTTTAGGTTTAAATCTTAGATTATTCTCCCTCATCCTGCAAAACAGTTCCCTCAATCTGACTACATGCTGATCTATTGTACTTGAAAACACCATAACATCATCAAGATATACAAGCAACGAGGAGAAGATCTTTTCCCCTAGAATCCGCTCCATGTATCTCTGAAAGGTTCCCGGACTATTTGACAATCCCATAGGCAGTCGCCTGTACTCAAGTCTCAAGGTGTCCGAAGCTTGTGCTGAAGGCAGTCTTCGGACGGTCTGAAGGTTTTACTTCGATCTGGTGGTATCCAGCCGCCAGATCGAAAGTTGAGAAAAACTGGGCCCCTCTCAGAGATTCTAGAGTTTCATTTATCCTAGGCAGAAGAAACGCATCGCGTACCGTGACCTTATTTAAGTTACAGTAGTCAATGCACAACCTCAGTGTTCCTTCCTTTTTCCTCACTACTACAATGGCGGCAGAGTACGGACTCTCACTATGCTGGATTACTCCCTGATCTAACAGCTGGCTAATGTGCTGCTTCACCTCTTTGTACCTGGTTTGGAGGGATCCTCCGGTATGGCACCCTAACTGGCCTGTCTGTTGTCACTGGGATCTCATGGTGAACCCCAATGGCCGTTCCTATGGGCTGGTCCTCCCCTTCAAAAATATCGCTAAACTCTTCTACTAAACCCCTAACTGTACGCTCTTGTTCCTCATTCATATTCTCCGTGTGCACTTTGACCTCCATAAGGTATCCTGTCGAACTGTCCTCACATACACCTCCTCACTGGTGGCTGCCTCGACTTCCGTCCCAGAAGCCACCTTCCCAATCCGCCAATTGCCCCTCAATTTCCTACGACGCTCAGACAGATTTGTCACCAACACCTGGGTCATGCCTCTCACCACTCTCACGGCTGTCGGCAACACTATCACACCCTCAGGCATCCAACCTTCATCCTCCATTGTTAGAGGCTCAATCACTACTTCTTTGCTAGCTGCCTGGCTTAATGAGGGAACACATACTGACAGCAACCGACTACTCCGGGGAGGGATGGTTGGTTTTTCCTCCTGTCCGTCGTACAATACCCCAGACTGGTGGCCTCTACAACACATAACTGCCTAATCTCATTCAAGCAATCTTCCCACTGGGCGGTGCTTCTGGCTTCCCTGCACAAGTGGTACATGTGCTGCCAGATCTCCACAACCTCCCCCAGCACATTCATACCCAACAACCCAACATGCGATTGCCCCTTACCCCGGGTCTCAATCCCTGGACAAACCAACAGCCCCACATCGGTAACTTCCACCCCACAGACGACCATAGTGACCCGAATACACCCCACACATGGCACGGAGGACCCCGACGCCCCTCTTACCCATACCCGAGTGGGCTGCAACACCACGCCTGCAGGCTCCAGCTCCTGACGGTAGAAGTTTTCATCAATTAACGACACTTCTGCTCCAGTATCTGCTTGACCCCCACATCTCACGACCCACTACCAGCATCGAAACCTTGGGACACTCTGCTTTCAGCCTGAAGGTACCTTCGGTCCTTCTGTCATGATTAAGTTTGTCATGCGGACTACGCTTGACCACGGGTCCGCTCTCTCCTGGTTCGTAACATCACTGGCGGAATCTATTGGTTGGGCCAGGGGCGGTTGGCGGGGACTGCCTGGCCCCGGCCATTTCCCGACCGCCAGTTCTGGCTATTGCTTCCAGTCCGATACTGGCCATTGGCCACATATCCCCTTGGGGCATTCTCTACTAGTCCGGACCTGTTCCTGCAATGGAAACTGCGGTGGCCCGCCTGTCCCCATGCGTAGCACGTCGGTGGGATCGAGCCCCCAGCCTGCGGACCGTTTTCTCTTCCCTTGGTCAGCGCTTCCTCACCCAAGGACTCTCGTTTGTGTTCCGCCTCTCTCAGCCCCGTGATCCAAGCATCTAGACTGCGGTGGGGATTCTTCTGGATCTCCTCCGATAACCACATACGGATACTTTTCTCCTTTACTCCCCGAGTGATCACATCTCCCAACAGGACAACATCATATTTATGTCCATGGCGGCTCAATTCGTCGTTTAAGTCGAGCATAGCATCATAATATTCAAGGAGCGTTTCGTCACTCCGTTGTGTCCGATTTATGACCTTCTGAATGGCGTCGAACATGGCCGTCTGCCCGCCGTATTGCTGCGTCAAGTAGCTAGTTAACTCGTCTACCGTTTCCCAATCTCTGCGTGCATTGTATACACGATCTGCCGCAGGCCCCGCAAGATGCTTTACTATGAATTGTATTCGACCGGCTTCGTCTCCGTCTATCAGCTTGAGGGTTCTGTCAACCTCTCTTAGCCACTTCCCTACCTCTACTCCTGTCCTACCGTCAAACTTAGACATGGTCAACCCGGCCCCGAGACTAACTCTCACTCCAGTATTGTGCTTCTTAATCTCACACATTGTCTCTTCATGCTGTGTTTGATATCGTGCCTCTCCCCTGTCTAGTGCATCCCCCAACTGAGCTCGGTGTTGTCGATGTTCCTCCCCTGACTTTTCCACTTGGGTCTGATACTCCCCCCTTAACTGTTGCAATTGTGTATGATACTCTCCCCTTAACTGTTGTGCATATACTCCAAACTCCCCCATGATTTGGTTCGCCCATGCCTGACATTCCCCATTGATCTTCCCCCCTAGCTGTTCAATACGTTCCTAACATTCTCCCCGAATTTCTCCCGCTAACTGTTCAATATGTTCCTCATGTTCTCCCCGGATTTCTCCCTTTAACTGTTCAATACATTCCTGTATTCTCCACGGACTTTCCCCTCTAACTGTTTAATACGTTTTACGAACTCCTCCCTCAACTGTACCAACCCCCAGCTGTCTTTCCCTCTCCCCGAGTACACCCGCACCGTTAATCACAACAAGCCCATTCCCGCGTAAAACATGAGTAGAACTGAGGTCACACACTCATCAATAATTAATCACCAACCGACAGTCGTCAATCGCAGTCATCAATAGCAGTCATCAATCGTCAATCATCAATCGAGTGGGTTCTGCCGAAACCCTGCAATGAACTCTCTGTTAGCTTATTGTTAACTTCTTCTCTGCCCTATCTAAACCCTGTCTGAGATCGAATAAACTTACTTGTTATACTGCATGTTGTAACACAAAGGAGACCAGAGCACCTGACCCTTTGTCCTGGCCGGACACGAAGACCGTCCTGTCTGTTCGAACGCTTCCGCGGGACTCACGCCTAGTGAGAGTGCGTCCCCTCAAGGCGTCCACCTGAGCTAGTGACATACTTTCCCGCATAACTACTACCTTCGTTGGGACACACATAACATATTTAGACTGCGAAACGATCTATAATAATTGTAAATTTAATAAATGTTATTTAATTTCATGATTCGCGTCCATTTTAATTCGGAAATTACATTTAAAATCGTATAGGACAAGTTCCAAAAGTTCTCACACACACATATATATATATATATATATATATATATATATATATATATATATGTGTGTGTGTGTGTAATATTCAGAAATTTCGTGTGATATTTAGAGACGTTAGTATGTAATACCAGTATGGCGATACGCTGAGTCATCTTAGCCTACGCGAGAGGTTGATCATGAGGGTGGCGCTTCCACATATTTTTTTTTTTTTTTTTCATTAGCCCTATAAAGCACGCGGACTTCTACATATAATCAAAACCTCACCCCGCCAGGATTCGAACCCACGATCTTATAATTGTGACTGGAGAATGCTACCTCTGGGCCACCAGGACACTAAAAGCAGTCTTAGACTCTGTGATATTTCACACAAAGCCTGTTCAACGAGCTTATGGCGCCATGGGCTCGAATCCCGGCGGGGTGAGGTGTTGATTATATGTAGAAATCCGCGTGCTTTATTGGGCTAATGAAATATATATGGATCCTCGTGTTTCGAAGCCGGATTTGGTAAAACGTTGCTCTGATCACCTAAGCGGCACGGGTGGTCCCCATTAGAGGTTCACCGCGCCATAAGCTCGTTGAACAGGCTTTGTGTGAAATATAACAGAGTCTATGATTTCTTTTAGTGTCCTGGTGGCCCAGAGGTAGCATTCCCCGGTCACAATTATAAGATTGTGGGTTCGAATCATGGCGGGGTGAGGTGTGATTTTGACTGCCCCTGAAGCATCGTGACATCTAGATCAAGGGTGAAATATGAGGTGATAAATAAGATTATAAAAGAAACGAATAAAAGTGAAAAAGAAGATATAAAACATGACAAAAGAAGAAACGAAAATAAAGAAGATAGAATTACGCATACATGAAAAAGGAGAGGATTATAAAACTCTACGTTAGGTGGTCATCAACATTCATTTCTAGACAAGTGTGAACTTAATTTACCATGTCAAGAAGAGTTTTTTCCACTTCCTTTAAACTTTTACTACAATAAGAACATTAATGTAGTTGGCCAGGACCCACGCCTACGGGCGTGTGTCGCTCATCATACACATTGTATGTCTGCTACGACACAATCCTCTCTGAGCCAGTAAACATTTTTTATTTTGACGCAACAATTTATTACTGTAAGAAGCTAATCATCTCTCATTACTGTCTCTGCTCGGGTTCCCACAGATTCACTGTCATTATTTCAACAGATTCTGAGAACTTTTATATTTGTTTACGATCGACGACTAAATGTACGATTGTTTCTAATGTTAAAATTATTTTTTCGTGGTAAATATGGTAGAGATAAATGTCCTTGCTGACGATGTTAAAAATTAGAGGACATCCATAAAAGAGTGTTCACCTTGGACTGATCTCAATAGTACATGTTAATTAACACACCTCATATCAACTCATATGATTCATATTACGATCCACAGTCACTAAAACATGTAGCTATGAACTTTTTTACGTTATCCACTCGAAACGAAGCGTTTTCTCGGGTAAGGAGACACCGTTCATTTTCTATAATACAACTGAAGGGCAACCATGAAAAATATGTAGTGTAGGTAAATTTGTATTTACGATGTAATATGTATGTATAGCCGCAAGATGTATATACCTGTTTTGAATTGAAACATTCAAGATCCATTGTGAGTGATGTTGAAAGCTTCAATTGTATTTGATTTTAGTAAAATTGTCAAGTAAGTCCTTTATATATACCTATATTTTGTCAAGGCTTTCGAACGTGTACCACATGAAAGGCTGAAAATTAAACTGGAAGGGTACGGATTCGGGGAAATGTCATAGCGTGGGTCAGAGACTTGCTGCATGGCTGCAATCAGTGTGTAATGATAAATGGTATGAAATTGTCATGTGTACCTGTGACAACCGGGGTACCAAAGGGCAGTGTATTGGGCCCGTTGTTATTTGTCTGTTTCATAAATGTTTCTGTTTGTAACATATAGATGACACTATTGTAGTGGACGTCTCCCCTACAACCCCCTATAACTGCGTAGCGGCGTCACCACCTGCCACCACATTCCAACGTGCCGTTGCCTAGCAACCAAGCGAGAGCTGTCCCAAGATGTTACCGTATCTTAGCAACGGAACCAGTCACCGGCGACTTTCTGGGTTTTCCCAACATGACTCATGGCGGCTGCTGCTGGGTATATAAGCTCTGTCTCTCCATTGAGATTCATTCTGACCATTCTTCTTGAACAAGCAACACCTCCTCCTCCGCCGCTGCCTGGCTGCCTTAGCTCCTCCTCGCCTGCCTGGCGGTCCTCGCTCCCGCCAGCGAGCATGGCGACCCACCAGCTGTCCTTCTCTGAGCTTCCTCACCAACCAACTCTCATTCTGCCCATCTTCCTGAACAAGCAACACCTCCTCCAGCAAGCTCCACGCTGTTAGCATTCATTCAATCAGGAGGCCAGCAACAGGCAACATCTTCTCTAACGAAGCTCCTGCACATCTACCTCCTTCAACACGCTACTCACCGAACGTCTTCTACTGAGCAGCTCCCCACCACACGGCACCTCCAGCACCAGACTGTCTATCATATAACTTATATATTATACAAGAAAACCACATTAGAGTTTCCTTCCATCCTGAGTGCTAGACAACATTAATATCTCGATACCCCTACAACACCCTTTCCACCTGCAGGCCAGACACAAAAAGACGATGCCTACATGGCGGTTCTCGAAGTCATGTACGATGGTTGCTATTCTGGCTGTTGAATCTTGATAAAGTTTCCTCTTAGGTGGTGCTGGATCTCTTGCAATAATCTGGTTGATGGTGATGTTGGTCAGTGCCTGCTCCCTCTTCAACACTTCAAGAAATTTCCAGATATTTGGAAGGAATGAAGTAATGTTAGCTTGCATATGATTACACCATCCTTCCAAGGAGTTGTTGATACGAGGTAAATCTTTGTCAACACGATCATAAATATTCCACATTGCTGACAGGTAAACATGGAGCTCGCCTATTATGTCGAAGTTGTCTGCCAATGTATGTATCTTCGAAGTAGTCTATAACAGGATCAGCTTCAGGTGGCATAGTCTCTTGCAGTGTCTCAAATGCGTCAACCACTTCAGCTTGTGGGATGAATGCCAGAGCTGGTAGCATTCGAATTTTCAGGGCAAAGTCAGCATCAATTTGATATTTTCCTTGGAGTCCCTAAGATTGCACCTAGCGATATATGTTTTGCGATAAGTGGTAGAAACATTCCTTGACTGTTGCATTGGGGAAGACCTTGTAGTGGACGTCTCCCTTACAACTGCGTATCAGCATTCCGATGCGCCGCCGTATCCTAGCAACCAAGCGAGCGGCGACAGCAGATGTTACCATAACCTAGCAACGGAACTAGAGACCGGCGACTTTCTCGGGTTTTCCCAACATGACTCATAGAGGACTCGCGGCTGCTGGGTATATAAGCTCTGTCTCTCCATTGAGATTCATTCAACACTCGCCAGCCAGCCTTCGTTGTGAACGGACGTCTCTCTAGACCCCTCACTGCAAAGCCAGCCAGCCTATCTCTTACCACTGACAAACTGCACTCAATCATCATCAACCTCATTGCCGTTACTTCATACAACAGGGAAGCTCGTTCCAGACAACGCCCTTTCTGTGCCTCCCTACTGATCAGGGGTGACTCCTGATCAGTGGCGGCCCTGACTGGGAGATCTGTAACGGTTTTTCTGCAGCGGACTTGGGCCGCGATCCCACTGGTGCACTTGCACCATTGGCTATTTCTCCTTGGTCTTCCTTCTTTTTCGCTCTGGCCTGGGGACCTGCACCCTAGAGGTGTATTCGTCCTTGGGTCCCCCCTGTAACTGTTCACCTCCACTGTAGGAGATTGTGAACACGAAAGGGGGTAGGAGCAGAACTCCCCCCCCCCTCCGCCGAGCCTTCCTGGGAAACCGTGATCGTGCGTGTTCCACCTGGGAAGGGGGTCGCAATCCTGAATCCTTACCCCCCCCCCCAATTAGGTACACTAGCTCACGCCTATAAGTGAGCATTCAGTAACACTAGGGAAGTAGGATCCCCTGACGGGGCTTTCGGGACAGTGTTGCGGGAACCACTCTACGACCACTCGACCAACAAGTGGCGGTGGGGAGTGTTGTAATTCTTGTAACAAACTCTGTCCTGGAATAGGTAGGTCTCAAGTCTGAAATCACGCAAGGGTGGCATGTCCACCACACACCCTCTAGAATGAGGGCACACCGGATACGGATACGCTCCCATGAAGGGGGCGTGACTGACGGAAGAAAAAATGAATTAGCAAGACTCCTTACTACAACACTACTGATCAAAATTTCCAACCTTATCACGACCAAGGACTCCTTCATCGCCCTGTGCCTGACTGAGAATGATGTTGACCAACTCCTATCGAACGACAGCACAAGGAAACTGAAGTCCGCGAAATTCGAAGTTGCAATCCCTCCTCAACTCCGAGCGAGGAAGTCAATCGTGATCAAAAAATTAGATAAAGCAATCACTGAAGAATCTAGCGAACAGGAATTGGCATCTGATATAGAAGACAAAAATGAATGGGCCAAGGTGGAGGAAGTTATCAAGCTGCCCAGACTGCCATCCATGCTGAAAATACGGTTCACTGGAATAGCCATGGCCCAAAAAGCAATCCAGGAGGGACTGTGTCTCTCCTACTACCACGTCAGCAGCAGCCAGGTGGAGCAGGAGGAATTCTTCCCCATAACTCCATGCTGGAATTGCTACCAATATTCACACATGGCAAAAGACTGCCCTAACAAGGACACCAAGCACTGCTCAGAATGCGGGAATAAGGGACACACCTTCAGAGAGTGCAAAAACAAAGATAACTCCAAATGCCTAAACTGCGAAGGGGATCACAGAACACTGGCTACTCGCTGCCCCATACGAAAAGCGATAGTCAATCAAAAGAAGAAGAAGGAGAGGGAGAAGACACAGGAACAGCAAAACAAGACATACTCAGCTGTAACCAAACTAACCAGAGAAACGCCACACCACCCCCCGGAAACCAACCTATTGTGCTTCAGCTTGGAAATAATCTTTCCGTAAAAATAATGACATCCATAATCCACGCCCACATCATGAATATAGCCAGACCTGGAACTTTCGCCAAGGCAGCAAGAGACATGTTCGCCGCCAACAACCTGCCAGATATGGAATTCCCAAATGATGTGCCTTCCTCTGAAATCTTCAACTTCATTTACAAATCAGAGAGCACTGAAATCCAAATACCAACAACTCACGAACCATCAACTCACGAACCATCAACACAAGAACAGACTACCTCAGACATACAACCCGAGCCAGCAAGCGAGGAAGAATCAATGGAAGACTCAAGCGAAGATGAAACCACCACAATAACAGAACAAGCCGCCAGAGTCAACACCCCAAAAAAGAACCAAGCAGGAACTAAGGCACCACCTGCTACGGAGAACAAAGACCTAGGGCATGAAACTGGTATCCGATTTTACTCCACTACAGCTCCTCCCATAGTCTCAACAGAAAGACTATTGGCAGAAATAAGGCAAGGCAAGATCAAATACACATACTCAGACAAAAACCTAGATGACACACATATTGAAACACTAATCAAGAAGGGAAGAATCCTCACAAAACACAACAGAATAGAAAGAGTTGATCAGTCAACATATAAAAAGATCCGCTTGGGCCTGGACAGGAGGCTGTCAGGGGAGCACCGGTCAGCAAAAATGGCGCAAACCAGCTCTAGACACCAGCCTTCATAATAAATAAGCTAAAAATAATCCAACATAATGTCTTAGCATGGATCCCACAAAGAGCAAGCGAATTATACAACACATACCGTAACATAGACCCAGATATTATTCTCATCAATTCGCATGGTAAGAAAAACTCAGAAAAAATAAAACTATTTAACTACACAGTATACCAAAAAAACAACCAAGACACACTACATGATGGAATAGCCATAGCCATCAAACGAAACATACAACACAAGATACACGACTCATTTCAAGAAAACTTTCTGGCGATCGAAATTAACTGCCCAACAGGACCTATTATAATCGGCACCTGTTACCTCCCTCCGAGAAGACCCATATTCTCACTAGCAGACATGCTCAAACTCCTGAGAAGAAACATACCAGCATATTTCTTGGGTGATTTAAATGCACGACATCGCGTCTTGGGACACCAGGACAACAACGCCGTGGGCAAGATTTTAAACACATTACTGAGTCATGGCAACGCAATACACCTCGGCCCGGAATTCCCCACATACATCAGTGCAGGTAAAATCGGACATCCAGACATAGTACTAACAAACCAGCATCACCATCTTAACCTGCAAATGGAACCCGGCCCAATAACCACCAGTGACCATCTCCCTATCGTAGCCACACTCTCCACGTCGCCAATTCAGATCCCTGCCAGGACGAGATACAGCTACAGCCGATCCAACTGGGAGGAATTCCAAAATGAGTTAAGCAACCACCAAATAACCCGGCTAAACAACAAACACACCTCCCAAATAGACAGCACACTGGAGACATGGTACGGAAACGTGATCCAAGCAATGGAACACCACATACCCACGACCACTCACCGCACATTACCACACCCCCAATACACACATCAATCAAGAATTTTACAGACACAATTTAGTAACTTATTCAAATTAATCCTAGAACATGGATGGACGCCAGAATACAGAATACAATATTACACCATACACGATCAACTAAGAGACATGTCCAAAGAAGCATACGTGAATAACTGGGAGAAATTAATAACAGACACAGAAGCAACTTACCACAACCCGAAAAAATTCTGGCGAAAAATTAAAAACCTAATGGGAATCTCAAGCAACGAGTCAAACTACATTTTAAATAGCAATCAAATCAAATTAACTGAACCCAAAGAACAAGAACCTGAATTCAGAAAATACTGGAGCAAAATTTTTCAAATAAGCCAAGAAGACAACCTGAACTTCTGTATGAATACCGAGCAACAAGTAACCAATCACATGACACACACAACCCACATCTGGCAACCAAGTCCCAGCATAGACACAAACGCTTTGGACGATCTTTCCACACTGATTCAACCAATCACCGCAGAGGATATTCAGAAAACAATAATCAGTTTCAAGAATAAGGCCCCGGGCATCAGTAAAATTAACAAACCCATACTCCAGCATCTACCAATCAACATGATACACCAACTCAGTCACATTTTTAATGCAGCACTTGCCTCTGGCTACTTCCCAAGAAAATTTAAAACAGCAATCATCAGACTTATATCAAAACCAGGCAAATCCCCAACCCAAGTAGCAAACTACAGACCAATCTCTCTCCTAGAAATACCGGGAAAAATCCTAGAAAAAATAATTAACCGCCGACTGAGAACACACCTCGAATTTGAGGAGAAATACAACCCCAGACAGCATGGATTTAGAAAACATAGAGGAACCCATACAGCCTTAGCCCTAATTTACGAAAACATAGCAAACGCGATGCACAACAACGAGCAATGTAACGTAGTACTAAGGGACGTAGCTAAAGCATTCGACAAGGTCTGGCACCTAGGACTCAAATACAAAATTACCACCCAAGAACTTCCCAACAACTTTACTTCCTTTCTTTGCAACTTCCTCGACAATAGAGAGGCCAAAATTATCATAGGTAACCACACAGGCCCAAGCTTCAAATTATACAGCGGAGTACCACAGGGAAGCAACCTCTCGCCAACACTCTACACAATATATACGGCGGACATGCCACCTCCTGTACACGGAGAATACGTAGCTTATGCTGATGACGTCACACAAATCATCCGACATCCAGGCAAGGGCAAACAGATGATGGCAAGGATAACAACCCACGCCATCGAGCAAATCAACGAATATGAAAAAAAATGGAAAATTCAAACCAATACACAGAAACTAATGATAATACATATTGCCAGAAAAAACCCTACACCAATCACAGTCAACAACGTACCTATACAATACTCCAACCAAGGTAAAATTCTGGGACTCACAATAACAAGAACAGGCATAGCAAAACACGTAAAACAACGCAAACAGACTGCCCAATCACAACTCACGAAACTAAGACGATTCAGCAAAATGGACACCAAAATTCAACTACACCTATACAAAGCACTTATCCGCCCACACCTAGAATATCCACCAATACCACTCAACACGATCAGCAAATCCAGTCAACTTAAACTTCAAGCAGTACAAAACAAAGCTATCCGTAGAGCATCAAAGCAACTTCCGCCATACACCACCAAAATACAAGAACTTCACGAATTATTCAATATCGAACCACTGAACATACGTACACACAGCCAAGCACAGAGAGTATGGACCAAACTTGAAGAGATGGAGGACCCATTATTCTCCAAGTTAAAAGAAGAAGGAACAACTAAAACACACAGCTGGTGGCCTAAGAGCTTCCATGCTGACATTGCAGAACAAGAACCACTCTACACAAAGAGGTAAACAAATAACACTACCACCGGACAAATAAAAATTAACACCCATTACAATAATGAATATCTAGCTAGCTTAACTCCTCCCCCCTCCCTCCTCAACCTCCTTCCCTGAGCGGACGGGCTTGTGCTGCGCGCTGCCGCCACCCAATCATTTCAACTCGTCTCCGCTAGGTGGACAGCCCACCTGCTATCTACCCCTCCCACTTTTCTTCCCGTTTCCATGCTTTACTTCTCTCTCTCTCTCTCTCCTCTCCTTTCCCAGTGCAAAGTCATTTGCCACTTTACTTCATTATCATCATCATCATCGAGATTCATTCTAGCCTCTCTTCTACAACACGCAACACCTCCTCCTCCGCCGCTGCCTGGTGGCCCTCGCCTCTCCTCCGCCTGCCTGGCGGTCCTCACTCCCGCCAGCGAGCATGGCGACCCACCAGCTGTCCTTCTCTGAGCGTCCTCACCAACCAGCTTTTTCATTCTGGTCTCTCTTCTTGAACAAGCAACACCTCCTCCAGCAAGCTCCACGCTGTCAGCATTCATTCAACCAGGAGGCCAGCAACAGGCAACATCTTCTCTAACGAAGCTCCTGCACATCTACCTCCTTCAACACGCTACTCACCGAACGTCTCTACTGAGTAGCTCCTCACCACACGGCACCTCCAGCACCAGACTGTCTATCATATAACTTATATTATACAAGAAAACCACCTTAGAGTTTCCATCCATCCTGAGTGCTAGACAACATTATACCACGAACTCCTACAACCTCTTCAATGGCACTCCTGGCAGCTTGTTCATAGTCGGTGAGAAAGGTCTTTGGATTGAGCATAAGGTTTATGGTGAAGAGTTGATGGAAAAGGTTTTGATATGTTGCTCGTTGTTTGTTTGGTAGCAGAGCATAAACACAAGGAATAACTCTTTTTGAATCCAGAGAATGAATAGTGTAGCCCTACAGTTGGTAAAACAGTTCAGGCACAACTTTAAATGTTCCATCAGCAAACCAATCAATTGAATTCTCCAGTCGCCTGAGGTTTTGGGCTGTGGAAAAAACAAGAATACGCTGATCACTCGGTCCACTATCATACAACAGGAAATCTTCACCATCAGCTGTCATCTTATACTCAGATGGAATGACCAAGTCAGCGAGGTTTGATGGAATGGGATGAGGGGCATCGACAGCTTGTTTGCAGCGTCTTATTGCACGTCAAATATGTCTTACAAAGGTCGAACCAGTAATAGTAGATGGAGAAATTTACCCATACACCAACGAAGGCAGCATCCTGGGACTGAAAATCACAACAAATGGTTCCCAAAGCTTCATCAACGAAAAAGTCCACAAACTACGTAGCAAACTCTCAAAAATAAGAAGATTAAAAAACCTGAACACACCAAACAAAAGGAAATTATACACGGCACTAATAAAATCAGTAATGTGCTACCCGCCTGTACCAACCAACTCATTTCGTGCAACGAGAATCAAGAAACTTCAAACGGTACAAAATAAAAGCCTAAGAGTCATATATAACATCAGTTACGAAGAAAGAGTAACAAACGAAGAACTCCATAGAAGAGCCAACATCAACGCAGTAAACATAGACATCTACATCCAAGCCAAAAGAACATGGGAACAAGTACGAGAGTTAGACTCAGAAACTGTAGCAAACTGGCTCGACAACGAACCAATAAGAAGAGCAAGAGAAGAACACGCTTGGTTCAGATTAAGCAGAATAAGAGTCAACAATCCTCCACCAATACCAAAATACATTTACAAATTATCAAATTTAATACAAAAACAAAAAGAACTGTATAGCCAATAAATACTGTACCTTCAAGTCAAGCTTCAATCTTTCAATTAAACCAAAAAAATAGGACCACCTCCTTGTGAACAAAAGTAGCAAGTTGGATCCTTCACCTTTTCTTAGAAATTAAACTCCCCTACTATAAACAAAGCGCTTCAATTCTCTAAAACAGGAAAATGTTTCATTAAAAAGATAAGAATGACCAAAGGACACTATCCTTGGCCTCTCCAACACTTGTCTTCTTGCCCCTTCCTTCCACTCTTATTAAAACAAAAGATACGTTGCTCAGCCAGCTCCACAAGAACCTGGCTAGAGGTCGTCACCCCTTCCTTGGAGCAATGGCTACTGCAAAAATAAACATATTTTTAACTAAATGAAAAAGGCTTGAGAGCTAGAACCTAATCACGCAAGATGTAAGTTCAAATATAATTATTATAACCTCAGCATATCTGGTTGATTCGGATACTGTCAATCTCTTACTTTCCTTCAAATTTCCTCCCTCTTTTTCCTTGATCCTAAACCAATCCCCCCTCCCCCAAATTGCCACCAAAGTACTTCCAATCCTAATCCCTGCCCTCCCACTCAGCATTACAAGCAATAGCCCTCTACCTTATCTACAGACGTCAGGTCAAGTCAAGGTGGTAGTTGTGTAGAGGCACCTTCTGATATGGTCTGAACTGTTTGGGTAATAATTTGCTGCGCGGTCCCTTGGGTGTTAATAGCTTTCCTCCTGATTTCCTGCCTGGCAGACAGTACTTCTGGGCGCCGTATGTCAGCAGCATGGGTGTAGTCATTTACATGGCCAACTACTTAATTTCCACAAACTTGAAATTTGGCCTTACAATTGCTATGCTGACGTTTCTCACATTCATAAGATATAACACCATTGCCAGTTCTTTCTGCTTCACATAGATATACGCATCATAAATAAGCTTCGTTTTACCACGTTCACTTTGGACGAACTCCATGATAAGGTGATACGAAAAATAATAATATACCTGGAGAATTATAGATGCACTGTGAACAGTACTGAACTCAGACTGGTCATTGCTACTCCCCAAACCAGCAGGTTTAACAAAGTACGTCAGGTCAGGTCAGGTAAGGATAATCCCTAAACTGGTAGGTTATAATGAACTCAGTAAGTCAGGTCTTTAGACAGCTGTACATGAGATTCACTCTGACAATGGAGGAAGGGGGCAATTGTCCGGGGGTCAGTTGTCCTATGGGGCAGTTGTCCAGGGGGCAGTTGTCGGGGGGTAATTGTCCGGGGACAATTGTCCAGGGGCAGTTGTCCTGATACCGTGCTAAGTATAATATTGTCGAGGAACAACCAATTTAGTCCTAGTTAGGGAAGTTTATTACGACATTAAGCAACTCTGTGTAAGTGCACAATATTAAACAAAAAATATTCGAAAGGAAAGACAAAAACACTAGCACCATAACAGTTAACAATGGTAGTCATGAGTTGACACGCCACGGGAATCAACGTATTCGTATCTGTAAATTTCACATTTCATGCAACAGTTGATCCGGCGGTGCAGCACCCCTGCTTGACGTTATCTGTTATAGTTGAAACTGGTCTTTTGGTGCCCCTGTGTGACATCATCTGTTAAAGTTAAAGCTGGTCTGTTGGTACCCTTGTGTACCTTCATTTTCTAGTGGAGGTTGGTCTGTTGGTACCACTGTAGGGAGGAAAACTATTACGTAGTTCAAACTGGTATAGAATGTTTTTAGTCAGGGTGACGCAACCGAAATAGTCTTCATAGTTCATATATAATACGTATATTACACAGCCTGAAGAGCACACACAGAAACTTCGGCCTACGTAGACTGAACAGCTTACACATCCCTCGTTTGGCACAGTCTGCATAGATCACAACGCTTACACGAATCTGAACAGCCTCCAAGCTCATAACATTTCACATAACCTACACAGATTATACAACTTATGCAGTCTTCAAAGTATGTATAGCTCAAACAGCATTCACAACCAATTTTTTTTTTGCATTGCTCACATAAGTCACAGCCTGCACAGCTCACACAGCCACCACAGCTCACATAGTCGTCACAGCCTGCACAGCTCGCGCACCAAAAAAAAAAATTCACACACTTCAGTCTATTTCAACATGGGTTGCAACATCTTTGGACTAGATAAATTTCTAAGTATTAAAAGTCATCACATAAAACAGGTTTAAACTCTGAAAATTGGATATGTATGATGCAGAAAATAATACAATTGAAAATTAATGAGTGACTAATAATACTTAAATGACAAGGCTATTGCAAACACTAGTGACTTAAGCACGGAGGTGAATTGGGAAGTGACTAAACTGTTGAAAGATCGACGCCGCCAATATATTTAGTATATTTGATTATATTATTATAATTATTATGTCCGTTGTTGTCTGTGGAGTGATTCGTACAGTACTGTACGTGTGAACAGTATGTCTGGGAGTGGCTTGCAGTGTAGTACTATTATTTTCCATGTATTGATTATTTTCTTTCAAGAAAATTATAATTTCATTCTCTTATATTTTCTTGATAAGTTCCAATTTCTGTTACTCACTGTGTGGCTGTAGTAACTAAAAATAAATCAATAATTTGCCTTCCCTCCCCTCTCCCCCTCCCCCTTAGTAAACCTGAATAACAATCAGTGATATTTAGATGAATGTTAACTATTCAAAATTCAATTTACCCAATTTATGGAATCACTCATATAAATAATAAATGAGAATTTACTAGGGGAATCCTTCCTCGACAGTGACATGAAAAATCAATGGAAAGATCTATGATAATGTAATCAACTGAGAGCGAAAAACTGCTCACTTAGTTGTTAATTATCTCCCTGGAAACGATTCATTAACAAATTTGTAGTTAACCACGAACAAGTTGACGTTAATGCAAGTAGCTAGTTTCATAAATTTTATTGTATAAACTTCATCACAGGTAAGGCTTAAAGTTGTGACGTTGGCCTTCAGCAAATTTTAGAATATTACACTTCAATTTACTCTTTTATGCATTGAATTTCAATGTTCATTATAAAGTTCTTCTGATTTTGAGGTTAACGAAAAAAGAGCTATTCACCACCCTGACTTTATCGCTCTCATCGTCGTTGTCATTGCCGTCGTTTTGTAGTAAATTTTTGTGTTTAGCTGAGTGGCCTTGAAGGACAGTTCCAGATTGAATTACTTATCTGAGTGACGCACAGAGGCTTCATTTCTGATATGAAAGACATATTTCAAGAAAAATTAAACATGCAACCACTTTTGCAATATTTAATTAGAAAATGTTAGCTGCCGCAAAAATCATTAGACATTTCGTGGTATCTGATGGCGTCTCATTATGGAGGGAGAGGGGCGAGCGTCAGCCACAAATTTTCATAAAAATAATTAATAATTTGTAAATTCAAATCGAAGCTGTTAAAGATAATCTTATGATAATTACCTGCAATTAAGAACAATTATTTCAAAGATGTCAACAAATCATAGTAATTGAAATAACCAGTTTATTACGTTTTTATCAAATTTTTCAAGAAATAGAAATGTCTTGGCTGAAAATATGGTATCGGATAATAAATGGTTTGTAATAATTGATGATAAAATGCATGTACAGTAAGGAAGGCATTATATCTTTAACTGAAATGGTAATAGGAGAAAGTAAATTGCATGGGTAAGAATATTCTAAAATTTAATATATACTTGTTTACGGTACAATCCTTACACACTTTCAGGTCCATAAATAATTATGGCAGTATAATTCTTCAACTTAGCTAAGTAGCACCGATTTTTATAACTATCAACAAGTTAGTATACTGTAGGAATTCGTGTATAATGTTGTCTAGCACTCAGGATGGATGGAAACTCTAAGGTGGTTTTCTCATGTAATATAAGTTATATGATAGACAGTCTGGTGCTGGAGGTGCCGTGTGGTGAGGAGCTGCTCAGTAGAGACGTTCGGTGAGTAGCGTGTTGAAGGAGGAAGATGTGCAGGAGCTTCGTTAGAGAAGATGTTGCCTGTTGTTGGCCTCCTGGTTGAATGAATGCTGGACAGCGTGGAGCTTGCTGAGGAGGTGTTGCGTGCTCAAGTAGAATGGCTAGAATGAGAGCTGGTTGGTGAGGAAGCTCAGAGAAGGACAGCTGGTGGGTCACCATGCTCGCTGGCGGGAGCGAGGACCGCCAGGCAGGCAGAGGAGAGGCGAGGGCCGCCAGGCAGCGGCGGAGGAGGAGGTGTTGCGTGTTCAAATAGAATGGCCAGAATGAATCTCAATGGAGAGACAGAGCTTATATACCCAGCAGCTGTGAGTCACCTATGAGTCATTTTGGGAAAACCCGAGAAAGTCGCCGGTCTTTGGTTCCGTTGCTAAGATACTGCGGCGCATCTGGTGACGCTGCTCGTTTGGTTGCTAGGGAAGGCGGTAGCAGCTGGTGGCTGCAGCTACGCAGTTGTAGGGGAGAAGTCCACTACAATACTCCCCCTTCCCTCCAGGCGGTGTAGGAGACTTGTTGTCTGTAGAGTTGCTTAGCACATGTGAGGCAGACCGGGCGGTGCATGCCTCATGTGAAACAACGGCGATGGCGTGAATGAGCCGATCGCTGAATACAACTGTCTAGATACACACTATCTGTGGGAGAAGGGAGAAAAAGGGTGTGTGGAGGCGATGAATGTTGTGCTTCCCTCACGACAGGTACAGGGTCGTCAGATGCGCCTGCTGGGGTGTGTGTGGGCCTGGGTCAGGAGCAGGGGCTGCGTCAGCAGAAGCGGATTAGGGCTCGTGACAGCAGCTGGGTCCACGACAGCAGCAGGGTGCAGGACATTAGCAGGGAGTACCTGAGGGAGAAAAGAGGGGTGTGTGTGTGGGTCCGCACTCAGGAACAGAGGCCGCGTCAGGGGCGGCAGGGGTTACTGCTGGGCCGGGGTCGGCGTCTGAGGCAGGACGGGTGTTCTGGGGTCGATAGGATGTGGTGCTTGGGGCAGGAAGAGGAGCTGGTGTCTGCTTAGAGTAACAGAGCTGCTTCTGTGTGGATAAGCCATTCTTCTATGCTGCTTGAAGACTGGGAGCGTGATCAGTGTCTCCTCCATCCTGTGTGAGTGCTTATCTCCGGGACTCACCATTTGTAGGAATTCGTGGTATAAGGTTGTCTAGCACTCAGGATGGATGGAACTCTAAGGTGGTTTTCTCGTATAATATAAGTTATATGATAGACAGTCTGGTGCTGGAGGTGCCGTGTGGTGAGGAGCTGCTCAGTAGAGACGTTCGGTGAGTAGCGTGTTGAAGGAGGTAGATGTGCAGGAGCTTCGTTAGAGAAGATGTTGCCTGTTGCTGGCCTCCTGGTTGAATGAATGCTGGACAGCGTGGAGCTTGCTGGAGGAGGTGTTGCGTGTTCAAGTAGAATGGCCAGAATGAGAGCTGGTTGGTGAGGAAGCTCAGAGAAGGACAGCTGGTGGGTCGCCATGCTCGCTGGCGGGAGAGAGGACCACCAGGCAGGCGGAGGAGAGGCGAGGGCCGCCAGGCAGCGGCGGAGGAGGAGGTGTTGCGTGTTCAAGTAGAATGGCCAGAATGAATCTCAATGGAGAGACAGAGCTTATATACCCAGCAGCCGTGAGTCACCTATGAGTCATGTTGGGAAAACCCGAGAAAGTCGCCGGTCTTTGGTTCCGTTGCTAAGATACTGCGGCGCATCTGGTGACGCCGCTCGTTTGGTTGCTAGGGAAGGCGGTAGCAGCTGGTGGCTGCAGCTACGCAGTTGTAGGGGAGAAGTCCACTACAATACCTTAACATCAGATGCTTACTTATGAGGTGAGTGTTCAAAGGAACTCTTATGTAAAATTACAATTTCATGAAAATGTTAATCCAGAAATACAGTATGTGAATAATTCTGTTATGGGTGTCGATATATATATATATATATATATATATATATATATATATATATATATATATATATATATATATATATATATATATATATATGTGTGTGTGTGTGTGTGTGTGTGTGTGTGTGTGTGTGTGTGTAACCGCCAATCAGGGTGGTTAAAGGAATATTCAGACTCATCACGTCAAACTGGAACATTATAATTCGTTCAAACCCGTTGAATACAATTCATTTTAGTATTTCATACATAGGCAAGCATACATAAATGTTTAATCCAATTTATATTTACATAACAATCATAGCTATGTAATTAGTCTAATCTTAACACTTACAATGAGTACTTAATTTTCATATTTTTATGTCGTCACAATGATAAACGATGCAATGGACACAGTCTATCTGTGTACACAACATGTTCAAGTTAAACTTACGTGTTGAAAGTCTTGAGGAGAAACAGGTTAGGTGTTGGTGGTGTGATGGGGATAGCTACAGTGGGGAAGCGATACCCTGCCGGGCACTCACATGTCCAGGCCAGCTATTCAAACTTGCTGCGTCATGTTTTTTATACACAAACAAGATCCCTCTACACCACCCAACACCTCGACCTACTCTGGGTCTCTCATCTGCCTCCATCTCAACACTATATATATATATATATATGCAAGTAAATCACTGTAGGTGCGCTTGATCTAGGTATATGCTGATAACCACAAGGAAAGAAGAAAACACGAAGTTCCCAAGCGCTTTCGTGTAATTCACATCTTCAGGGGTGAGTACAGACTAGATATATATATATATATATATATATATATATATATATATATATATATATATATATATATATATATATATATATATATATATATATATATATATATATATAAAATCTGTGATTTTATCAAGATTTATCTTATCCACGTTTTCATTGTGGATCTACATGAAATATATATATATATATATACGGGCAGGCACACCCAATAAACATGACATTATTTACAGCCTAACATAATGTTTGTTTATGTGTCTTCATACTCAGAACCGCTTGCGGTAACACCCACCCAGTTGGGCGTTCACGCTCAAAACCAGATCAGGCCTTTGATACTTAATTTTGTCACGTTCTCGTGACTATGCTGCCCTAAGGCTGGTGGTATTTAACTTTAGTTTTGTCACGTTCATGTGACTACGCTGCCCTTTGGCTGGTGGTATTTAACTTTAGTTTTGTCATGTTCATGTGACTATGCTGCCCTCAGACTGGTGGTATTTAACGTTAATTTTGTCACGTTCATGTGACTATGCTGCCCTTTGGCTGGTGGTATTTAACTTTAGTTTTGTCACGTTCACGTGACTATGCTGCCCTCAGGCTGGTGGTATTTAACGTTAATTTTGTCACGTTCATGTGACTATGCTGCCCTCAGGCTGGTGGTATTTAACTTCAGTTTTGTCACGTTCATGTAACTATGCTGCCCTCAGGCTGGTGGTATCTAACTTTAGTTTTGTCACGTTCATGTGACTATGCTGCCCTCAGGCTGGTGGTATTTAATGTTAATTTTGTCACGTTCATGTGACTATGCTGCCCTCTGGCTGGGTGGTATTTAACTTTAGTTTTTGTCACATTCATGTGACTATGCTGCCCTCAGGCTGGTGGTTTTTAACTTTAATTTTGTCACGTTCATGTGACTATGCTGCCCTCAGGCTGGTGGTATTTAACTTTAGTTTTGTCACATTCATGTGGCTATGCTGCCCTCAGGCTGGTGGTTTTTAACTTTAATTTTGTCACGTTCATGTGACTATGCTGCCCTCTGGCTGGTGGTATTTAACTTTAGTTTTGTCACATTCATGTGGCTATGCTGCCCTCTGGCTGGTGGTATTTAACTTTAGTTTTGTCACATTCATGTGGCTATGCTGCCCTCAGGCTGGTGGTTTTTAACTTTAATTTTGTCACGTTCATGTGACTATGCTGCCCTCTGGCTGGTGGTATTTAACTTTGGTTTGTCACATTCATGTGGCTATGCTAACCCCTCAGGCTGGTGGTTTTAACTTTAATTTTTGTCACGTTCATGTGACTATGCCCTCTGGCTGGTGGTATTTAACTTTAGTTTTGTCACGTTCTTGTGACTATGCTGGCCTCAGGCTGGTGGTATTTAACTTTGTCACTTTCTTGCGACTATCGCTACCCTCAGGCTAGTATTACTTGCCAGCAACTTAACTTTCTGTCGTTTACTGCGACACGTGCATGCACCTTGTCTCACACATAAAGGGCACGTTCGTGCACCTTGTCTCACACATGAAGGGCACGTTCGTGTGCCTTTTCTCACTCATCAGGGCACGTTCGTGCACCTTGTCTCACTCATCAGGGCACGTTCGTGCACCTTGTCTCACTCATCAGGGCACGTTCGTGCACCTTGTCTCACTCAGCAGGGCACGTTCGTGCTCCTTGTCTCACTCATCAGGGCACGTTCGTGCGCCTTGTATCACTCATCAGGGCACGTTCGTACACCTTGTCTCACTCATCAGGGCACGTTCGTGTGATTTGTCTCACTCATCAGGACACGTTCGTGCGCCTTGTCTCACTCATCAGGGCACGTTCGTGCTCCTGTCTCACTCATCAGGGGACGTTCGTGTGCCTTTTCTCACTCATCAGGGCACGTTCGTGCAC
The DNA here is from genome assembly GCF_018991925.1 of Homarus americanus. Taxonomy (NCBI): domain Eukaryota; kingdom Metazoa; phylum Arthropoda; class Malacostraca; order Decapoda; family Nephropidae; genus Homarus; species Homarus americanus. Next base: position 11,523,960 of record NW_024737097.1, read on the forward strand.
CTTGTCTCACTCATCAGGGCACGTTCGTGCACCTTGTCTCACTCATCAGGGCACGTTCGTGCTCGTTGTCTCACTCATCAGGGCACGTTCGTGCGCCTTGTCTCACTCATCAGGGCACGTTCGTGCACCTTGTCTCACTCATCAGGGCACGTTCGTGCGCCCTGTCTCACTCATCAGGGCACGTTCGTGCACCTTGTCTCACTCATCAGGGCACGTTCGTGTGCTTTGTCTCACTCATCAGGATACGTTCGTGCGCCTTATCTCATTCATCAGGGCACGTTCGTGCGCCTTGTCTCACTCATTAGGGCACGTTCGTGCGCCTTGTCTCACTCATCAGAAACGTTTGGACTGTGTCTCCTCATCTTGAGGCATATTCGTGTGCCTTGTCTCCTCATCAGGGCACGTTCGTGCTGTCTCCTCATCAGGGCACGTTCATTGCACCTTGTCTCACTCATCAGGGCACGTTCGTGCTGTATCTCACTCATCAGGGCACGTTCGTGCCTTGTCTCCTCATCCAGGGCACGTTCGTGCACCTTGTCTCACTCATCAGGGCACGTTCGTGCAATCTCCTCATCAGGGCGTTCGTGCCTTGTCTCACTCATCAGGGCATATTCGTGTGCCTTGTCTCGCATCATCAGGGCACGTTCGTGCGCCTTGTCTCCTCATCAGGGCACATTCGTGCTTGTGTCTCGCATCAGGGCACGTTTATTGCACCTTATCTCACTCATCAGGGAGGCATATTCGTGTGCCTTCTCTCACTCATCAGGGCACGTTCGTGCACCTTGTCTCACTCATCAGGGCGTTCGTGCACCTTGTCTCACTCATCAGGGCACGTTCGTGCACCTTGTCTCACTCATCAGGGCACGTTCGTGCACCTTGTCTCACTCATCAGGGCACGTTCGTGCACCTTGTCTCACTCATCAGGGCACGTTCGTGCACCTTGTCTCACTCATCAGGGCACATTCGTGCACCTTGTCTCACTCATCAGGGCACGTTCGTGCACCTTGTCTCACTCCTCAGGGCACGTTCGTGCACCTTGTCTCACTCATCAGGGCACGTTCGTGCACCTTGTCTCACTCATCAGGGCACGTTCGTGCACCTTGTCTCACTCATCAGGGCACGTTCGTGCTCCTTGTCTCACTCATCAGGGCACGTTCGTGCGCCTTGTGTCCCCCATCAGGGCAAGTTCGTGCGCCTTGCCTCACTCATCAGGGCACATTCTTTGTCTCATTGTTTTCGTAACAGTCGACCTGGCACTCACTATGCCCACTCTAACACTCGCACCTGATATCATTAGAAACTTTACTTTGATATTTGGGTTATTTACAAAGAGATATCACTTCAGTCAAACATAATTGCTAATTGTGTTTTGCACTTACGTCAGACAACGGTAATGACAATTGTTTTCATTCTCTTATGCACTACACTGGGAATGATTGAGCTCACTCGGATAAAATTATTTTCTTCACTACCAAGGTTTAAATTTCGTCACGATAAATCTACGGGTGTTGCACAGTACTCTGTGACACTGGGTGTTGGTGAGCCGCACTGAGGTTGACCTTGGCAGCGTGTTGACTCCCATCTTAACACTGCTGCACTAGGGTGTGTCATACGGAGGCGAATTTTTTTTTTTTTAGTTTGAAAAATCGGCCCATAGTATTAATGATGTAGTTTTATGTGCAGAATCATGTGATATCTTCAGATTTGAAAAGTTTTCATTTTTTGCTAGGTAAATTTTAACTTGAAATCTTATGAAAATTCAGTATTCCCACCCTTTTACCAACACCACTAAATAAGCTTATTTAAAGTAAAGTAAATTTATCAGGTTAATTTATTAGGATAAAATGATCCCAGAATAGTGAAGCAGATGATCTTGACATTTAATAGAATTTAATATTCCTTTTAGAAAACAAAATGTCAAATACAAAAAGCCGGTTTCTACGGCCCGGTGTTGCTGCACACCATAGAGACATGTCTTTCTTGCTACTCATCCTCCCTACTGACCACCTGAGCTCGGATGTAGCCTTCCCTCCTCCTGGCTGTACTGCGAGGCTGTGGCCTCGCTCCTTGCTGTACACAACTCTACTCTCTGGGTGTCGGGCCAGGCAGGAGGACATCATGGGGTGTCAGGAAAGCTCTGACTTGAACATTGGTGAGGGCTGCAGGTAGGGGCTCACTGCCAGCCTGGATGTTGTCAGATCCTGAGATCAGTGGTCTTGGACCTAGATTGACTTCAGGAGTCTTCCTGACCCTGAAGGAATCGTCACCAGCTGATTCGTCATGCCCAGATCCTCTCATAAGTCTCATATCCAAGATCTTTTTGACTGCCACTCTTCTCTCCTCCTCATCCTTACTGCAGAGCATTGTCTGCAGAACTGCCTCGGGATGAGCATACCAGGAAGATCTCCTCACAGTCTGCTCCACAATCTGAACAACCTTCCTTGGCTGACTCCTCAGGGGCTCAAGCTGGAAGAGAACATGCCTCGGACCTTCGGAGAACAGTGAAACTGACTGGTGTTGAACCCAATTTGGCAAGTAGACACTCCTGATGGTGGACAATAAGTCTCAGGTTGTGAAGTTGGTTCCCTTTCAGTTTATGATGAGCGACCCAAATTCTGCAGAACCTGAGAGCCGTTGTGAGCCACCTAGAATGTGAGACTGGACCTATCTGCAGGTAAGCAAGTCTATCAGGCATGACCCCAGTTTTGATGGCACTGCAAATCATGTAACCATAGTACTGGTCAGTACTCAGGTCGTCAATGACAGTATGTGCAAGCTCAACGAGTGGAGGGCCAACTGTGATTTTTCAAAGCTCGGATTTATTTCTAACTCAGTGGCAGAGTCCAGCATCTTGCCAAGAGGACCAGACCATCTGTTGTTTGAAAAGAGTCACCATCAGCTCCCTGGATCAGATGTCTGAGTGGCAACTCGTTGGTGTAGAGGTCACAAACAATCCCAGACCAGCTTCCTCCCAATCTTCCACTCTATCCTGTATGACCCCTTGCCACCCTGTCGTGTTGGTGCTGTCCTCCAATGGCCTGCAGGGTCTGGTCTACGTTCCTCTCTCTGAGCCAGTTCACATTGTTATCTGCACTATCTCAGCTGGTTTCCTGATGTCATCTTTCTCTGGAGTGAAATGCTGCAAATACTTCCCTCCTGGTTCACTGCAGCAGGAGTGGTGTTCCTCCTTCACCATGGCGGGGAACAACTTGTCAGAATCTCAACTTTCATGAACACTTTAGTGTCATCCCTTCTCCCATCAAAGAACAAACAATTGATTCCATTTTCTCTTATTCCCTTATCAAACTCCTCTTCTAGGTTACTGACAAGTTTCTCCTGAGCTCTCCTTACTTTGTTATGATCTATCACCAGGTGAACATCATCAGGTGTTATCAAACCACCGTCAATCCAGGCAGCTGTTGCTATCTCTGCAGTTTCTCTGAGACCAGTGTGGTGTCGCATGCTGGCCAGAGCTATGCTCAGGATATCTTTCCTATTTCGAATCTTATGCCTGGAAGGTTTGGGATCATTATTTTCTGGGTTAGGGACAAAGTCACCATTCTCCTGGTCAGCACTCGGATCAGCCATGGGGAAGTCATTAAACTCTGAATCAGCTTGACTCCAATCATCGGCCTTTTTACCTCACCCTGGGCCTTCTCAAGTCTCTTTTCCTCGGCAACTCTTCTCCTCTTCTGTCTCTCTGTGGCAGCCTCCTGTCTCTTGGACTCCGGAATATCTTGGCTAGAAATCATGAGAGCCCCTATACTGCCAGTCTTCTCTCTCTGTGCTTTGACAAATGCCAGTTCGATCACAGGAATCTTCAGTTCACGCTTGCAAATACAGGAGATGTGGGCCTCGGATTTACAGTCACGATCGCATCCAAACTCAGGACAGAGAACAATTGGGCACTTGCAAGTAATTATGTCAAATAACTGGTCCAGTTGCTTGGCAAAGCTGTCCTTAACTGCAAGTTTTCCTCTCCCAAGAGAGATATCTCTTGCCTTTTCCCAACTGGCTAGCAGTCTCTCACTAATCTTCTTCTGACTTGTTATGACTGGAGGCTTGAACTGAGCGTTAGCCAGAGTGTACTGTGCCAAGACAGCTTTGGTCATATCACTGGCAATGTCTTTGTTTGTGTAAGTTCTTTGGTTCTTTTCACTGATTTGCCTGATTAAAACACCGTATCTCAAAGCATCTCTCAATGTAGGCAACTCCGACTTCAGGAGCTCTCTCCCAGACCCAAGATAGTGACTGAGATGGCTGGATTTTTGGTTCCTCGTCCTGACACAAGCAGCCATCGCAAATATTATCAACTTATAAATGCATCAGAAACTGAAAAAAAAAAAATATTGTTAGTTGGGTTGTTAAAGAATGAAGTCAGAAAGCAATGTTCACTATTTAATTGTAATGCACTAATGCAGCTGTACGTTAGATTTTCGATAAATTTCACGCTAAAATTTACCTAGCAAAAGGTTGCAAAATATTGAAACTGAAATTATTTTCTGTTTATATACACTTAAAATCTACCAAAAAAGTGATGGGCCATTAGTTTTAGCTGATCTTCCCTCCTATGACACACCCTAGTACTACAGTATATTGATAAGACACTTTCTGGTCGCTGTCACATCACTTTCACAGAATGTATCTGTACCTGCGCCGGTGTTGGTCAAGTCTGGTCTTGAATGAGCTCATACTCGGTGACATCACAACACTCTCTGGCAGATTGTTCCAAGAGTTTGCCCTGACAATTTTCTGAATGTGTGGCTTTTTCAACCGAAGGTGGGCATAACCAGTTCCAGGTATGAACGCTCAACTGAATAATGTCCTCAAAGACGTTTATAGACTTCTATAGCATAATCTAGGCAATTGCAGACATTCCAGTTTCTCTGGGTAATTGAGGTTGTGATGGAAACTAGGTAGTCAGCTCGTTCTAGGAACGAGTTATTCATTATGTTTATTGTTTCTCATCTTACATGTGCTATGTTAGGTTTGTATTATATGTTGTTGTGATATGTATTGTTGTAGGTTATATAGTATATTGTTGTAATGTAAATTATGTATTATTTGTGTCAATGTTTACATGGGTACACATGACGATTTCGTGCCATTAATCAACACACACACACTGCTTGCAATCACTGAGAAAGTCTCCGATCCACGCTAGGACACTTCCCGAATCCCGTACCCTTCCAATTTAATTTTCAACCTTTCGTGGGTTACGCTGTCGAAAGCCTTGGAAAAATCTAGATATATATTGTCGATATTGCCACCCTGTTCCAGAATTTGGGTCCAAACATCCAGTACCTTGATTAATTGTTGTAAGCAGGATCATTCCGGCATAAAACCGTGTTGGCAATCCTTTACAAGGTTGTTTCGTAGTAGATGTTTCATCATGGCATCTCTCAAGTACTTTACACACTACGCTCTCTGGTCTATAATTATTCTTGGATTGTACTCTTCTTGAAAATAGGACTCGCATAAGCCTGTGGGGTTTCATGATGTTGGTTCGCACTCAGGATGGGTTGGAGAAAGGAAACTCACAATGCACTCTCTGTATATATATTGTATAGGATGTACGGTGCAGCTTGGTGCTGGGAAGCTGCTGCGTGGTTAGGAGCTTGCTGGTTCGGGAGCGTGGAGTAGAGAGAGCTGGTTGGTGAGGAGCTTGCTCGGAGGAGGTGTTGCGTGCTGCTGGGCTCAGGTAGAAGAAGGGAGGTCACAGCGAGGTTGAGAGCTTATATAGCGGAGGTAGGCATGGCTTGATGGCTGACCTGCGCTTTATCAGACGTTGCTAGTAGCCGACCTTAGACCACGAGGCATTGGCTGGGTAACCTGAAAAGGGATCGGCTAGCCAGCGACAAACGGCAGTTGTAGTTGTAGGGGAAATTTCCACTACAATACTCCCCCTTCCCTCCGGGCGTGCAAGAGACTTGTTGTCGGCAGGGTTGTATCTCACATGTGATACATAACAGGCGGGGGTGTGGATGAGCCGGCCTCTACAGGAGATGACTCTGTCTAGAGACACGAGATCTGTGGGAGAATCAGAGGGAGAAGGAGGGTTGTGGATAAGAGAAGGTTGTACAGGCGAGGAATGTGGTGCTTCTCTCGCGGCAGGTACGCAGTCCTCAGTAGTGCCTGGTGGGGTGTGTGGGTCAGCGTCAGGAGCAGGGGCCACATCAGGGGCAGTAGGTACCTGAGGATGAAAAGAGGGTACCCAGAAATGTTGTGGGCGAGGTGGTGCTGCAAGGGGCAATGGTAGGCAGACTGGCGGAGGAGGTGCGGGATTAATGTGTTCAGGGCGGTGGGAAGGCTGGCGCGGGGCAGTAGCCTTGAATGCAGAAACTGCCTGTCGTCGTGTTTGTAGTAGGTCATGACGGGCAGCAGGAGTCAAGGTCAGAAGGCGTGTGATGTGCTGCTTAATAGTGGCGGAAGTTATGGCGCCTACCCGTCTCCGTCGATGTCGCTTCGCCATGTGGTTGCAGGGAGACTCACAGCATCTAGTGTTAGCACCAAAACGTTGATGGTACCAACAGGAGGTAGATACACTGTGCTGGGGGCTGGGGGTAGCGTCTAAGGCAGGACGGGTGTGTTGGGGTCAGTAGGACGTGGTGCTTGGGGCAGGAAGAGGAGCAGCTGCATGCTTGGAGGAGCAGAGCTGCTCTAGGGTGTCTAACCTGCGGTGTGGGACTGGAGCAGGTCCCTCACATCTTGTGAGGTGTTGTTCGTCTGGGGAGGGCTGGTCAGGTTGACGAGACCAGAGGAAAGTGAAAGTGTAGCCGCGGGGTTGTGCGTGGATGCATGGCGCACAGCAAAGTATTCGTGGAATACCCTGTCTGCCGTGGCTGCGTAGGTGGCCGAGGTAGTGGAATAGTCCAATACTGAGAGGACAAGACGAACTTCTGCAGGGAGCTTCTGAGTGTGAAGCTGGCGCAGGTTAGTGTCAGGAAGCCTGTCTGTGTGGCGGGAGTTCCGTCTACGTATCTCGTCCCAGAGACGTGCAAGTGTGGAGTTGCCGAGGGAGAGACAGGATAAGTCTTGTAGGAGAGTGGTGTGGGGCCGCTGTTATCGCGTCTTCAGAGCATCCCATAGGGCAGCGAATTTGTTGTCAGCTGGAGGGTTGGTGATGGTCTCTGATACTTGCGTGGCGACTTCTGTGGGCAGGGAACAGACAAGGGCGACGTACTTTTGTTTGTCTGTAGCTGTAGAGCCGATGAGAGCTGCCTCCGTGTGGATAAGCCAGTCTTCAATGTTGTGATTGAAGACTGGGAGAGTGATCCGTTCCTCCTCCATCCTGTGTGAGTGCATTTTTCCGGGGGTCACCATTTGTGGGGTTTTGTGATATTGGTTCGCACTCAGGATGGGTTGGAGAAAGGAAACTCACAATGGCCCCCTGTATATACAGGTATATATTGTATAGGATGTACAGTGCAGCTTGGTGCTGGGAAGCTGCTGCGTGGTTAGGAGCTTGCTGGTTTGGGAGCGTGGAGTAGAGAGAGCTGGTTGGTGAGGAGCTTGCTCAGAGGAGGTGTTGCGTGGTGCTGGGCTCAGGTAGAAGAAGGGAGGTCACAGCGAGGTTGAGAGCTCATATAGCGGAGGTAGGCATGGCTTGATGGCTGACCTGCGCTTTGTCAGACGTCGCTAGTAGCCGACCTTAGACCACGAGGCATTGGCTGGGTAACCCGAAAAGGGATCGGCTAGTCAGCGATAAACGGCAGTTGTAGTTGTAGGGGAAATTTCCACTACAAGCCATTTTCCAATCACTGGGGACCTTTTTCTCATCCAGGCATTTACAGAACAGGATTGTCAGGGGCTCAGAAAGCTTATTGCATAACTCTCTTAGCACTCTGGAATGCAACATGTCAGGGCCGGGACTCTTATGAACCTTTAGATTTGACATTGCATTTCTAATAACCTTTTCTGAGAACACAATGTGGGTCAGCGCTGTGTCGAACCTTCTGTCCTCAAACGCAGGAAGATTGTTTGCATCCTCCCGTGTGTACACCGAGGAAAAGAAACTGTTCAACGCCTCCACTTTGTCCTGGTCAGAATCTGCGTAACTACCCATCTTTAAGACTCGGGTCTGACACTCCAAACTGCATTTTAATTTTGACTTTGCGTCGTGGTAAAATGCCTTTGGGTTCGACTTGACCTCGCTTGCAATCAGCCTCTGGAACTCCTTTTCAGCCTTTCTACACTCTGACCTTGCTTGGTTCCTGGATCTGGCATAGATCCTCCTGTCCTGCTCATCGTTTTTTCCAAACCCACATCTCGAATTTATGGGTTTTCTTCTTAACTTTGTCGACCGCCACATGGTTCATGTGTAGCGGTCTCCATGTATTCCTGGAGGCACTGGGTTTGGTCTTGGGTATAGATTTCTCGACCAAATGGTTCACTTTACTGGCTATGATATTCAGCTTAGTGTCTGCATTCTTATACCTTCGTGAGTCAGGCCAGTGGATACCCCTCATCTCCTCTCTCATCCCATCGTAATGTCCATTGTATTATTTGAACCTTGGCCTGGTTTTGTCGTAAACCAAGTTATAGTTAAATGTGAAGGACAACATTACGTGGTGACTGGTCCTAACGTGGGCTAGTGACCTCCTTACGTTCTTCCCAGCACATAACTAATGATAAAGTGTGGGTAGTGTATTTGTACGTGTGTGATTATATACATTTGTTGAACTAAACAAAACACCGAAACTGTTCCATAAAGACCTATTTTATAAATTTATTAAGTGCATATACATTTACAGTACAAATGAACTCTACATCAACAAAGCAATAATTAAAAGATGACAAACATAAATTCAGCAATTTCACATGAGTTTCAATGCAAGATTTAAAAAATTAAAAAAATATACAAATTTTTTAAATCAAATACATTTTTAACTTAAATATAACCATTTTCTTCGTTATTTTAAGACTACTAAACTCATCAACAATATTTGCAATATAATTTATATGCTCATTATGTACAGAGAAAAATAACTCGAATACAATTATTTCTTATTTTTAAGACAAAGAAACTCATCAATAATGTTTGGAGGTTCCTTCCTATTTTAAGACGAACAAAGTCAATTAGTTTTTTAAGTGTTCACTATCCCTGTTCTTGTTTTTGTTTTCATTATCGATGGGAAGAACAGCTAATCCTGAAAGTGTATCCTGTATCATAGTATTCCTTACGTAAGCTTGTTTTGATTAGTTTGAGTTTAGAAAATGAATGTTCAGCTGTTGCAACGGTAACAGACAGAGTAAGAAAGAGTACATAAGCAGCATAGATATAATAGAAACTTGGGAGAAGGGTTCGGTGGTTTTTAACTCCAGGCATGGTTGCCAGATCAAATATCGAAGAAAATTTTTTAATTTCCTATTTGAACAGTGAACAAAAGGGAAATAACCGAATAGGAAATTCATCAGAAAGATCATCTGAATACACGTTGGACAAATATGCCGCTGCTTCATAAATTCTGATCAGTTGCACTATCCTTGGTCAGATACTGAGGAAAAAGGCGGAACTTTCTTGTTACTAATTCCACACCATTGTACCGCCACTTTGATTGTGTATAGTATAACGATAATGTCAATATTGGCATTGAACACATTCACCTGGAATCTCTTCTCAGGGTCTGTGAGTCTTACATCAGTTGCTCATTTGTCAAATCTAATAGAAACTGTGCTAACTTTTTTCCTTTGAAATTCTTCACTGACACACCAGACTCGAGCTATATTGATGGGTTCTTCCTAACTTCTTCAAGAGAGTTCCGTAGTGATTTCATCTTGCATATTGCTTGAGTGTTCATTTCTGATGCATTGAAAAGATCATGATCTTCTCTCTTTCGAGTAATTATGAGACTTCATTAATTATGTTGTGAACCGTATTTTGATGCACAAGAAGTAAAACAGTGGTAAAATTTTCTAAATATTTCTTTGAACCAGCACCCGTTGGCTTATCTTGTCTCTCCATTGACATCAACTAGTTTTGTCAACACCATCCAAATATGAACAAAGGACAACATAACTGTTGTATCACAACCTTTATGTTAATAAAAAATTTCCTGAATACTGTTAATAAGGAATAAGATTTAGGCGTTGTGATAGTTCACTCACTGAAAAATATACAGTACCTTCGGGTACAAAGATAGAAAAATGCTCCATCAACTTTATGAATCCCAGTCGGGATTATTGTATAACAGACCTGGAAACCCTACATCCAGAGACTTAATATCCTTTCAAAAGGTGACTAAAATTGACTAAGATGATTCTGGAACTAAGCCATCTCGATTATCCAAGTAGTACTTTTGACAATAATAATCCATTCTTCTCCAGACATGTCACAATTTGGTTTATAATGTTTTCAATTTGCTGATCTGATATTGGGTGAAAGCCTGGAAAATATTCGTTAATGTCAATCTTAGTTGATATTCTCCTTTCATCTCTCTGAATAGTCATATAGCGGATTACTTGACTTAATTTATCAGGTAGTAGGCAGTTATCAAACAGGGAGGTACTACCACCTGGGAAGATATTGGAAGCATAATGTGTTGTCTAATGGTAGACCCTGCTGCCATAAAGCATCACAAAAATTGTGACCAAGTCCCAGGTTGCTGATCTGACTTTCTGCCTCATTTACACGCAATTGCAGGGTCTCAATTGTTCCTCTTACTTTGACAACACAACATACATAATGTAAATCGTTTCTCATTCTTTTTTTTCATTTTTGTGTTTATGGTTATTGTTATTATTATTTTGTATTAGTTATATTAATAATAATAATATTTATTATTACTATTATATTTTCGCTCCCCAGGCCCTGGTGTGGGTCAGTGACCTGTGCCCGGGTGGGTACTGAATAAATGGCATTTGTTAGTCTCTCCCCAATCCCCTCTCCACTTTATGCAGAACCCTATCATCCTGGGCTTGCTTTTTGTGTTATCTGTTCTCATTGGGGTCACACCTTCACTGCCTACTGCCGACGTGATCGTCCCAGATGTCGCTTCTGTTCACGTAACCACAACTCCGCCGCCTGTGCCCAGAAAATCAAAGACCACCTTAATAGGGGTGGTGTGGGCTATGTAGTTGATCCCAGGTGCCGTAACTGTGGCGGCCGGCACAATGATGACTCACGGCAATGCCCCAATCGCCCATCTGTCCCAGGGGAAAGGCCTCCCAGAATGCCACTTCTACCACAACCCCCCAGTCTACCGGGCCGCCTCCCTCAACGATACCTGCCCTTGCCTGGCTTCGCCAGGCTGCACCCTAACAGCACCTACCGTTTCCCTAACTCAATCACTACTGAGCCTTCTCCCCATCTCTACTCTGATGCTGTCAGGCCTCATGCTCCCACCAGTGCCCCCCTCCCCCACAGCCCCCCTCCAGTGACATGACACAGATCATGTCCCTCTTCCAAGAATTTACCAGTCATGTTGAGAAACTCTTTGTTACACTCTGTACCGCCATCTCCGACCTACACCGCCAACTCTTGCCCTCTGCTGCCACCCAGTCACTCCCCTCTTCTAGTTTGACAAAAGCTGGTAGTCCCCCTGTGACCCCCCCTGCTCACAGCCTGTGTGTCCTGTTGCCCCCGAGCCACATCTTCACAACACGTGGTGCCTCAACCTGTCCACCCACCGCAAGCCGTACCCACTCCTGTGCCTGTGCTGTCTCCACCTGGGCTACCTATTGGACCTGAGGACACCACCCCAGGATACCCATACCCCACCGACATGCCGGCACCTAAGGCCCATCCGTCCACGTCAGGGGTACACATGTACCCAACCGGCCTGCCTGTAACCAGTCAAGTACACCACAATGGATAGCAATGCTACAGGACTGCAGGTACTCACCTGGAACATAAACGGCTTGCAAAACAAGTTTGGTGCCCTCAAAACCTATGCCTACACTGAAGATGTCGGCATTCTGTGTCTCCAAGAAATGCGGTGTGCTGTTAGTACCTTAGTGCTCAGTGGCTACACATGTGTTGAGAGCCCATCCACCCCTGTTCTTCGCGTCGATGGACTACCACGAGGCCATGCATGTGGACTACGTATCTACATCAAGAAGGATGTTCCCTACCAACCTCTCGACGCCCCCCTTGATGACGACACCACCGACGCACACGCCATCACAATCACACTAAAAGGTATGTCCCTCAATATTGTCAATGTCTATGTGCCTCCCTCCACCCCTACTGCACCTGTCCTACCACACCATATCACCTCCACCCCCACCCTCCTTGTGGGGGACCTTCAATGGCCGACACCTCAGTCTCGGCTCCCAGGGGCCCCACTCAAACTCCCGGCGTAACTCCTGGCTCTCCTACCTACAAACCACTGATAACCCTGTACGTCTCCTCTGCCTTCCATCACCCACCCACATCGGGGGAGGGAAACTCGACTACATCGCCCTCTACTCTGACCCTCACTGAGTCACCGCCCACACTCCACCCGCATCCTCCACTCATCTCACAGTGACCATTTTCCTATCCACAATACCCTCCAGTACGTGAGAATACCCGCCCTACCCAAGTGCCCTAGGCTCAGCCTACCCCCTGCCAACATACCTGCCTTCATCACTACCATTGCTGAATGGTTTCAGGGTTACACTGTCACCACCGCAGACCAACTCTACCTTGATCTGTCCAAACAATGCACTGACTTCCGCCCTAACTGCCAGCCCAGGAGTCAGTGGATGTTAACTGCGACCCTCATGTTAAGTCTATCCGAGTATGGCACTGACTAGCAGTCAACCAGTGAAAGAAATCTCCCAGCTCCCCTAAAGCTCTACGCTTCCTGATGCGCACCAATAAAAAGCTCCAATCTGCCATCACTCTCGCACAAGAGAAGCAGTGGTTTGATTTTGCTTCTTCTATTGACCAGTCTACATCTATAGGTGATATATGGCGCACCATTACCCGTGCCCGGGGCACCAATGCCAGACCCGCGCTCCACCCCAGACCAGCTGCCCGTGCCGAGGCGCTCTCCCAGACGTGGCAGGAGGCTGCCTCCATCGACGTGCTACCACCCGTTGTACGACACCTTGCCCTCGCATTGCAACCACAACGCCAACAGCGCATCTCTGAGTACCAAGACCTACCTGCAGACACAGACGTGCCTTTCACACAGTGTGAACTACTAAATGCTGTTGAGCGCGGTCGGTCCACCGCCCCTGGCGATGATGGCGTCACATATGATGTGCTGAATGCCCTTATTGCCACCCCTGGTGATCCCCTCCTCTGTCTAGTTAACCTCTCTTTTGATACTGGACAGCTGCCTCACTTATGAAAGACTGCCACCACTATCCCAGTCCCTAAACCAAGCAGACAAGACGAATATCGTCCAATCTCCCTCATCTCCTGCTTCTCAAAGATGATGGAGCGCATGATACGTCACAGCCTCCACTGAAAAATTGAAGCCCACCTGCACCCTGACCTCTATGAGTTCCGTCCCGGAAAGAGTACTGCTCACTGCATCACTCACTACTTTGCGAACACCTCAGCCAAAACCACCCTCTTCGTCGACTCCAAGGGTGCTTTTCATAAAGCCAACAGTAAAGTGATTCTTGAGCGCCTCACGCACATTGATGTGAATGGCAAACTCCTCACGTGGATTGCTGACTACCTCTCCCATCGACAGGCCCGTGTCAGTTTCCAGGGCCACTACTCTATGATCAGGAACCTTGATCTTGGCACGCCTCAGATAGGTGTACTCAGCCCTACTCTCTTTAATGTTCTCATGAACTCCATCTGCCACCTCAACGACATCTTTGCTGAGCGCACCCTAGACGGTCACATCATAAGCTACGCTGACGATATTCCCCTCCAAATTACTACAGTGCAACATGAACAACCTGTACTCTCCACATTCGCCCGGACCTGTCAAACACTCGGGCTAGTCATCTCACACACTTAAATCAAGTTCGTCTCACCCTTCCGGCGTCAGACACCGCTGACTCTGCAAGGACAAGACATCAATCAAGTTTGCACCTACAGGTACAGTCGGTATATTCTTGGACCTCTCTAAAGCCTTCGATACTGTCGACCATACCATCCTCCTTTCAAAGCTTGTACATTGCGGCGTTAGGGGCCTGTCCCACAATTGGTTTACCTCATATCTGTCCAACAGGATGCAGCATGTCTGCTATAATAATCACCAATCTGACTCCTCGCCAATCTTGTATGGCGTCCCCCATGGTTCCATTCTCGGTCCAGTACTGTTTTTGTTGTACATAAACGACATAGTCCACGCCAGCTCACTCATAAAATACAACTTATTTGCAGAAAATAGTAATCTCTATGCCAGCAACTCAGACCTCCATTCCTTGATGTAAGAACTATGAACACTGAATTGACTAAAGTCAGGACCTGGGTAATACATAATAAACTGACCTTAAACCTTGAGAAAACCCACTACATGATCTTTCACAGAAGGAAAAACTTACCCCCAGACTTGGACCCCCCGTACCTTGGTAATACAGTCCTCAAACGCGAACAATATGCTAACTTCCTCGGAGTTATTGTTGATGAGAAACTTAACTGGAGAAACCACATACAAGCCATTCACAGTAATGTCAATAAACAGTGCGGTATCATGTATCACACTCGACAGTCACTCACTCTCACAGCAATGAAAGAAATCTATCATGACCTTGTTTACCAACACCTGATACACTGTCACACACTATGGGGGACCTCTGGCTCTTCAAAAACACAATCTCTGATTACTGCACAAAAGAGAGTTGTACGGACAATGACCTACTTGAAAAAACAGATCACACAAACGAAAAATTTGCTATATTGAAAATTTTAAAGTTCGAAGATATTAACACCTACTGCTGTGCCCTCTTTGTTTACAAATCTATCAATCACTTGCTTGACAATAATTATTTCCAGTTCCGGAATAATCAGAGATACAACTTAAGGCACCCAGAGCTACTAAGACCACCCCCCATGTGATCCTCCCAGTCCCAGACCTCCATAAAATATCACAGTGTGAAGGTGTGGAACAACTTACCCCCATCCATTCGAGAAAAGACTACGCTCCCTTCCTTTAAATCATCTCGTAAAAAATATCTATTGTCTAAGTATTAATATTTCTTGTAACACCTACTATATTTACAGTACCTGCTTTTATTGTACCATCAAAACCGTTTTATTGGAAATTATCATGTATATAGATAAGTAATTACCATTGCAATAAACATAATCGCCAACTAGACATAATCCTGACAGCTCTGTCCTCTTGTTCAACCTTATTTCTGTACAACCCATGTTGTACTGCTCCCCCATTATACTTATGGTTTTCAATTCCACTGTAATATATATATATATATATATATATATATATATATATATATATATATATATATATATATATATATATATATATATATATATATATATATATATATATATATATATATATACTGTATATATATATTTAAGTGATAACCGTGGTAACATTATGAGATGTTCTTATTACCACCATGCTATTGTACTATTCCAGATGTTACTAAATGTTACATAATACTTCCTTGAGATAAATGTATAGTATATATCAGGTACCTAAAAGAGAGCTCAGGTTCTCAACTGGCTCAGCCACATTAATATTGTTATTATTATCCACTCTGTATCTGTGTTTTTCTGGCTAAATAAACTGTTTCAATTCAATTCAATTCAATTCAGGCACCTTGGTCTACCCGTGCGAGCCACTACCAGCGCCGCCACCTCCGCTGTCGCCGCCCACGTCATCTCCCAGTGCCGCCAACGAACGAGGCCCCTCCAGTCCCTCACCCTCGGCCTCAAAGGAGCCTCTGTCAGGGTCCTACGTCTCATGTACATTGCCATCGTCAGAGCTGTCATAGATTATGCCTCTCCTGTCCTTGTAGTTGCCTCCCAGCGCGAGAAACAAAGCATGGAGAAAATCCAAAACAGAGCGTTGAGACTCATCCTCGGCTGCCCTATGACCACCAGAATAGAAGTCATGCAGCGTGAACTGATCTTGCTCCCCGTCTGCGATTGAATTACTGCTCTCAATGTCATCCTTGGTGTTAAACTGAACTTACATCTTAACACCCACCTGCGCCGGCCTGCTCCCATTACCTTCCCCCCCTCCCTCTCAACACTGGCCCGTCTACACTGCTGCTGACAACCTGCATTATCACCTCTACACCCCCTCCACCTCTCTCCCTCCGGAGTACACTCATCCGCTTCTACCGCCGTGGACTTCCCCGAGTGTTGATGTTGTCGTCCACACCTTCCTTGGTCGTAAATCCACCCAACTGCGGTATATGCTCAAACTTAACTGCCTTGAGCAGATTAATGATGTCGTCTCCTCTCTTACGACCTCCCACCCCCTTCCTCTCCTTGTCTACTGTGATGGGTCTGTTACCCCGCTGGGCAGAGCTGGGGCAGCTGTGTGGATTCCTGAGCGCCAGGCCCGCAGGAAAGTCAGGGTCTACGATTGGGCCTCCTCCACTGACACTGAAAGCATAGCCATCCTCGTGGGCATTCGTGAGGGGGCGACCTATGCTCACACTGAACGCCGGAACCTCCTTATAATCAGCGACAGCACTTCTGCGCTAGCGAGGCTCAAATTATCCCTCCCCCCTCCTCCCCTGTCGCCCAACACACCCTAGCCGCCATCGCAGGGCTAGAACACACTGATGACATCCGTGTCAAGTTTATTTGAATCCAGTCACATATAGGAATAACTGCCTGTGGCAATGTTGATCGAATTGCCAAAGAAGCGACACAAGAAGAAGATATTGAAGCCACTCCTCGCCCTCTCCCTGAATCATCTCAAATCTCGCATACACGCCGTACAACGAGAAGCATTCGACGAACATTGGACACACCTGAAACAACGGGGTAGCATCACACTATGCCACTATAACCGGTGACGACAACCGCCACTACAAAGAGTATCAATCCCTGACTCGATGGGAGTACATTGGCAACCCTGAGCCTGGCCGCACTGTTTGTAAACATTGTGGTCAACCCGACTCACACCCTCTCTCACTACATCCTCACTTGCCCTATGACCTCCTCCTACAGGTCCCAGCCGTTACCAACACCTCTTCCCTCCCTGACCAGATATCCCTCCTCCTAGTGATAGGCCTGGCACTTGACATTATTAGGGACCTGCCACGCTTTGCCATAAACAGATGAAATGTACTGGGAACTTTTCCCCCACACACTCATCATTCTGTCACTTTATGTAACTTGCTGACAAAACCCATGACCCTTCAGGCTTTTACGCCCTTAATGCATGAGTCATAAAGACTTAGCATGCTTCCCAGATGGACGCTGTAAACACTTCTGCGCTTCACCTTGCACAGGATGCAAGGGGGTGCCCAATAAACTAGCCCTCTCGGGGGCAATCTAAGAAAAAAATAGCAATCTTTGTTAGTCTCTGCAAGGATGTTTGTTATCCCTTGCTTAAATTCATCATTTGAATGATCTCATCTTGAGTTGTATGAGTCAATAACTGACAGTCCCACTTCTTTTATGAAGATCATCCATGGTGTCCTCCATCTGTTTCTCTGTGATCTTGAAATGCCCTCTGTTTTGTGTGGCTTAAGTCAAGGTCACGTTAACAATCCGTTCAAGGAATTGCCTCCATTGTTTACATGCATTGAAGCTTCTAAGTCATCATCAATGATTCTGTATCATACCTTGTTTCTTGAACTTTGCCTGCTTCGATAGATAATTTTGATTCTTCCTGTTTTTTTTTTCAGTGTAGTACTTAACTAAAGGGTCACATGTGTTTCCAAAATGCCACAAGGTTGGCAATACACTTAGTTGAGAGAAGTAAGTAACACAGCCAACGACGTCTTAATTTTGTGCTATATTTTGTCGTCATTTCATAGCAACTCTCAGAAAATCTTCTCTTAATTGCTGGATGTTGAGCAAATGTTCCATTAGGCTGACAAGGTCCATGTTTGCCAATGATTTTTTATTCAATGTCAAATTCTCTAATAAAAATTCAACTTTGTGAGTGTGAGTTGGCGATGCAAAAAATGCATTCTGAACTTTTGGTTCTTCTGAAGTGCTTTGGGTATCATGGATTGAAGATTATTCTCCATGTTCCTTCCCTGGTATAGAATTCTTTACTCGAGATTCCCAAGTTGCATTATTGCTGGTAACCTCAATTACAATGCCACTGTCTGGGGCGCCGGTGGTAGAAGCGGTACCCCTCTTGCCTCGCAAGCGAGATGTCACGGGTTTTATTCCCGGGCCGGTGGAAAAGTTGTTTGGACATACTTCCTAGCCCCAATTGGTCCCTGTTCACCTAGCAGTAAAGTAGGTACCTGTTGTAAATCGAAAGTTGCGAATTCGTATTCAGGGAAAGTTGTTGGAGCTTCCAGTAACTTGATGACAAAAACGATTGACGCTTCTACGCCTTTGACCCTTCAGGCTTCTATGCCCTTAACTCATGAGACATAAAGGCAAGCTTGAACTTAGCATGCTTCCCTGTTGGGCGCTGTAAACGCTTCTGCACTTCACCTTACACAGGATGTAGGGGTGCCCAAAAAAAAAAAAAAATTCATTGTCTTTACTTTACACTACCTACAGTCACAGTGGCTGTAGGAACTGTTAAGACTGTGGGTGGTAGGAATGACAGCACATGTTGAGGTAGTGGGTGGTTTTGGTAACAGAAGGTGTGTTTAGGACGGGAGGTGAGGGGTGTGGGGCTGGGGTTGAGGAGTCTTGGGACGGAGGATGTGGAAACGAGGGTGAGGAGGTGTGGAAACGGGGGTGGGAACGGGGTTCATGGGCGTTTGGACGGGGGGGAATGGGTGTGGGGACAGGGGTTGAGGGGTGGAGACAGAAGGGTGAGAGGTGTGGGAACAGGGAAGAAGGGTGTGGACGGGGGTGATGGGTGGGGGACGGAGAGGTGTGGGGACATAGGTGGTGGGTGTGGGAACGGGAGATAGGGGGTGTGGGGACGGAGGTGAGAGATGTGGGGACGGGGGTGAGGGGTGTGGGGACAGACATAGAGGTATGAGGACGGGGATGAGGAATGTGGGAATGGGAGATGAGGGGTTTGGGGATGGAGGTGAGGGGTGTGGTGACGACAGGTGAGGGGTGTGGTGACGAGGGGTGAGGGGGCTTAGATAAGGGGTAGTTATACGTGAGGTAGAGCAGGTGGTGTGTTGAGTTATTGGAAGCCTTGGTGACAGGGACACAAAGGATTGAAAGAGACATACGAACAGACAGAAAAAAACGAAAACAAACAAACACAGAGACATTGAGATAGGGGAGAATGGGAAAGAAAAAAGAGAGTGTGGGTCAGGAAGGGGAGAGAGAGAGACTGTGTGTGAGAAAGACAAAGAGAATTTGACCATGAGAATTACAGATGTCACAAAACTTGCTGTATACTTTCTTTTTGCACCGAGTAATAATGTCCTTTTTTTACCCCTCTTTCTAACTGAGCTCTCATTTTCCTACCTACCTACCAACATACATACATACATACATACTGTACATACATACATTCCTATCTGCCTTTTCGTTGTTCCAGTCCACCTTAACAACGACCTTTCGCAAGGAGTTCCTCAGAAAAGATAAACGCTTCTATTATTAGACCAGTTTCCATGGAGAACTCTGTGAAGGTATTTGCTGCTGAACCTCAAACTCCACTCACCTTTCTCACTATTTCTATGCAGACCTCCCCCCATTCCTCCATAATTCCCCTTACTCCTACTTACCTTCCCTTCCACCCCTACACATCTCTTCCCATTCCCCTACATCTCTCCCCACATGTACAGTCACCCAAAAAAGTCGTGTCGCCTCTCATCCTGAACCCCGAGATTCAGACTCTCGAATCCGAAGCATTTATGGACAGACTAATGTATCAGTGTCTACTGCTTCGGGTTCATGAGTCTGAATCTCGGGGTTCGTGGTTTAGGATGAAAGGTGCCAGGAATTTTTTGGGTGACTGTAGAGTAATTACCCTATTCCCAGCAAACGCAGTCCCCTCTTCCCACTCGTATACACCCCTCTTACCACAATCACACATCACGCTCCCCCAGTCCCACACCTCTCTCACCAAACTCCTATAGACTACAGTACTCTCTCTATTCCTAAGCATCTCCACAAACCAATCTTCCCACTAATTTACACCCCCTCCTTCCCCCATCTCCATATTTCTCTCTCCCCACTACACCTTTCTTCCCATTTCCACACGCACTTTTTCTCCCCACTTCCTCGATCTTTCTCCCACTCTCGGTCTTGGTCTCTGATTTATTGGTCTCGACTACATCACTGATTCTCCACATCCTTGTCCCTACTTCATTATTTAATAGAGTTCTATCTCTCATGATTTTGTAATGGTGTTGGACTAGTGCATTACTAACCTTGTTACGCGCTTAAAGATCGTAATGAAGCGCAGTAACATAATAACAACAACAACTCCAATACACACCTCTCCCCACTCTTATACAATCTTCACTCTCGCATCTTTCTCTTCACTCCCACACAACTCTTTCTTCACTTCCACATACCTCTTTGTTAACTTCTACATGTTCCGAGTGTAAGGGCGGGGGTTTTCTTCTTCTCATCCCTTATATTCTTATTTAATACTTCTTTCTTTGTCTTATTTCCTTCCTTTGTTCTGTCTAAATATTTCATTTCATGGTTACTTTAAAACCTCAGACCTTTGGTAGCATGGCGAGGGTTAGGGCACATGGGTACTGTAATTCTGGTATCAAGTCATTGGACAAAAATAAAGGTGGATACTGAGGAAAAATGATACCCCTAATATACTCTAAAAAATGGTTTTTAATATGAAATAAAATCAGGTAAAAGATGTCATTAACATACAGCTAAAAGGTTCAACTCCTTGGCCTTACTCATCTGCAATTCAAAGTGGATACTCTTACTTCTTACAACATTACTGGTGGCACATTACATAGACTACACCGCATGACAAACTTACATATGGTACCTTCACTAGAACTGTTGGTAGTACATATGGAGGATGCACTCACAACACATAACACGTTATTACTGATACTAACAATTTTTATGGGTTCACTACCCAACATGGGATAATTATATTTCGGTTAATTATCCCCAATCATATATAACCAATACTGTGGACCATATAACTTCAAGGAATGTCCCAGGATATAACACTGGCGTCTCAACAAATGAAGATCGCTGTTATGGTCGGTTGTAGTCTGACACATGGCGAGAGTCTGGGGTCGAGTTCCCAGGATGCGGACTGGAGCAGTTTAATCCTGCCGAATCAGCGACATCGTCCAATACAGCTAACTGTTAGGTAGTCACCAACCCCGGGCAGCCAGTGGGTGTAAAAAACCAACACACTGGACCTGGGATAATTTGGAGACGTCAAGGAAGGGATGATGATGACTCAATCACAAACAATCTTTCGTCTAGCAACGACAGACGACATTTACGTTATAGTCATTCTTACACTGGGTAAATGACAATTTCACTGTTACAACATGAACACTGATATTCACAAAATTGACTAAGTTAAACTGAATGACTATATCGGCGGAGAACACTCGCTCACATACCTGGGATAATTTGGAGACATCGAGGAAGGGACGTTTCTCCTTCATGCACAGGTTTATATACGGCATGAGTTGCCAGAGATGGCTACTCACGCAATGACAGAAATTACATTCAAATCAACTGCTACACATTCAAAGATGACCCTCAGTTGACACGGGTCTGGCGAATTTCTTAAGTTGATTTACATAAACTAATTAGAGATTGAGTTTGCAAGGAAAAGTGGAATATACACGTTGACAACAGTTAGTTCCCCAAATGGGCGGGACTTATGGACAAGGAGCCTTTGTGTATATACGTTGAGATCTTGGAGAAAATGGCCGGCACCTAAAGATAGGGAAAACGCGTTTCTTCCTAGGGATAACTCACCAGTTATCCACATGTTTTGCGGGAGCGGAGTATAATATGAATCATCAGGTTTCAAACAGACCAGCTGTCATTGTGACCATGACAAGGGCATGGATAGTTTGATAATCAACCTGGGAACACTTTAATGTGACTTTGTGGTGGAGAAATATAATTGTATGTCGTCATTACCACTGTCACACTTCGTTGATTGTAGAGATTACGTCCTGTTAGACTCGCTGGGAGTCCTCACTTACAGTATAGCTCTATGTGTAGATATATAGTTTGATGAAAGTTTCAATTTAACACTAACACCCTTTGATATTTATTATCAAAAATTGCTATGTATTGTCACAGTCCACTAGGTCTATGTATGGATCAACTAACACAGAGTAACGAGATAATGTGTAGTAGGCTCAGTGCAAGGTCAATGTAGACAGGTCACACGGACAGCGGTCACCTGAACTATAACTGGTTGGCCCGCTTTCTGGCCTAAGTGAGGGTATTTCACGCAAAACCTTCTTACAATATAGCCACCAACGTACCTAAGAGCTTCCTCTTCTTTGACTAAATCTATTGCTTTACCTGCATTTTTGTCAGGGTCTATACACTCTCCTAGGTTTTCATCAAACTCATCAGTTTAACTCTTTTTCTACTTCATTACCAATATCCATGTCTTTGAAACAATGATTAGTTATATCGAGTTCTACTGCCAGCTCTCTGTCATTGCAAGGTGTACCTTTATCATTTATTTATTTAAGACCAATATTTCTTGACAAGCGATCAAAATTATCATTAGATATGTTAGATTTCTCAGAAATTAGTGAAACGTCTTTTCACAGGAGTAACTTCTTGAGCCTGAACTTAAAATTCACAGCATTTGGATGGTGGTAGGTTCCATGTATCTGTTTTATGCACCCAAACAAATGCTTCAGACAATCTTGATTTAGTTTTTAAGTTAGAATGAATTCAAGATTATAATAATAATAACAATAATAACAATAATAATAAAAATAACATTACGTAATAATTAAAATAATAATAATTATTATTACAGGTATTATGATTATTACTACTATTACCATTAGTAGTAGTAGTATAGTAGTTTTTTTTTTGGGGGGGGGGAGGCACGTGCTCAGGTGGTCCCAGCCTGGATCCGCCACTGTACTGGACCAATATCCATAATGGAAAAAGTGTAACTGTAACTTACTTTGAGGCAAAAAGAGGGATGGAACTGCTTCATCCCTTAACGTCCATTGTTTCTTTGGTGTTTGAATTCCAAGGAGACGACATTTCAGGTCATCCCTGGAATCACATTCCTTAAAATGTATTGAGCACACCACTGCACTGTCTGCATTGATGTCATCAGCTCGGCAACAGGAATAAACCCACCGTTGTCTACATTTTTCCTTTGGAAAACGAAAATATTTAGTGCTTGATCCTGCTGGGTTTTTTCTAGTATTATTGCATCCATATACTGAGCTATTGCTCGGCATATCTGCAGCATTGAGGCCAGTTCAATGAAAATGTACCACGTCACAAAATATTATAGTGATTGCCTCAGACAGTGGTGTGTACAATGAAAGACAAAAGTCGTGTCATGAAATTTGGTGAAAACATATGCCGAAGGGCTAAACTTTTGGTGCGCTCTGCCTTGTGGTAGGGGGCTCTCATAATGTTTCACAAGTTAGGCCGGGCATCCATTTGTCAGTGGTCCATGTCCTCATCCGTATCCGTGTCAGTGTATCCGTGAGGTAAACATCCATATATCCATGAAAACTACGTAAGTGAGGTGTGCTTTTTTCCCAGAAAGTCACAGCAAGGCAATATGTCCCGAGGTCTGCGTCAAGAACTAGAAGAGTATGGCTACTTCCTTCTGATGGCGAGTATTATCCATCACAGAGGCCATCACAATGCTAAAAAAAAAGAAAACATAGGTGGTGGTGTAAGGGCGGCCGATTCTACTACTACTACTGAACCACCGAGCCCACCATTAAAGGCGGGAAACACTCGTCTAACATACCTGAGAACAATTATAGAAGCGTCACGGGAGGATTGATCCTCTATCCCGCCCGGGTTTATATACCCCTGAGTTGCCAGAGATGGCTACTCACGCAATGACAAAAATCACATACAAATCAACTACTACACATTCAAAGATGACCCTCAGTTGACAAAGGTCTGGCAAATTACTTAAGTTGATTTACATAAACTAATTAGAAATTGAACTTGCCAGGAAAAAGGTGGAATAAACGTATTGACAACTGTCTTCAACATCTGCGGGACTTAGACAGGGAGCCTTGGTGTAAACATTGAGAGGGAGAAACGCGTTTCTTCCTAGGGGTCACTAACCAATTATCCACATATTTTGCAGGCGTGAAGTATAATATGAATCATCAAGTTCTAAAATAGACCAGCCATCAATGTGACCATGACAGTGGGTCCATCAAATCCTTCAAAGGCGTAGTGAGCATGGTGCATACTACCACTTAGTGAAGGAATTGGAACTGGATGAGGAATAGTTTCAACATTATATCAGACTGACTATATTGCAGTTTAAGCAAGTACTCAACCTGGTCAAAATTTGCAAAACAAGGGAGGCAATTTGCCCGAGGCAACAGCTAGCCATATGCTTGAGGTATGTATGCACAAACTGACTATTACAAATATAAGAAAACAATGATATCAAATAATCTTTATTGACCTAAAGAAAATGTTTCTCGAGTATATTATATGGGTGCAGGCAATAGAAGATAAACCGCCTGGGTTTTGTCTGACCAGTTCTACCAAGGCCTCACAAACTTCTTGGTTGGTCAGTCTCCTGGAGTCCTTGAGTTTGGGCATGGTGGATGCTGTGGAAAACTAATTATAAAATAGGTCTTGTGAATTTACGCTGGTCACATAGCCCCCACAACAGTTTCCGTGCCGCATACGTGTCCGTGAAAAATCGCTCACTGCGCGATTCCTTGCGGATGCGGACACAGACACGAACACGGACACGGAACTGATCAATGGATGCTTCTCAACCTTTTCTCATATACTCGATTTTTCACAGACACGGATGCGTATGGGGACGTGGACACGGACTATGTATCACAGACAAATGGATGCCCAGCCTTATACTTAATCTTTGGACAAAACCGCGACACAACTTTTGCCTTTGATTGTACACACAAATGGCCCGGGTCAGACTGGGGTCAACTTGTCAAGGACAAGGAGACAGAGTACATTAGCAACCCTGAGCCTGGCCGCACTGTTTGTAAACTTTGTGGCCAACCCGACTCTCACAACCTCTCACTACATCCTCACTTGCATTATGACTTCCTCCTGCAGGTACCCAGCCGTTACCAACACCTCTTCCCTCCCTGACCAGATATCCCTCCTCCTAGTGACAGGCCTGGCACTTGACATTATTAGGGACCTGCCACGCTTTGCCATAAACATGTAAAATGCACCGGGAACTTTACCCCCACACACTCATCATTTTATGTAACTTGCTGACAAAACCTATGACCCTTCAGGCTATTACGCCCTTAATGCATGAGTCATAAAGGCAAGCATGAACTTAGCATGCTTCCCAGATGGGCGCTGTAAGTGCTTCTGCGCTTCACCTTGCACAGGATGTAAGGGGGTGCCCAATAAACTAGCCCCCTCTGGGGCATTCTAAAAAGTCTATGCAGGGTGGATCAGCTGATATCATCACTCCCGCCCGCCTCGTACCTCACCTGCGCGTCCGACCTCTCTACATTGACCTTGGCTCAGTGCCTGGGAGCCTACGATCACACGTCTGGGAGGTGTGAGGTACAATCTTAATCTGGGGAGAATGCTTAGTTAACAGGTTAATGAGCGTGAAGGTGACCCAGATGTCACCTCAACGTGACAGATGATGAGACAAGCTATGCATTCCTGTGTGGAACATAACAGGATATGACAGTATAAGAATTTCTTGGCCCTAATCACATTGATCCGGTTAGTGTGTTGTATATAAATACAGTATGTAATTAGCCCACATTTATAAAAGTACTGTCTAACTAAATGCTAACAAAGGCTATTACACACACATCTCTGTTCCCCATTCCCACACGTTTCTCCCACTCCAACACATCACTTTATTCACTACTAAATATCTGTCTCTTCAATCCATCTTTTCATCTTATGTTTACTCCAACACGTGTTTCTTTTTACTCTCATACATCTCTCTCTCTCTCTCTCTCTCTCTCTCTCTCTCCACGTCTAAATATCCTTCTCATATTGGTGTACAACATGATTCGAAAAAGATAAACAAAAACCAGTTTTGCGAACACACTCGGTCATACTTGTGTCCGAATTTCAGTTTCCTTATACGAAAAGTGCCTGAGATATCGCCAGAACAACCAAACAGCCAACACGAAAAACAAATGGAGTAACCACTGATCACCCCCTTGAACCAGAGCCTATGACTCTGTCTTGAACTTGTCAAACACATCTGGAGACGATATGGGGAAGGGCGGGCGGTGTACAACAGTACAGTTCTTGAAAAGATATAAAATTCCCAGAGTCATTTTGATGAAAAGCACTGTTTTGCAGTTGATTTGTTTTATATGAAAGTTGGAGTAAAGAAGAATGTGTGACAGAATGCTTAGTGTTGGTGGGCGGTACTCAGAAAAACCGAGCATGAAAGCAAGGGTATCAGAATGCAAGGTGAGAACTAAAAACAAGATAATGACTTCCACCCAGCCCGTTTATGCGACTACACAGATCATCACTCCCATTCTCATATAATCATTATGATGTCACCTACTGGACTACTAAGTTCATATACGTATATATAAGCAAAGAGATTGTGGTTCAGCCATTCTACTTGGTGGTGGCTCTATATTTAACAATATTAAGCTTCAGTGTTACTGACTAGATACGCTCTCCAACATGGCGGTTTCCCACGGCTTCATCAGTATACTTTTTCTGGTATCTTTCAGCGGAGGACGCCTTAGGGATATGGCCATGAGGAACTATACCGAGAAGTATCACAATCTTGCCCTACCCTGCCCCGAACCCAGAGATATCTTCCCTTGTGTCTGTTCTGTGGGCACCGAATCACAGATGACAATGGATTGCTCTAATGTAGAGAGCGGGAAACAACTTGCGGAAATTTTCAAGGCTAACATTCCGTTTCATGACTTCCACGTGTTCACCATGACACAATGAGCACCTGATGGTGCTTGCAAATGGAGTTTTTGGTTATGCTACTTTTGAGAAGATCAACATTACTTTCAGTGCCTTGAAAGAGGTAGAAAAGAATGTTCTTTCTGGAAGTTATAATACCGCAACGATGACATTCTTAAGCGATAATAACATTACTGTACTATATTTCCTTTCAAGGATGTGCACCTTTTCATACGTCTTCAAGAGTTAGCAGTCGATGGCAATGATATTGACACATTCCCTGAGATCTCATCAGCAACCCTTCAAACCTTGAACTTCGGAGGCAATCCCTTATCTTCACTCTCCTCCTCAGCACTGAGAGAGATGCCCTCCCTGTGGGAGATTCTGTTGTACTGCGCACATCATTGTCATTCCTAAAAACCCACTTTAATTCATATTACGCTACACAACATTCAAATCCACCGCGCTTCTAGAATCTCAGGAGAGACGTGTTTTTCCCATCCATTTTACACTCAGGATCACTCCCAGTAAGTCCAGCCTTCGAACACAGTTGTCAATATGTTTATTCCACTCTCGACTGGCAAATGCAATCTTGAATTAGTCTGTGTAAATCAACTTTAGTAATTCGCCAGACCTTTGTCAACTGAGGGTCATCCTTGAATGTAACAGTTAGATTGTTTGTAATTTCTGTCATTGCGTGAGTAGCGATCGCTGGCAACTCAGGGGTATATAAAGCAGTACGAGGCGGGAGGAATAAACGTCCCGTATCATCTTTCACCTTCGTTCCCAGGTATGTTCTGTGTTTTTAAGCATTCAGTTTGATTCAGTCTATTGTAATGAATATCAGTGTTCATCAGTGTTCATGCTTTAACAGTGGAATTGTCATTCACCCAGTGTAAGAAGTAATATAACGTAAATATCTGACATGGCGAGACTGAAGATTTGTTTGTGACCCACCATGCTTCCCCAAAAAAACCTCCCGTATCACCTTTCACCTTCGTTCTCAGATCGAGGGTGGGTTTAATTGAAACCCACCGGTCACTCGGAGCTGGTGGATACCCAGCAGTGGTCAATATATGAGTGATGGCGTCGATTCGGCAGGATTAATCGGCTCCACTCTACCTCGTGGGCCGAGGACCCCAGACCCGCCTCGTGTCGGAGTATAACCGACCACAACAGCAGTCATCAGTTGTTAGAGGTGCCAGTGCTATGCCTTGGAGTTATGGTCCACAGTGTGGTTGTACTGTATGTGTTTGTTAATAATTACCCCATGTTGGGTAGTGGACCCATGTAGGTGTTTGTATCAGTATTAGCGTGTCGTGAGTGCATCTCCTATACCCTACCAACAGTCTGTGAAGCATCATATGCCAGTTGGTCTTATAACTGGATGTAATGAGAAGTACCTAGTAATGTGGGAGAAGTAAAGTAATCTGCAAGGAGTTGCCATGTAACAGTGTATTGTGAGTAGGGACAAGGAACTGGTCCTGCTATGTAATGTAATGTGACACCAGTAAGAGTGTGCATGGTAAGAGTGTAATATCTGGGTAATTGCTGTTGAGTAAATAAGAAAATAAGGAAACAAGTAAATAAGAAATACGGAGTGCAATGAGCCCACCAGTTGAACCTTGTAGTTATATGTTCATAATATTTCTTTTCCCCTTTGATTTTATAATAAAAAACTTGTTCAATGAGTATTTTAGGAGTATTCATTTCTCCCACAGTAGTTACCTTTATTTCCGTCCAAGTAACCCTGATATCAGAATTACACTAACCCATGTGCCTAGACCATCGACATGCTACCAAAAAGAACTGAGGTTAGGTAGTACCAAAAATAAACTGAAGTAAGTAGAAGGAACATTTGAAAGAACTAAGACATGTTGTGGTTTCACCCTTCTTTCCCCTTATCGATCTGGTCAATGAAAAACCTAACCCAGTGCCTAGTCCACTCTGCCCGCTACCTAACGAGCTACATGCTGTCCAGAGGGGGTCTGGTGGCAGTGACCCTTAGAAATGAAGATTAGAGTTAAGTATTTACCCTTAGAATTAGTGACCCCCAGTCAGGCAATATACTGTTACCCAACACTCTACTGTCAATGATAGCTCCAGGTAATAGTACTATAGAAGCTCATAGCAATTACATAAACGTACACATTCAACTACGATTGTAAGGCAGTGGTGCATTTACCAATACAATATATATATATATATATATATATATATATATATATATATATATATATATATATATATATATATATATATATATATATATATATATATATATATATATACCTCACTAATCAGGAATCGATCCATGGACCTCTGCGTGTGAACGGGGATCACTACCACCACGCTACAAGGACAACAATAGCAATCCTACGCTTTGTTTTATTTCACACAAAGCCTGCTCATTCGTCTTTGTTAAGCAACTTGAACCTCCATTGGGGATTGCCTGTGCCAGCTATGTGGTCTGAGTAGCACTTTACCAAATCCAGCTAGGAAACATATATCTGATCAGTCCATATAGCACGCATAATTCCATGTACAAACAATACCTCACTAGTCTAGAATCGAACCCTGTTCACACGCAGAGGTCCAGGGATCGATTTGCGACTATAAAAGTGCGTTTTTTCTCAGCTGAGAAAACATGCCCCGTCCCCTTCTCAAGAATTACATCTGATTGGCGGTTTCAAACGTGTCCGATTTCGTCCTGAAGTAATGATGTATTTCTAAAGGAGTTTATTCATAATCGTTGGGATGACCGTTTCTGATGAGAAAGATATTGAGCTAAATTATCTAAAGATGCATACATTAATTATTTCAAACATGACTACGTCGGAAGTTTATAAGACGTATTATATAACATGAATTAACTGTTAAACTCTGGTAGCAAATTCACGCTTTCGGAGGATGCATTTAATATATACTAATTTTTACCAACAATAAGGCAGACACCACAATCACATCCACCCCATACGACCTCATTCTGGTCGCTTCAAGAACAGCCCCATAAAGTAGGATGTTTTGAACAGATGATAGTTATGACAGGCAAAACATTATGAGGCATGGGTATTCAGAGTATTGTACTAGGGCTATGGATTAAACTAGTTTTTGGCAAGCATTGTTCCTTCTTCAGTAATTATCATCATATGTGTTTGGTTGATCAGGTACATTTGCCAGACTGAAGCAACTGTCAAACATCAACCTGAACAATAACCACCGAAGCCACTTGGAGGATGCCATCCATCTTGATGCCATGGATAATGCCTTAGTCAGTCTCGTCTTCAATGACATCACTCACGTGGGCGTTGAAGCCATCTCCGGTGAGATTAAGTAACTAAATAGCATAAAGACTCCATGTGTGTGTGTGTGTGTGTGTGTGCACTGTGTGTGTGTGTGTGTGTGTTCACATGTGTGTGTATGTGTGTGTGGCGACCTGTAGTATGATGGTCAGCATGCTCGCCTCGCAAGCGAGCGGACCCAGGTTCGATCCCCGGGCAGGGTGAAACTATGGGCAAGTTTCTTTATGCCATTTGCCTCTGTCTACCCAACAGTAATTGGGAACCTGGATGTTAATCAATTTGCGGATCGTGTTCTGGGGTAATGGTTAACCAGTGTATTGGGCCCGCTGTTGTTTGTTTGTTTCATAAATGACATGCCTGACGTTGTACACTCCTCCATACAAATGTTTGCCGAGGACGCCAAGTTATTTTGGGAAATTAAAAACCAAGCGGACTGTGAAGAGCTGCAGAAGGACCTCTGTGGGCTCCAAGAATGGTCGAAAAAATGACTGCTGAGATTCAATGTCATGAAGTGTAAGAGGATGCACCTGGGGCATACCAACGGTAAGGAGGCGTATCATATGTCCCAACGGGATGAAGAAACTGCACTAGTTGAGACTGTATGTGAGAAGGACCTAGGTGTGTATGTTGACAATGAGCTGAAGTTCTCGGGCCATTGCGAGAAGAAGGTAAATCAGGCAAATAAATTATTGGGTCTTATAAGAAGGTCGTTCAGATATCTAGACGGTCAGTCCCTCGTAACGGTCTTCAGGAGTAAAGTGCTTCCCCATCTGGAGTACTGTCACCCCATCTGATCCTCGAGATATGCTAGGAACTGTCAGTTGGTTGAAAATGTTCAAAGGAGGGCCACCAGACTGGTGCCTGCACTTTGGCACCTCAGCTACCCTTAGAGATTGGAGCGCCTGAACTTGCCTAGCTTATACTACAGACGGGCAAGGGAGGACCTAGTTGAGGTGTATATGTCTTATTTGTGTCACTTATGTTACTTGTTTATTATTTGTAATTCGAAACCCATTCCCCAAATATGTAACTGTATATTTTCAGCCTTCTGGCTGCCAAGCTCTTTCAATAAACCGTTAATTATTATTATTATTATTATTATTATTACTCAGTTGAGTGTCCTTACTTGGAGCTGGCGGACGCTCGCCCCACAAGGGGTCACAGCTCAAGATTGAAGAAGCTGCAAGTCCAGAAAACTGTGAGGGCAAACTTTTTCTGAGTGAGGGTTGTAAACTCTTGGAACAATCTACCAGAGAGTGTTGTGACGGCACCGAGTGTGAGCTCTTTCAAGACAAGACTTGACCAACACTGGAGCGGGTTCAGGTACATTCAGAAGCCGGTGCATGCCCAGTATTTGCCAACAGTGCGTGACAGAGACGTGACCGATCGCCCGGGCAGCTAGCGAGCCGATCTTTTGGTGAAGAAGATAAATGAAAAGGAAAAGTAATCAGAGACGTGACCGATCGCCCAAGCGGCTAACAAGCCGATCAGTGGCAAAGAGGATAAAAGTAAAAAGTGTGAGTCTCCCTTGTGCATTCGCTTATATGTGAGCCTGTGGCAGTTCTGGCCTACGCAAACAAACCAGAAAGGCTAATCTCACCAACGACAGAAATTCTATTCAACTTGGTCGCTGTACACTCAACTATGAAAATCAGTGTCACGGGTCAGGTGAATTTCTTATGTCTATTTTTATAATCTAATCAGAGACTGAGTTTGTCAGGAAAAAGTGAAATGTACGTTAAACACGCACTAACAACTCTACTTTCTGGAAAACCACAAACCACAGCCAAGGAATTCTTCCTAGGGAGCCGTTAGGTCTTGGAGATTTTGAATTTGACAGAATCTTTTCAGGAGATTAATGACTTTCTTAAATAGACAACTGACACTTAACTAAACTACAAACATCAGATTCTCTGATGTTTGGGCATCAAAATAATCTAACTTCAATAGCACTTGGGAACTCATGGCTATCCCCAAGGACGATATAAGGATATGCCACTCGTACTAGCAGACTCGACAAGTTTTACCAACAATAAAGACAGTTGAAGCTTTCAACATCACTCACAGTGGATCTTGAATGTTCCAACTGTAATCAGACATATCTAAGTTGCCTCAACATATACAACTACAGTTGTAATTTCAAATTCTGTGTCGTTATACTAAGGAATAACGAAGTCTCGGGTGCACTCTAAGATTGAGGGAAATAGGAGGACTCAGGCGTCCTGAAGCGATGAGAAAACTGACTCCTCAGACAGGGGACTCAATAAAGAAGGCATAGCTACATATTTAGTGGGCTATTGAGCGTAATATGAATTGTCTGATTTTACGTTAACTGACGTGTACGACTGTGGTCATTAGAACAGTATGACCAAATGAACATAAAAGTGTTAAGAGGATATATATATATATATATATATATATATATATATATATATATATATATATATATATATATATATATATATATATATATATATATATATATATATATATATATATATATATATATATATACATATACATATACATATACATATACATATACATGGAAGGATAGCGTCTGTGACTGGGATGAATGAGACACACTGTAAAATTTAGACACTTATATTCCCTACAACACTACAAACACAATCAAATAATGGTACTGTACACCGATATGCCCACCTCTTAACTTGAACTTAAAACACTACTCTGGGGAATAAAAGTTATACATGATATAGAAATTATTAGAAACTCATGCAACTATAAATTTGAAGTATTAAGAAATGTTACTTGCACACATGAAACAGGCCTTAAGGGCTTTCAACAAAATAATATCCAGCACTGAGAAAATGGTATTCAAAAATAAGAAATTAAATACTCTACAATGAATAGGCCTTAAGGGCACTCAACAAAATTATATCACCCCAACAGATGCACACTTCCTAACCTAACTTAACCACTACTCTGGGGAACAAAGGTTATACCTGAGATCGGAATTATGAAGAAAAATTAGATGCATTAAAAGAATCAAATCACAGTATCACTCTGGTTCCACTTAATGACACAAACATTAAAAAAACAATACTATCAAAATTATTTAAGAAATATTAAACTACACACGTCAAGATAATATCACTAACTGAGAAATGGTATTAACTACACCCAAATATATTCATTATTATTGATATGTTACTGGGTCCACCCATACTCGTGAACCATGCTCCACCCAACTCAACATACACCCGTAATAAGGGAGATAAAATGTTCCTCTAGGTATCTCCTAGAGTCCTAGACTCATGGTCTCAGTGTGTGACCATTAATTTACTCAGATAGCCGCAGTGTACTCCCAGTGCGCCCATAAAGCGGAAGGGAGTGAGCAAATCAGACCTTGTACAGTTGAGAGAAGCTTTAGCTTCCCGTTAGCAAGAGGGTTTCACTAAGCTGCTCGAGACATGTGGTGTTGTGAGCCGAGGTAGAGGAGAGCTGATGACCACAACGATCGTCCCGTCGTCAGCTGGGCACCCAGACGGCTAGATTCCCTCAAGAGATCCTTTGATACCCCGCTAAACAGTGACAGGCCTACACTGATCGGTCCAATGGCGACAATCGCCACCCTCAATCATCAACGGCAGTCTCAAACGGCAGTCAATCTCTCGCGGTCATCACTCTCGCAGTCATTTTCTCGCAGTCAAACTCCGGTCAAGTGGGTTCTGACGGAAACCCTGAAATGAACTCACTGTTAGCTCTAGTTTACTTTATCACTGCCCTATCTAAACCCTGTCTGAGATTGAATGAGACTTGTTATACTGCAATAGTGCAACACAGGTGACTAGGCCACGTGACTATTTCTGTGACGGACGCGCAGGGACGTCTTGTTTGTCTGAATGCTTCCCCGTGACTGAGGACCAGCCAGCGTCGCGTCTCTCCAAGGGGCTAGCTTAGGCCTACGTGACATATTTTCCGCCTAACTAATAACTCCTTGGGACACCCGTAACATTATTCAGACTGATAACCGATCTATAATAATTTCAAATTCAATAATAGTCCCTTAACTTCATGAATCGCATCATTATTAATTCGGCAAATTACATTTAATATCCCTTAGGCCTAGTTCCACAACCTCTCGCTATGTGCAGGGAGCGCTCTCTTCCCTCAGACGACCTTGAAAGCTCCGTATCGCTAATGGCGGGGCATTTGAAATTTCTGAATACAGTATTACCCCGCCTAACGCGGTTTCACTTAACGCGTTTTATCATATACGCGGTGCCTCGCCAGAGCTGAACTTTCACTTAACACGGATTTTTTATACATATACGCGGTGAGTGTCCGGCTCGAGACGAGACGCTATTTTTAGATTTGCCCCACCCGCCACCCTGCCTGACTGCCTGTTTTAGCTCATAAAATTCATACAAATTACCCGGCCAGAATATAATTTACATTGCTGGAATTCTTATAATTTGGTGATCATTTTGAATATAAACATCATATATTTTGCATTAGACATACAAATTTTAGATAAAAAATTTTCTCAGAGTAACTATGTTATCTTTTGTGCAAAATATATGACATTTATATTCAAAATATTCCTGGTCTTACAAGGAATCCAGCAATGTCAATTATATTATCCTAACTTTAGTTTGAGGTATTATTTATTAAAATTTAGTGGTTATCCCACACATCTCCTTGGGACGGTTGGTGGGGGGTGGGGGGGAGGGAGGGACCGACCGACCATCTGTTACCCCGTGAAGAATTATTTTTTTTTTTATTAACTGAAGATATTTGTTTTAGCTCATAAAATTCATACAAATTACCCGGTCTGAATATAATTTACATTGCTGGAATTCTTATAATTTGATGATCATTTTGAATATAAACATCATATATTTTGCATTAGACATACAAATTTTAGATAAAAAATTTTCTCAAATTAACTATGTTATCTTTTGTGCAAAATATATGACATTTATATTCAAAATATTCCTGGTCTTACAAGGAATCCAGCAATGTCAATTATATTATCCTAACTTTAATCTGAGGTATTATTTAATACTAAATGTTAAAAACTCTGGAAGGGAGGATTGGTGGGGGGTGGGGGGGAGGGTTGGGACTGACCGCGCGGTTGGAAGAGGGGGGGAGGCAAGGTGGGGTACTTTGATTGACAGATAGTGTCGTGAAGATTATTTTTTTTTTATTAACTGAAGATATTTGTTTTAGCTCATAAAATTCATACAAATTACCCGGTCAGAATATAATTTACATTGCTGGAATTCTTATAATTTGGTGATCATTTTGAATATAAACATCATATATTTTGCATTAAACATACAAATTTTAGATAAAAAATTTTCTCTAGGTAACTATGTTATCTTTTGTGCAAAATATATGACATTTATATTCAAAATATTCCTGGTCTTACAAGGAATCCAGCAATGTCAATTGTATTATCCTAACTTTAGTTTGAGGTATTATTTATTAAAATTTAGTGGTTTTCCCCAAAAAATTTCTCTGAGAGGGAAGAGCCGGCAGTGTAGTGTGAGAGGGGAGGGAGTTGAGTCCATTATTTGAATGGACATTAACTTGGCGACTGTATTTCTCTATTTCTCTTAAGTATTAATTGTGTGCATGTACCATCATAAAATTAAGATGTTATTTTTACTACAACATAGGTATGTGCCTTCAAAAAGTGGAGTTTGGGGGTCGGGCCGGTTTCTATTGGAATTAATCCCATATGTTCTGTTGTTCACTTAACGCGGATTTCACTTAACGGGACCCTCTGGGTTCAATTGACCGCGTTAAGTGGGGTACAACTGTATGTATGTATATATATATATATATATATATATATATATATATATATATATATATATATATATATATATATATATATATATATATATATATATATATATATATATATATATATATATATATATATATATATATATATATATATACACAGTTAACCCTCACTTTACGCGGTTAATGTAACCCGGAGGGTACCGCGGAAAGTGAGGAACGCGTAAATTGAATAACATAACATATGGGATTAATTGAAATGGAGTCTGGGCCGATCCCCAAACTCCACTTTTTGACGACACACAACTATGTTGTAGTAAAAATTTTATCTTAACTTTATGATGGTATGAAAAAACAAGTAATATAGAAGAGGTTAGGTTAGGAAAGATAAAGGTTAACATAGGAAAAATAAAGGTAAGGTTAGAAAACTAAAAATTAGGTGTAACTTACGGTAGTAGAAGAGAGGGGTCGGCATACAGGGATGGAGGCTGGTTCCGAGGCAGAGGGCAGTTTACTGGCCCTCAGGTGAATCACCATTACTAGGTGAATCATCATCACTGTCACTTACAGTTGTCAGGGCTTCCCTGACAAATCCCTCAAAGTCAACTTCACTGTCACTATCACTGGCTTGGGCTGGCTGTGGTGGGTTGCGGGCGAAGAAATCTGTTATGCTTTGCTGACGGCTGGCGTTGATGTTGTCGTGATACACCTTGATGTACGGCTCCATAGCCTGCACCAGCCGGGTATGGAAGACTTCATAGCGGTCATCGTCATTGTCGCGGGAAAGGAAGGACTTCATCTTCTCTGCACACTCCATGGCACCCTTAATATCACTATGACTTAAATTGTGTTCTTCGGAGACTGACGCACCTTCTTCCTCCTCTTCACTGACATGTTCTTCTTCCAACATCTCGTCGGCAGTCACTTCAGGATCTCTGATCACCTCCAGGATGTCGTCGTTGGTGGTCTCGGAGAAGCCTGGAACTGTAACAGTCTGCGCAGCTTCTCTGGCAAGATCCACTGCTACTGCAACATTCTGAACCTCACCAGTCACAGATTGACTCCTCCTCTCACCTGGTATTCCATGCAACACATGTCTCCATGCGTGACGAATTGTAGCAATAGACAGCTGATCCCATGACTCCACCAAGAAGTCCACAGCTTTCTTGATGTTAAATACTCTCCAGAATTGTTTGAAGAGTATTTTTTGCTGTTCTAACTGTTGATCCTCATCTTCTTCGCTCTTGCTATCGGTGGTGGTGTCACTCAGGTTACGCAACTCTTCCCTGGTGTTGGTGTAGTCGTTCAGGAGCTGGAATTTTTTTGTTGAGAATGCAGCTTTCACATTGCAAATCAACTCCTGGTCCATGGGCTGGATTAAAGACGTAGTGTTGGGAGGAAGGAAGACCACTTTTACGTTGGGGTGACGATCTAACAGTAGGGGCGAGTGTCCTGGTGCGTTGTCCAGCAGCAACAAAATATTAAATGGGACATTCTGTTGCTCACAGAATTTCTTTACATCGGGAACAAAACAGTCATCAAACCAGGAGAGGGACAGTGTAGAGAACATCCATGCCTTACGTGCTGTCAGCCAGTGGACATTTAGCTTGGTCATGTCCATGCTCTTGTAGGCGTGCGGCTTGCGGGCTGTGTGGATCACCGATAACTTGAGCTTACAGGTACCGGAGGCATTGGTGGTAAACAGGACGGTGATGCGTTCCTTCTGCATTTTCCGGCCCCGAATCCTGCTGGCATTCTTCACAACGAAGGACTTGGAAGGTAGTTTTTTCCAGAAAAGACCAGATTCGTCCATGTTAAACACCTGGTCGTCACTGTACTGTCCTTCCTCCATAATCTCACGTAAAAACGGAGGAAATTCCCGAGCCGCAGCACGATCAGCACTCGCTTCTTCACCACCAATGTTTATATTGGTGATCTTGTTCCGGATCTTAAACCTCTGTAACCACCCAGAGGAAGCAGTAAAGGGTTTGGGCTCTGAAGTTCCCATCTTTCGTGCCACTGCCATGTACAGTTCACGTGCGTAGTCCTTCACAGAGCGCGTGTCGACCGCCATGTTCCGTCGCGCCTGACGCACCAAGTACCTCACAAGTAATTTTTCTGTCTTGAGAAGCACCTGGTTGTGAAAATACTTGATCATAGAAGCACCTGTAGACTTTGTGATCTTCATGTGCTCCTTTATCTTGGCTGAATCCTTCTTTATAGTCCGGATCGTAGATTCGTTCACGCCATGCTGGCGCGCCAAATCAACCTGCCTTGTTCCTTTCTCCAACTCTTGGATGATGCTATACTTCACCTCGTAGCTTAAGGAACGTCGTGTCTTCTTTGGTTTAGTGCCGCTGGGTCCAGGTAAGGAAAGGTTTTTCTCTGGGGGTGGTGGTCCGGCGGAAGCCATTTTACGGAACAATGGATGCGCGTTTACACGGAGTGGCCTGGAGGGATGAAACTGCCGCGGCTAGGTCAAGCGTCGTCCTCCCTCCCTCCCTCCCCCGGGTGGACACGTCATAATACTTTAAGCCAATTACAGCTAGCAGCAGAGGGGGGTAGGGATGCATGGCCAATCACAGGTCTGATACGTCATATGACGTCAGTGATAACGCAACAAAGACACACACTGCGCAACCTTACCGCGCCGCTTGCCCAAGCGGAGGGAGGAGGAGGGAGAGGCAGGCAGGCGGGCGGGTGGGTGGCGCGTGGGGCAAATCTAAAAATAGCGTCGGGCCGGACACTCTCCGCGTAATGGCGGGACCGCGTAATGTGAGGATTGACTGTATATTGATAACCAAAAGAATATACAGTGGTCCCTCGGTTAACGAGCACAATTCATTCCAGCAGGTTGCTCGTTAACCGAAAAACTCGTTAACCGAAACCATTGTTTCAATGGGTTTTTGGGTAATTGGCTCCAGCTCACCGAAAATTGCCTGAATTCAACAAAAAAGGTAGAAAAGTACACTTACTTTGAGGTGTGTATGTAGAAGGCTCCTGGATGATGATGATGATGATGATGGGAATTAGAATGGGGGTGGAGGAGAAGGAAGAAGAGAAAGCATTGGGGTGGAAGAGAAGTCACCCCATGGCACCATTTCACCCATAAAATTTTAGTTCTCTTGGTGTATTTCAACATTATTTTCTTTAAATCAACACTGCACTGCATTATATATAGTCAATATGTAAAATATATTTCAAAATGACCAATAATTTGCTTGGAAACACAGAAAAAAAGCGTTTAGTTGAAGAGAGTCTCAAGCAAGATGTTACCTCCACTGAAAACTGAGAGACTAACGCCTGTCTGGTGTGTTAACAGGCTGGATGGCACGCCAGAAACTAGTTTCTTTACCTTCAATTATGTTCAATAATTGTTAAAATGACTAAAAAAGTTAATATTATACTTTTAAAATTATTGAATAGTATAAACTTTTTGATATTTACTAAAATAGCAAGGAATTTAAGCCCTAAAACCGATTACTGTATTGGCGGACTAATACTACAGCTGGTGGACCGCCAAATGCAAGCGAAAACATGTTGAAGTCGGCTCATAAAAAACTCGTTAATCGAGGGATTGCTCGTTAACCGAAGTTAAGAATCTTATGGAAGGTAAATCGTTAACCGCAAT
The DNA here is from genome assembly GCF_018991925.1 of Homarus americanus. Taxonomy (NCBI): domain Eukaryota; kingdom Metazoa; phylum Arthropoda; class Malacostraca; order Decapoda; family Nephropidae; genus Homarus; species Homarus americanus. The sequence continues at coordinate 11,563,696 of NW_024737097.1, forward strand.
CTCGTTAACCGAGGCGCTCGTTAACCGAGGGACCACTGTACCTGGATCACGCGTACCTACAGTGATTTACTTGCATATATATATATATATATATATATATATATATATATATATATATATATATATATATATATATATATATATATACAGTTGTACCCCACTTAACGCGGTCAATTGAACCCAGAGGGTCCCGTGTTAAGTGAAATCCGCGTTAAGTGAACAACAGAACATATGGGATTAATTCCAATAGAAACCGGCCCGACCCCCAAACTCCACTTTTTGAAGGCACATACCTATGTTGTAGTAAAAATAACATCTTAATTTTATGATGGTACATGCACACAATTAATACTTAAGAGAAATACAGTCGCCAAGTTAATGTCCATTCAAATAATGGACTCAACTCCCTCCCCTCTCACACTACACTGCCGGCTCTTCCCTCTCAGAGAAATTTTTGGGGGAAAACCACTAAATTTTAATAAATAATACCTCAAACTAAAGTTAGGATAATACAATTGACATTGCTGGATTCCTTGTAAGACCAGGAATATTTTGAATATAAATGTCATATATTTTGCACAAAAGATAACATAGTTACCTAGAGAAAAATTTTTATCTAAAATTTGTATGTTTAATGCAAAATATATGATGTTTATATTCAAAATGATCACCAAATTATAAGAATTCCAGCAATGTAAATTATATTCTGACCGGGTAATTTGTATGAATTTTATGAGCTAAAACAAATATCTTCAGTTAATAAAAAAAAAAATAATCTTCACGACACTATCTGTCAATCAAAGTACCCCACCTTGCCTCCCCCCCTCTTCCAACCGCGCGGTCAGTCCCAACCCTCCCGACCCACCCCCCACCAATCCTCCCTTCCAGAGTTTTTAACATTTAGTATTAAATAATACCTCAGATTAAAGTTAGGATAATATAATTGACATTGCTGGATTCCTTGTAAGACCAGGAATATTTTGAATATAAATGTCATATATTTTGCACAAAAGATAACATAGTTACTCTGAGAAAAATTTTTATCTAAAATTTGTATGTCTAATGCAAAATATATGATGTTTATATTCAAAATGATCATCAAATTATAAGAATTCCAGCAATGTAAATTATATTCAGACCGGGTAATTTGTATGAATTTTATGAGCTAAAACAAATATCTTCAGTTAATAAAAAAAAAAAATTCTTCACGGGGTAACAGATGGTCGGTCGGTCCCTCCCTCCCCCCACCCCCCACCAACCGTCTCACCAGATGTGTGGGTAAACCAGAATACTTAACTTTTTTGTTATAAATAATACCTCAAACTAAAGTTAGGATAATATAATTGACATTGCTGGATTCCTTGTAAGACCAGGAATATTTTGAATATAAATGTCATATATTTTGCACAAAAGATAACATAGTTACTCTGAGAAAAATTTTTATCTAAAATTTGTATGTCTAATGCAAAATATATGATGTTTATATTCAAAATGATCACCAAATTATAAGAATTCCAGCAATGTAAATTATATTCTGGCCGGGTAATTTGTATGAATTTTATGAGCTAAAACAGGCAGTCAGGCAGGGTGGCGGGTGGGGCAAATCTAAAAATAGCGTCTCGAGCCGGACACTCACCGTATATGTGGAAAAAATCCGTGTTAAGTGAAAGTTCAGCTCTGGCGAGGCACGCGTATATGATAAAACGCTAAGTGAAACCGCGTTAGGCGGGGTAATACTGTGTGTGTGTGTGTGTGTATATATATATATATATATATATATATATATATATATATATATATATATATATATATATATATATATATATATATATATATATATATATATATATATATATATATATATATACTGTATACAGTATATATAATCTATCTAGCATACTTGGGATACTATATACACCAATCGTCCAATATACAGTACTGCATAAACCTTTTTTTTTTAAATGAAGTCGGTCGATCATGAAAAAAATACGAAAATAAATAGCTTCATTTTTACGCGTTTACAAATAATTATTATGTTACATGGTTGAAAATCAACAGCCATTAATAAAAGATAGGGCTAGGTAATAATTAGCACTAGTTTTTACCTATTAGAAAATAACAAATATATGCATACAAATAATAGTAATTATTTTACATATACCCTGTAATAAAAGAAAAGCGAAGTAATAGTATGTCTACCTGCTAACAAATAATTATAGGTAAAAATGACAGATACATATGAAACAAAGTCACTGGTTATCAAAAAACAAAAAGCTGTAGAGAAAAACACCCATTATTTATTAAAACAAAAAACTATTAATAAAATTAATATATAAAGGAGAAATCATATGCTCGCCTGTATTTACTGCTTGTTTAATGTGTACTTCGTATTGTTCGCTGCAGCCTTCAAAAGAGGGTCTTGGTCTTTATAAGACAGAAACTCAAAAAATTTTAAACATGTCATTCCATTGTTAACCTGGACACAGTTCAAACTTCACCAACGTTACTCTCATACGATTTCAATTCAGTTCAGTCCACTGGAATTTCTCGCATTCCTGAGACAATATTAAGTAAATTAGGTGCTCAAGAGCCAGAGAAGAATGAGGCCCATTACTCATCCAAAGTTTGTTTATGATCTAACTTTGTGGAAACGCCTCTTTAGTAAAACCGCCTCATCATATAATTTATCTTCATCCACTAATACAACGAGTACTTTGGCAGCACAGACAGTCTTCAAAGACCAACTCGTCAGTACCTTTTATATTAAGTAGAGAGAGATTTTTCAGAAGTGAATTTTCGTAATGACACCATTTCTCTAGGTATGATAAAGCACCCTCGTAAACTGAGAACATCCCTCGTGAAAATGTTCTATTTGGATGAACTCAAATACTTGAGACCTTTTGTTGCCTTTGTTGCAAAAAATTTGCCTTTCATTCTGTCTCTAAACTTATTCATAGTTTCAATCATAATGTCATGCAAGTGGTTGGAGTATGTATTCAATCTTTCACCTCTAAGAATAGCATTATGAAAAATGCACATCACTTGATGTACAAAATACAAATCACACTCTGATACTTGTACTGTATCTCCTCCAAGAACATGGTCATTATTGAGGGAATGTTCTTCATCTCTTAAAAAAATGTCCACACAAAATTGAGTACCCTGTAATTATCTTTCCCCCAGCTTAATGAAGTACACTTTCACAGCTGGCCAGCACTGTATCAGTCTCTCAATTGCCGGGAAAAAGAGACAACCACCTTGTGCAAACATGGCGGAGAAGAGGGTCATATTCTTGTTCCACAAACTCAAAATACTGTTACAGTTCAGCTACATTTTTAGCGCTATATGAGAATTCATTGAATATTTTGATGATAAAGTGTTTCCACATCATATGACAGTTTTACATGCATGTCTTGCAGTAACAATTAGCTTTCAAAAGTTGTGGATTTTTTCTCTAAGCTTTGTAAATACAGAATTGTAAGGGCCTAGGACTTAGGGATAGAAATCCCTTACCAGGCTAATCAGGATCTTAATAAAGGAAAGTCAAGGACCATGGTTTTCCGAGGAATAACAAACAACCGTTAGAGATTGGCATCTCTTTACTATAAAAATATAACACAAAACTCTGACACCACTCAACAAACATCAAATAATTACGGGAGTCAAACAATTAATGGAAGCAACAATTAAAGGAATCAAACAAATAATAGAATCGAACAATAAAGGGGAGTCAGCAATTAATGGAATCAAACAATGAACAAATATTTCCTACGGCAGTGGCCCTGGGGGAAGGTTCTGGAACGCGGTGATGCACACTCAGGGCAGGGAAGCGTCCACTTCGCTCCACACTCAGCAACGTCTTGAAAAGGCAGGAGAACACCGGGGCACCGACGGAATGTGATGAACTGATGGTCGTGGTATGCGGTAGTGGTAGATGACCAGAGAGTTGGCAGTTGATAGGTGAAGGTCTGGGAACACAGCCCACGAGTCCAGGACCTATGATGAGATCACAGCCAGAATTTGACGGACAGCAGGGTAGCTAGATACTGACGGTATGGCGGCTGGGTTGAATCTGCCGGCGGCGGAGAGGGTTGCTGACGTTATCACCTCCGTCCAACCACCCCAAGTGTCGTCTGCACCAGCAAACGAGCGAGTTAGCAGCGGTAACTAGCCGGAGGATCGTTGCCCTTACAAGAATAATGTCTTCCATAATTAACTGAAGCATTATCAGCTCCATAAGCAACTACGTACTGCTGCTCCCAGACTTACGACAGGGTTAGGGACCCAAATCCAGGTCATAAGTCGAAAATGCTTAAATAATACCGGTACATAGAAAATCTAAAATGAGTGTCTCTTTCTTCTCAGCACCACAAAATTCTCAGTATTAAGCTTGCCAGCCATTTTAAAGTGAATTACAAACGAAAATTTTGTCAGAATACAGCGCAATCACTGACGTTGGGACTCGAAAATACGTAATTTGACAAAATTTTTGTACAACTGAGGCGGTCGTATGTCTGGGTGGTCGTATGTCCGGGTGGTCGTAAGTCGAGTAGGTCGTAAGTCGGGGAGTAGCTGTACATTATTCACATCAATACCAGCTGTTTCAATATTTTCCAATAACTTGAGTGAAATTGCATTAGAGCTCTCATTACTGTCCTCATATACATCTAAAAGTTTATTTTTTAACACCATTTAAGGGATGAAAGTATCTTACAGCTACTGGGAAAAAAAATTATTCCCTTTATCGGATGCATCCGTACTTACGGAGAATGGTTTCACACCATAATCATCATGTACACCTTGCAAGTCATTTATCACAGTTTCAACTGAAGAAGGAAACAGTACACTTTCTAAAATAGCCTCTGCTTTAGTTCTTCCACCTTGAACAAGTTTGGCAATCTTAGAGTCACTGTAAATTATGGGCTGAAGCTTCATCAAGCAGTCCAAAGTTAAGTAACTTTGATGATGTTTAACGGCATGGTACACTTGGGTAACTTCAGAACTATGGCTTTGCGTGTGTCAGGTGAGGATATTTGAGGAAAGAATGTCTCCATTGTGCTACTCTGAGAACCTGCCTTCACATGAGTAACATGACAGGAGCTGTTCAGATGCATCTTCACTACACCAACACCATCATGCTTAATGGTGAATGTACTTTTTTGACACACTTTATACCAAGTGGTTGAATCATCTACCTTACGTAGCCATCCAGTGAATTCATCCTGTTAAGTCCAATTTTCACTAAACCTGCAAAAGAATTTTGCTTGTTTTCCCTTCATGACTGACCCTTGGCTAGCTTCTTGATCTGCCATTGTCTTATAACACATGGAATGGATGGAACTAGGTAGTGGACACTCGGAACAGACCATCCAACGAGTCTGTGTTCAGCCTGTTGCTAACATCAGTCTTTATAAGTTTTACTTGGGAAAATATTCTCCCTACTGCAGCAGAAGTGTTGAAGAACTAATAAACCAATCATGAATCAAAACAGTTTCCTACCCCAATACGTTATATTCTAATAGTACTTATTATTTTTATGTAACCATGAAAGAGTGAGGGAAAGAGAAACAGAAAAAAAGGGATGTTGAACATACCCACAAATAAAGTACATTAATTTGGAGATTCCAAATGCATCAAAAAGAGTAACTCCTGTTGGCAGAATATATCAAGCAAACATCAGCCATGTGGTCGACAGCATAAATTCGATATCCCCTTTCACTTTCGCCACCTTCGCCTATGTTATATGGATGCCTGTGAGAGGCAGTGTTTTAAACTTCAATAATGAAAACACAGCATTTATGTATCATAATGGGTCAAAATCTTCAGGAAAAAATTATTTGTAATAATTATAATAAAAAATACATAATAAATTAAGATTAAAAAAAATAAAATGTATCCGATTTCTCAAAAAAAATTAAAAAAGCATCCAATTTCTGGGAATTTATACCGTTTTTTTTAATTTTGGTCAGCGTTGTAAAAATGTACGCCCCGTGTCAAAGTATCCAGATGATACTTTCGTATTCATTTTGGGAACACTGCCCCCCCCCCCACCCCTGCTCCTGTTCTCAGGATGCACAGGAATCAAACATGTCCACACAGGCAGAGCTGTCAGCTGCACAGAGTTGGTCTCATCCATAACATCCATGTCTGTCTCAACTAATGTTACTGATGTAGTGTGGAAACATGCTAATTACCAGTTACCTTCCATAAGATTCTTAACTTCGGTTAACGAGCAATCCCTCGATTAACGAGTTTTTTACGAGCCGACCTCAACATGTTTTTGCTTGTATTTGGCGGTCCACCAGCTGTAGTATTAGTCCGCCAATACAGTAATCGGTTTTAGGGCTTAAATTCCTTAATATTTTCGTAAATATCAAGAAGTTTATACTATTCAATAATTTTAAAAATTTAATACTAAATTTTTTAGTCATTTTAACAATTATTGAACATAATTGAAGGGAAGGAAACTAGTTTCATGCGCGCCATCCAGCCTGGCAACACACCAAACAGGTTGCCAGTCTCTCTGTCTTTTCAGTGGAAGTAACATCTTGCTTGAGACTCTCTTCAACTAAACGCTTTTTTTCTGTGTTTGCAAGCAAATTAGTGGTCATTTTGAAATTTATTTTACATATTGACAATATATAATGCAGTGCAGTGTTGATTTAAAGAAAATAATCTTGAATTACACCGAGAACTAAAATTTTATGGGTGAAATGGCGCCATGGGGTGACTTCTCTTCCACCCCAATGCCTTCTCTTCTCCCTTCTCCACCCCCATTCTAATTCCCATCATCATCATCATCCAGGAGCCTTCTACATACACACCTCAAAGTAAGTGTACTTTTCTACCATTTTTGTTGAATTCAGGCAATTTTCAGAGAGCTGGAACCAATTACCCAAAAACCCATTGAAACAATGGTTTCGGTTGACAAGTTTTTCGGTTAACCTTCTAGAACGGATTGTGCTCGTTAACCGAGGGACCACTGTATATGATAAACTAAGACAAGTATAATAAGATCAGTGATAATCCAGATATTTCCCTATTCTGACTGGAGACCAGCGACTCCGGCCCAAAACTGGAGACCTGGCAACCCTAATGGTATAAGATGTGCGCAGTAGGTCTACGAGCACAGTGTATCTCAAAAATTGAATACACAGCTGCATACAGAGTTGGAGAAAAATTATTATTTCAGTCACTAGTAGAATATATTATTTTTACAAATATTGTTATACCAGACAGTACTTTATGTAACAGTTCTTCTCAATTATTATACAATACTATGGGCTACTGTATGTGTTATAACAAGAATACGACCCAAAAAAACATCATTTTCATTCCTTCAAACAAAGTACTTGAACTTCTTTGACACACAAATGCAGTCAACACCATGTGATAAGCAGGCCACCTGCGAAGCTTAGTCCACCACTAAGAGGAGTCTCCATCAATTCCACATGGGTGCCTCATCCACACATGGCATAACATATACATTTGCCTCCCAGATGTCAAATAAGGTAAATGAACACCTTTTGGGGGGCCATATATTATAATTTTGCATGATTTTCTACTATTTTTTTTTTGTAAGACTTGAAAACCCATATTTTTCATCAACTACCGGTAATATATGTCTTCCTTTATAAACATAGAGTACTATACTATTCACCCCTTGAGCAATTTTTTTTAATCTTTCTTCACTGATGTATGCCTTAGAGTTGTAAAAACTAAATTCTACTCTCTTGTTTTCTTTAAGCTGACATTATGAAGGAAAACTAGAAAATATGAGGAAAAATAAAAAATACCTTTTTGTCAACAAGCAGAGGGATAAATTTTGCAAACAACAGTGCATTGTGTAAAACTAATTGACTGTTTCCTTCTACCCAACATGGTGACTGTGAACCACTGCTCAAAACTAACATCTTTTTAAGTCATGTATTGTTTCACTCTCTCCTTCAACTTCTCCCTCAGTCTCTGCTAATCCTCTCCTTACTTTACAGTTTTATCCAACTTTTCCATATCTAATTTTTTTCATAAATTCATATGGCAAAAAAAATGACAAAAACTTTTCATTCATAATGAAGACTTTTTGCTTTTTATATTAAACTACAACAGGAAAGCAACTCTATATATTGAAATCAGGTTTAATGAAGCACAGTATATAACAATATATAATAAAGCATTTTATTTACAATTTACAGAGCATTCATAATATTTTACTTACTGTAGCTGACTTATCATATTCATATGACTGCACAGAAAATCAGGATCTCTCAAAAGTTGCACTACAGGTATTTAAGTTGCAATATTTATTTATGCTACACCAACAAATCACAATAACTTGATGGTCATTAGACTCAACTCAAGAAGGTATCAATGAACATGGATACCATGTTTACAAACCCCTACTGTCTTTTAGTTTCTCATACTCATCACGAACCATGCGATGGTATTTAGTAAGGATTGGTCTGTAATAGAATGCCTGAGAATCTCCGCGCTCTGCCATCACTTCACGAACCTTTTTTTCAATTAACCTGTTGTGGAAGAAAAAACAAATCTTATTACTTCTACTGTATACAGTGATATCTCCATTTGCCGGAACTATTGTTGCAGAGCACTTCCGGGAATGAGAGATTTCCAGGTAATGAGACAACTTTCTCAAAGCTGGAAAAAATTCCCTCATCCCCGGAACTTACTGGGTAACGGAAAAATGTTCTCAGAATTTTCAGGAAAACCATTCCCAAAGCTAGAATTTTCCAGAAAATTACGGGTTTGGGAACAATTTTCTGAGAAAATATAAATTCTGGCTATCGGAAAGTTCCGGGTTTGAGGGATTCCAGCTAATAGAGATATTACTTGCACTACTTATATTCTATTACGCGCAGCCCCGAAGTTATGCCCATCCGACTTACGATCACCCACACTTACAAACATGATTCCAATACAGTACAGTCAGTCCCCGACTTACGACGGGGTTAGGGACCAACGACCAGGTCGTAAGTCAAAAATGCAAAAATAATACAGTAGTCCCTTGATTAACAAACACAATTGGTTCCAACTCACAGGAAATGTACATACAAAGTAAAGCCAAAAAATGCATAAAGTCAGAAACACTCCTAAAAATCCCAGAAATCGCCCTTAAATCAAATATATATATACAGTGGTCCCTCGGTTAACGAACACAATTCGTTCCAGAAGGTCGTTCGTTAACCGAAAATTTCGATAACCGAAACCATTGTTTCAATGGGATTTTGGGCAATTGGTTCCGATTTACCGAAAATTACATACAAACTAAAAATAAATGCAGTAAAGTACACTTACTTTGAGGTGTGCATGTAGAAGGCTCCTGGTTGATAATGATGGGAATTAGAAGTGAGGGTGGAGAAGGGAGAAGAGAAGGCAGTGGGGTGGAAGAAAAATCACCCCATGCTTCATGCTGCCATTTCACCCATAAAATTTAAAGTTCACGTGGTGTAATTCAAGATTATTTTCTTTAAATCAACACTGCACTGCACTATACATTGTCAATATGTAAAATAAATTTCAGAATACCAATAATTGTACTGTAAAAACGTAAAAATAGTTTATGTTCAAGAGAGTGAGTCAAGTGGCTGTTTGGCACGCTAAAAACTAGTTCCCTGTACTTCAATTATGTCAAATAATTGCTAAAATTACTAAAAATTGTAATATAAGACTTGGAAAATTATTGAATACTACAGCCTTCTTGATATTTACTCAAATGGTAACGAATTTAAGCCCTAAAACCGATTACTGTATTGGCGGACAAATACTACAGCTGGTGAGCAAGCGAAAACATGATGACACGATTTCGTAAGGATTTCTCGTTAACCGAATTGAAAATTCTTATGGAAGGTAATTCGTTAACCGAGGGATCACTCTCTCTCTGTGGGTGGGTGGGTGGGTGGGTGGGTGGGTGGGTGTGGTGGGTGGTGTGTGTGGGTGTGTGTGTATATATATATATATATATATATATATATATATATATATATATATATATATATATATATATATATATATATATATATATATATATATATATATATATATATATATATATATATATATATATATATATATATATCACAGTGGTCCCTCGGTTAACGAAATTTCGGTTAACGAACTGCCTCCCATAAGATTCTTAAATTCGGTTAACGAACAAAAATTCGGTTAACGAATGTTTTCGCTTGCATTGGCCGGTCAACCAGCTTTAGTATTAGTCCGCTATTACATTAATCGGTTCTAGGGCTTAAATTCCTTACTATTTTAGTAAATATCAATAAGTTTATACTATTCAATAATTTTAAAAGTTTAATATTCAATTTTTTAGTCATTTTAACTATTATTGAACATAATTGAAGGTAAAGTGACTAGTTTAATGCGCGGCATCCAGCCTCTTAACACAGCAAACAGGCGTTAGTCTCTCTCTGTTTTCACTGGAGGTAACATCTTGCTTGAGACTCTCTTCAACTAAACGCTTTTTTTCTGTTTCCAAGCAAATTATTGGTCATTTTGAAATATATTTTCCATATTGACAATATATAATGCAGTGCAGTGTTGATTTAAAGAAAATAATCTTGAAATACACCAAGAGAACTAAAATTTTATGGGTGAAATGGTGCCATGAGGTGACTTCTCTTCCACCCCAATGCCTTCTCTTCTTCCTTCTCCTCCACCCCCATTCTAATTCCCATCATCATCATCCAGGAGCCTTCTACATACACACCTCAAAGTAAGTGAACTTTTCTACCATTTTTGTTAAATTTAGGAAATTTTCGGTGAGCTGGAACCAATTACCCAAAAACCCATTGAAACAATGGTTTCGGTTAACGAACTTTTCGGTTAACGAACAACCTGCTGGAACGGATTGAGTTTCTTAACCGAGGGACCACTGTACAACATTTAACCCTTTAATATATATGAGCAGTAAATAAGTGTTGCTTTCATTTTCTTATTTTGAGTAATGACGATATGTTTTCACATGTGCGCACTTACATACGCGCAGTCTCACATTTTTTTTTTACCATTAATGGTTAGCTACTGTACTTATATTGTTCCATTTATTAACATTAAATAACATTACAGTACAGGTACTTCAAACAACCATATTAATGTTTTTACATTAATTTTACTACAGCTACAATCAGGGTCAGATTTTCTTCAGTTTTATATGTAGAACCAATCAGTCACTGGTTTTGTAAGCTTTAACATAAACAATGCCGGCAGCCGTCTCGTCTCATCGTGTGTTCTAATGTTCCACGTATTATTAATAAATTGTATTGTTAATTTTGCACACACAAACATAAATTCAATAAAAAGAAATTCAGAAACATAAATTATAATATATATGAACAGTAAATAAGTGTTGCTATCATATTCTTACGTAAAGTAATGACGATATGTTTTCAAGTGTGCGCACTTACATACGCGATCTCTCTTTTTTCTTTACCATTATCGTTAGCTACTTCTATTGTTCCATTTATTAACATTAAATAACATTACTTAAAACAACCATATTAATTTTACTACAGCTACAACCAAGGTCTTATTTTCTTCAGTTTTATATGTAGAACCAGTCAGTCACTGGTTTTGTAATCAACAAAAACAATGCTGTGTCATTTCCTTGTGTGTTTTAATATTCTACGTATTATTAATGAATTGTATTGCTCATTTTGCACACATAACCATTAATTCAATAAAAAAGGCATTCAGTAATAAACAATAATGAATCTTTTGTACATAAGAGAAATGACGCTGTTTACACGATTATGCACGTCGTCTGCACGTTGGCGGGCAGTTCAAACGCATCGAAATTCAAGTTTCCCCCGTCAAAAATTTTTTTTGTGTGTGTGTTCCAATAAAATACGTTGAATTAAAAACTCGCAAAATTTGAGAAGCTACTTTTCGACATTTCCTTCAATATGTCTTCAAAGAGACCATGATGCAGAGAAAGTGGTGCTAGTGCTTCCAAGCATAAGCACAAGTCACTATCTATCCAGGAAAAGGGTGAATTTCCATGGTCCGGCACCGGTCAGGTCCCGAGGTTGCCGGACTAGAGAGGTACAACCTGTATTTATTTGTCCTTTAGATTGAGTTTTTGTTTTTTGCTTATAAAATGTCATGGAAGTGACTGGGGAAAATATAATTTACATTGCTGGAATTCTTATAAGAAAGTGATTAATTTGAATATAAACGTCATGTATTTTGCACAAGAGATAAAAATTTTAGTACATAGTACTTTTTAATAATGCATAATTTTTTCAACTGTATTTTTGGGTAGATTTACATAAATTTCTGGGTGTCTCTTTTTCTTCTCAGCACCACGAGAACTCTCACTTTTATGCTTGCCAGCCATTTTAAATGGAATTACAAATGAAAATTTTGTCAGTACACAGCGGAATTTGAATTTTTTTTTGTACGACTGCGGCAGTCGTATGTCTGGGTGGTCGTAAGTCGAGGAGTACCTGTATATTCATCGCAAATTTTTAAAAATAAAGTCCCATTTTTTTACAGTATTTAAATTATTCCATATTGTTTGGCATCAGTATATTTACAGTACATTTATTTACATTATTTGATATGTGTGGGATATTATTGTTGCTTTGTATGGTCAAGGTTGTGCCTCAACTTAACCTAAACTATGGAATTAACAATGTTCTGACTTATGAACAAATCGACTTATGATCAGGATCCAGGAATGTATCCCTGTTGTATGTCAGGGACTGCCTGTATATTTATAATTCATCTTGTACAGTATTGAAAATTTTAACTATAATTATTATTTGCAAGAAATGGTCATACTTTCTTGGTTCAAGGTTTATTGTGAAGGATATGTAAGATAAGGATCTTTCTGCATAAGAATATGTTGGAAGCATAGGAACTATTAATCATTGTCTAATTATGCCCATAAGCTAAGCCCCTTCATGTATAATAAGCTGCAGTAGGTAGTAGGCAGCTATCAAACAGGAAGTTATTACCCCCCTGGAACCTGGGTAGACCCTGCTGCCATAGAGCATCACAGGTTGCTGATCTGACTTTCTGCCTCATTTACACACAATTGCAGGGTCATGACTGTTTCTCTTACTATTTACAACACAACATACATACTGCATATCGTTTCTCACACTTGATTTAAATTTTTATTTTTGTACTTATTTATGGTTATTATTATTATTATTTTATTTTTTATTAAAATTTTTATTTTTATTAATTATTATTATTTTCATTATTATTATTATATTTTCACCCCCAGGCCCTGATGTGGGTCAGTGAACCTGTGCCCGGGTGGGATGATCCCTGTAAAAAAATGGCAGCTTTTCATGCTGCACGGTCTCTTGCAGTCTCTCACCAGATTCCTATCTCTAATGTCATTTCTCACTTCTCCCCATGTCATTCTTGGCCTACCCCTGACTCTCCTCCCCTCCATTTAGGCACCTTTTTAGCCTGCCACTAGGCAGAACTTTGTCAATACAGTAAACCCTCACCAACTTGAACTAATTGGGGGAAAGGTCAGTCCAAGAAGGCCGGAGTCTGACCTAGGTCTGAGATCCGAGGGCAATTAAGTCTGAAAAAGAAGGATGAGTCCAAGTCCAACCAAGGTTCAAGAATCTCAAGGGTAATAGTCTGAGATGAAAGGGAAAGTCTAAATCAAGTACTTTGAGAGATTTCAATATAGAGAACAATATGTAAATACAATCTGGCTGGCAAACTTTTGTAGAACGTTGTTGAGAATACAGTAATCTCCCAGGAACTTTTTAATATCCAGAAAATAAAATTTTGGCATTCCAAGAATGAGAAAAATCTCTGTTCCGAGCCTTAGAATGAATTTCCGAGCAATTACATGTCCCGAGCGCGTGGATGAGTAGGTACGGTGTTTGTGAGGTACAATTGGCTGCTACTGACATTTGACACGAATCTTGGAAAAAAAAAAACATTAATTAAAAAAATTATCTTGCCAATTAATGAGGGCCATTTGTTATTTTGGTGGTGCTTCCTGCTTTGGCTGCAGAGTTTCAAAGTGGAAGATTTGTCATCCACAAGACAAAAAATGTCTCATCTGGCCATTGCCTTTGATCAAGGGGAGGAGCAGAATATTGGACATCTGAAAGGCAGTAGTGGAGCCATTGGCCTGACAGAGAATCAAACAGCATTCAGAATACAGTATAGCAAGTGGCTGCCCCTTGGGGAGTTTGAAGGCAATCTTCGTTATTCGAGGCTTTACTGTATTCATAATACAGTAGAATGTCGATTTAAAGCGATTCAATTTAAGATTATTGATTTATAGCAACACCCACTGTAGGTTATGTATCTAAGCTACTGTGCCGAGTAGCAACCCTGTACATAAGCTACTGTGCCGAGTAGCAACCCTGTACATAAGCTACTGTGCCGAGTAGCAACCCTGTACGCCAGTAGCAACCCTGTACATAAGCTACTGTGCCGAGTAGCAACCCTGTAGCAACCCCTGTACATAAGCTACTGTGCCGAGTAGCAACCCTGTACATAAGCTACTGTGCCGAGTAGCAACCCTGTACATAAGCTACTGTGCCGAGTAGCAACCCTGTACATAAGCTACTGTGCCGAGTAGCATTTATATATATAATCACGTGGCAACATTGCCCCGAGGCTGCCATATGGCAAGGCAGCCCCAGTCTGACTGTGTGAGCCGTGCATGGCACACGCGAGTCACCACTTGTATTTCTCTCATCCATAATAAACGGACTCAGTGTTTCCCTAGCCATCACTGCATTCTTCAGGGCACACTAGTAACTTTCATGGCGCAGTGAGTAGGATCTGTGGACTTACAAAGTGTGTGAACAATGCCGACAGTTACGTCTGCCGGTGATGCGCGTCGACTCATAGTGTGTTGTGTTGTGTTGCGCTGTGTTTTGCCGCGATGTGCAGTGTTGGGCCGTCACAGTGCGTTTTAGTGACGGTGGCAGTGTTAGTGTCAATGTATTAGTGTGTGTCTAGAGCTGAGTTGAGCATTGGCCTGTTTTTTGTGGTACCCACGGAGCACGCAGGCGCACACCCTTCTCGTGCGACATCCGGGGGACACTGACGGTCTTGCCGGACCACGCTCCCCCCGCTCTCTCAGACACACACACGCACGCACTCACTCACGGACAGAACAGTGGACCATATGCGTGATTTTTGCGCTGTTTATGTCATATATATGTGGTTCGAGCTGTTGAGGCGCCACTTTATATATTAAACAGTGCAGTCCACGCACACACAAAGATGGGAGGTAAGAAGGGACGTCAAGATGGGAGACACGACTCCCCAACATCTTCCCCCTCCACCGGGCGCAGACTCTCATCCTCCACCTCCAGTGACGGACATCGCCACAATTCTGAAGTGGATGGACGACCGGGACGAGAGACGCAGAGAGATGGAACTTCAGAGTGAGGAGACACGAAGAGAGGAGGAAAAGTTGCGTTTTGAGGTGCTATTGGCGACCCTGGCGCTAACCCACCCTCCCTCACTTGCAGGTAGTGCGCTTCAAGGCGCCAGTACACTCCCTCCTCCACCACACCAGCGTCCTCCAGGTACTCTTGCTACCCCAACAGCTCCCAAGGCATCTGTTCAACCCCCACCCGCCCTCTCACCAGATGTCACGTTTCAGCTTTTTCGTGAGTGGAGGCGGCGTTGGACAGATTACTCCACGATGGTGGACCTTGACAGTATGCCTCCAAACAAACAGCTCATCCAACTGCGGATGTGTTTGTCGCTGGAGACCCAGAGAGTTTTGGAGCACACGTTGCACGTGCCTCCCGACTCTACCTCTTCAGTGACGGATGTGCTCGACCTTTTACAGGAGCATGTTAAGGGTCGGAACAACGAGGCTTTGCGTCGCCGTGCCTTTACCAGCTGCAAGCAGGCGGAGAACGAATCCTTTGACGACTTTTTTGTACGTTTGAAGAGTTTGTCTGAGGAGATCGACGTCTGCAAGGCGCACAGCCGGGAATGTGAGGAAGCCTGGATCAAGCACGGGATCTTGACAGGTGTCAGGCACGAAGAGTTGATGCAGCGACTCATCCCCCTGGACGCTTCCTCCACACTCCAGGTGGTAGTGACTGAATGTCGGTCATACGAGGCCACCAAGTCCGCCACCTCTGCCTTACGGGCCCCACCTGCTGTGAGAGCTATCTCACAATACAAGAAGGATAAGAAGGCGGCCAACAACGCGAAGGCTGCCACACGTTCTTCCACGCCTCCGCCTAGTGCTTCCTGTGGCAGCTGTGGAAAGCAGCACAGCCCCAAGACTTGCCCGGCCGCCGACGCACTGTGTCGTGGATGTGACCGTAGGGGCCACTGGTCTAACACAGACAGGTGCCCTGCACGAGGCCACAAGTGTCAGGCCTGTGGTCGCTATGGACACTACGACAAGTGCTGCCGCCAACCCAAGCCCAAAAGCCCGAGACGAGGAGGACAGCAGCGCACTTCCCTCGGGGTGGTTCGCACGCAGCCCCCTCCAGATGGCCCACGCAGCCCCAAGCAGCAGCGGAGTCACATCAGGAGGGTGGAATCGACCACACGCCCCAGGGCTACCCCTTCCCCTACTATCCGCGTCGCCGTCACACACGGTGATGTGTCGGGTCACATCGAGGTGATACCGGACACCGGCGCCGATACTACGGTGATTGGGTTGAAGCACCTCCAGAAACTGGGCCTCACCAAACGCGGCCTGGGACCACCGCCGCAGCTGCAGTACTACAATGCGGACGGTTCCCAGATGCCGGACGCTGTGGGCTCCTTTCAAGCAGAGATCACCTACGGCGACAGGTCGTGTCACGGATGGATCGACGTGCAGCCTACTCTCGCTACACCCTTGTTGTCGTGGGAGCACTGCAAGGAGTTAGGCGTGGTGCCCAGAGACTTTCCCGAGCAGATCCCAGCTGCTCGTTACACCGCCAGCAGGGTGCGTGAGTCGACGAGCGACGCGCCTGGCGCTGCCACACAGAGCTGCCCAGAACCCGCGTCCACTCCCTCCCCGCCTCCACCCAAGTCACGGCTGCTTCCTCTTCACAGCGAGACGTCTCCTTCAGCCGCAAGGGCCTACTTCCTGAAGGAGTACTCGGATGTGCTGGTGACGAAGGAGGCCCTACGGACCGCGCCACTGAAGGCTATGGCGGGTCCGCCTATGAGGATACACCTGCGGGAAGATGCACAGCCGTTTGCCATACACACTCCCCGGTTGATTCCTCTCGCCTTCAGGGATTCAGTCAAGAAGGAACTGGATTCCATGGTGGCCCAGGGTGTCATCGTACCCGTTGGTGACGACCCATCCCCTTGGTGCCACCCTCTAGTCGCTGTGGCTAAGACTAACGGTGGAGTGCGGATTACTACCGACTTGTCTAAGCTTAACAGCCAGGTGTCCCGTCCCGCCCACCCTTCACCCACACCTTTTGCAGCTATACGGAGTGTGGATCCGAAGGTACGGCACTTCTCAACGATGGACGCCCTCTGTGGTTACTGGCAGATCCCACTGAAGAAGGAGGATCAGCCACTGACCACTTTCATCACGCCTTACGGACGCTTCCGCTACTGCCGTGGCCCTATGGGATTCGCTGCTACGGGGGACGCCTTCTGTCTCCGTGGTGACATGGCACTTCAAGGCGTGACCAACTGCGTGAAGGTAGTGGACGACGTCCTCCTCTACGATGAGGACTACCTGACGCATCTTCGCCGCATCGACGAGGTACTGACCAGGTGTAGGACGCACGGCATCACTCTGAATGCCGAGAAGTTCGTCTTGGCCGCACCTGCAGTGTCTTTCTGCAGCTACCGACTCTCAAGGGATGGCATTGCTGCGGACCCGGAGAAAGTTCGCGCCATAGCGGACTTTGCGAAACCTGCCAACCTTACGGATCTCAGGTCTTTCATGGGCCTGGTGAACCAGCTGGCAGAATTTTCCCCTGACGTCTCCGCCGCTGCCGGGCCTCTCCGCCCCCTGATGAGCCCCAAGAGGACGTTCACGTGGACCCCTGACCACGACCTCGCCTTTCATAAGGTGAAGGAGGCCCTGTCAAGTCCACCTATCCTCGCTACTTTCGACCCAGCGCTCCCCACCGTCCTCCAGACAGACGCCTCGCGCCTGTACGGGGTTGGTTACGCCCTTCTCCAGGATCACGGTGGAGGAAAGTACCGGCTCGTACAGTGTGGCTCTCGCTTCCTCACCGATGCTGAGTCTCGCTACGCTACCATCGAGCTGGAGCTGCTGGCAGTGGTATGGGCCTTATCGAAGTGCAAGTTCTACTTGATTGGCCTACAGCACTTTGACCTCATCACAGACCACAGGCCCTTGGTCCCCATTCTTAACCACTATTCGCTGGACGCCATCGAGAATCCCCGCCTCCAGCGCCTGAAGGAGAAGATTTTGGCCTTCGTCTTCACTGCGGCTTGGCGCGCAGGTAAGGAGTTGTGCATCCCGGATGCCCTCTCCCGCTCCCCAGTCAGCCGCCCTACACCTGAAGACGAGATGCTCAGCACCGAGGCCGGTTTCTCCGTCAGCAACATCGTCACCTTGCAGGCCGTACAGTCCCTCGCCAGCACCCAGGCCTCAGTGTCGCCACCCGACAGCGATCTGGCCCTTGAGGAACTACGGACCGCGGCACGCGACGACCCCTCCTACACTCAGCTCTTGGAGCCATGAAAGTTACTAGTGTGCCCTGAAGAATGCAGTGATGGCTAGGGAAACACTGAGTAACACTGAGTCCGTTTATTATGGATGAGAGAAATACAAGTGGTGACTCGCGTGTGCCATGCACGGCTCACACAGTCAGACTGGGGCTGCCTTGCCATATGGCAGCCTCGGGGCAATGTTGCCACATAACACGTGCAGTGTTGCCACGTGATTATATATATAAATGCTACTCGGCACAGTAGCTTATGTACAGGGTTGCTACTCGGCACAGTAGCTTATGTACAGGGTTGCTACTCGGCACAGTAGCTTAGATACATAACCTACACCCACAATTAAGGACAATGTTTTAATTTAAAGAGAATGTTTCCTATTTTGCACGAGTCTATCTGCCGCATTATATTTTAAAATTCACGCCTAATGTTTCTCTGGGCATGCTACAGTGTCCTAAGGGCAAAGCTGTACTGTACATGTACTCAATATAATGTACTAAATGATTCCTAAAAAAAATTTATAGTACAAACTATAGCATGATTATATTCAAATTAATCACTATCTTATACGAATTCCAGCAATGTTAATTATATTCTCCCAGGTCAGTTCAGTGACATTTTATAAGAGAAAAACATAGTCACTCTTAAGGACAGATAAATAAATAAGCACTAGACCTTGGCATCAACTGTCAAACATATCACCTCACCTCACCTCCCCCCCCCCCACAATCTTTCCAGCCAGTAAACAGACCATTTTGCATCCCTTAATTTTAGCTGTGTTGATTTATGAGTGTTTGTTTTAACATAATACTACAAAAACCAATGTTTTGTTTATTCTAGAAGATGGGCTGAGGTGCATCTGGGTAAACTGTCAGTCTTTTTAGTATTTTGTGTTTCTCTCAAGTACCAAACTAAATTATTCCATTGAAACAACACTTCAATTTAGTGGCAACCGAGATCATCCGAGTCTGGCGCCTGAACTTCACATGAACCCTCGCAGGGTAGTGCCTCAGTGTTACCGATAACACCAGATGGTATAGTAAAATCCTCTACAACTGGCAATGGGCCCGCATTTAAACCTGGACTGAAGTGGATTCCACGTGCAGTTCCTTGTTACGGCCTACGATATTTGGATATCATGGTACCACGTATTTAATGTGACCTTTCTCTATTTTTATTTTGCTCTGTATAGTTAACCATTTGTTGCAGGATTATGTTTTGTTTGTACTAATCTTAAGCTTTAATCTACCTTGCAGTAGATTTTTGTTGGGGGAGCTGTGTAAGGGCTGTAATGAGCGGGTAGGCTGTCTGCCGCTCGTTTGCTTGTTAGCGGCCCCACTAGGAGAGGAGATGGAGGTGAGCAGGCCGCTGCTGCCTCATCGCCGGGGAAGCACGATCCAGCCTTCACCACAGCAGTTACTTCACCCTGCTGTTCTATTCCAACTATAGTTGTGTACTCATTTGAGGTTCCTGGGGCTCGTGGGCTGATTCCCCAGTCATTCACTCTTCGACTGTCAACTCCAGTCACCTACTATTGCCACAGCTGCCACGTGATCACCACTTCCTCCACGCTCTATCCACCGTTAGTGCCCTGGCTTCTCTCTTGTGTGACAGTTTCACCCGACACCACCTTGCTTGTTACAGCGTATCCTGCTAAAAATTTCTGCAGCCAGCCCCTGCTTGCTTGAAAAACATGCTTATCTTTGTCATCACAGGAAGCTTCTTTTTGTAGAAATCTTCCATCCACAAAAATACCCCCTTATCCATTGTTTGCAGAAATTGGTCCTTTTGAACCCTTACAATATGACTCACAGATCTTGAGGACGCTTTACTAAATGCTTTCATCACATCAGCGCGAACCTTATACACAGACCGTACGGTTGACTCATTGGCATCATATTCCCATCCCACAGCAACGAATGTAGTACCATTACTTACACTTTTTTATTATATTTATCTTTCCCTGCAGAGAATACACGTCTTCATCACTTGGCTGGATCTGGAACCCTAACACTCTTCTTGTTAACCTTAGACCCCAGGTGACGTTCCAGTATGTTCAACCGGCTCGCCCCGGGTGATGTTCCAGAACACGCACCTTTTCCCGCCACTGTTTAAATTTCCAGCGCGGGTTATCAGGTTCCCTTGTGACTACAGGCATCCCACGCGATACGGAAGGGTTGCGTCCCTGGAAAATTGACTGTATCGCGAAATTCCGTAACGCAAAACCTATTTTCCCATTGATTTCCATTATAAAACTGGAGATGCGTTCCTAAAGAATTTTTTTCGGCCCCAAAAAAGTAATTCAAGCACTTTTATGAATGAAAATAAACATTTATAAGCACATACAATACAGTACATTATATAATTTATGATATACCTTCTTAAAACATCAAGCTTAATATCCAATGTAATGCCTTTACGGCTTCTTTTGCGGTCACTTCCACCTGATGGCCTCTTTCCAGTCATCTTGATAAGGGTAATGCACTGTACTATACTTACTGTATGTTTGTAACTATTAAATCCAACTGCTGGGGCGAGAAACATGCGCGCACACTGGATGTAAACAATGGAGTGACTCTTGGCGGTAGCAAACACCAAGAAATCGCAAAATTATTGGTCATAATTTACAAATTCCATAAGAGAGAAATTCCGCAACCCGGGGTTCTGTTATAAAAGTATTTATTTGTGGAATTATTATTTTATGTATTACTTGGTCTACCAAACACAAAGACAGCCAGACAAACAGCCTTTTTATAAAAAATAATGCCCAAAAAAATTCAAAATGAATTATTTATAGGAGATATGTATTATGATCAGTAAATATAAACATTATTGGCCACTTCGGACACAAAGAAAAGCTAAAAATAGCCCTCTTATCTCCCTCCCTCTTACTCACAAGGAAGCTTCTTGGTAAATAACTTTTGTTTGTTTATTTTCATTGTTTGTGTAGCTTTTAGTTTAGTATTAATAAATGATAATGCTATGATTATGTTGTAAATTTATTTATTTGTGGAATTATTATTCTGATAATTATCAGGTACCAGCATGACCTTTATCCTCCCTCGGAACATGGGAGGAGCATGGGTAGACCCAGGGCAGTCAGTAACCATTCGCCAGTGATCATGGAGAGAAACCCCTCAACTTCTCGTGCCCACCCCCCCTCCCCCATCCTCTTCACTGATAATTATTATACCTCTCCTGCCCTGGCCAAATTCCAACTTGAACATGACACCAGTTCTTGTGGGACAGTACATAAGAACCGGAAACCCTGGCCTTGTTTATTGGTAAACCTGCCCAAGGAGAAATCCAGCAATAGCAAGCAGACAAGATGCTTGTAATACGCTGGCAAGATAAGCGTACTGTACAGATGCTGTCAACCGTTCACAAGGGTGAAATATTTGACAGTGGAATAAGGGACTGGACCTAAAGAGAGGTAATGAAAAAACCTGACGCTGTCGTGGACTACAATGTCAACATGCGCCTCGTAGACAAGAGTGACATGCAGGTTGGCGCAATTGAGTGTTTCAGGAAATATCTCAAGTGGTACAAGAAGATGTCCCTACACCTCTTGGACATCACCATCCTGAATGCATACAACTTGTACCTAGTAAAAACCTGGAAAAAACCCTCTCTCAAGGTTTATCAGAAGCAAGTGATATTGCAACTCCTGGAGAAATATGGCACCATAGTGACAACTGTACCACGACGTCACAGCCAAGCAGGCCTACCTGACAGACTGCTTGCACATGACTTGGTTGTTCGTCACAACATGGACTTCCTACCGACTGGTCCAGGTGGTCTTAAGGGGCAAAGGCAGTGTTAAGTCTGTGCTAACACCACAAAGCGCGCAGCTAAGCGTAAGGACATGATGACGTGGTGCAAGGAGTGTGACGGTGGTCTCTGTCCACCTTGCTTCTTGGAGTACCACTCTAAGAAAAAATTCTAGAACAATGTGACACAAGCGTGTAAATAGTGCTGTAGTAGTATAAGCGTATTTGTAAGGAACAAAGTGACATATTTGTGGAAAAAGTACACAGTTGTATGCATTCACTCGTCACTACCCACGGGCGCTGGCAGACAGCTAGCTAATCGTCAGGGTGGCACCAACACCAACTATCACCACCACCTCACCTCCTACGTGCGGTCGGGGGGAAGCTTCTTGGTAAGTAACTTCTTTTGTTTGTTTATTTACCAGTGTTTGTCCTTTTTATAATGTTGTATCAAAGTAATATTACTAAAAGTAGTGTAGTATAGTACAGGTATTACTGGATAATAATGGTATGATAATGTTATGAATGTACAGTATTTATTTGTGGAATTATTATTCCGATAATTATTTATTTGATTTACTTGCTCTACCAAACACAAAGACAACCAGACAGTCTGGCGACAGACTGGGTGTGTCTCGCCGAACAGTCTTTATGAAAAGTAATGCAAATAAAATAATTTCTAAATTAATTATTTATAGGAAATAAGAATTTTTATCAGTAAAAATATGTATTTTTGGCCATCTTGGACACATAGGAGACGAGAAAGACCCCTAATGCATAGTGACCACGAGCTGCTCCCTGTAAGAAAACCCACCTTTCTCCTTATTTCACTCGTCACTGAAGGACAATATATAGTTTTTTGACGTCTTCATTGTTTTATCATTTATTGTATAAAGGTACTGCTCTTGCCTTCGCAAGCGAGATGTCACGGGTTCGATTCCCGGGCCGGTGGAAGTTGTTTGGACATATTTCCTAGGCCCCCATTAGTCCCTGATCACCCAGCAGTAAAGTAGGTACCTGGTGTAAATCGAAAGTTGCGAATTCGTATTCAGGGACAAGTTGTTGGAGCTTCCAATAACTTGATGACATAAACCATTTACTCTTCAGGCTTCTATGCCCTTGACTCTTCAGGCTTCTATGCCCTTAACTCATGAGACATAAAGGCAAGCATGAACTTAGCATGCTTCCCTGTTGGGCACTGTAAACGCTTCTGCGCTTCACCTTACACAAGGATGTAGGGGAGTGCCCAATAAATAATAATAACAAAAATAAAAATAATTGTATAAGGGTTAAAATTTATTTTTAGAAAAATTGATTTCCCCATTTTACCCCATGTGTGAGGCAGGCGGGGATGGGGGTACGGCTAGCGCCACCCTAGCCAAGGGCGAAGGGGTTAACAGGTATCATGGTAGAGAGTAGGTAAAAGTTACAAAAAATTGCACCAAAAACAAGCAAGGCACAGAAAACCATCTGCAAACATCAACCAAAAACCACAGGGAAACAAATATAATCGCTGGAAGCTGGCGCCACAAGCCGTGCTGCCATCTCTTGACAGTCGCTGTTACTGCGGTTACTCTCTCGGACCCGCCACTGTCTCGTGTGTCCCATGATAATTCCGCGATAACCCAGATCAATCAGTGACAAGCATACACATGGTCGCAATTAAGGATACAATGATAAGCCAGATCGGCAAATATCGTGTCCCATGATTATGGAGGATACATGTAAATGATTTTGTTTTCACAGTTTATACAGTATGCCTACATATTTAAGTGTTAATGTTACAGTGTACAGTTAAAGCTACTTTTAGGGGTGAACCTAGTGATCGGAATAATCTTCACAGGCAGTTAGAGGGTTTACTTTACATTTTAGGCATAGCTCTCCAAATTCCAGAAAAAACCCAATATGGGAACCCCCAGGTCCCAAGTATGTGTGTTTAATGATTATCTATGGAAGGGTCACTTACAGCTTATGGATAACCTCCAGAAATGGAACCCATCCATAACCCGGGGAGTGTCCATATGTTTTATACAAGGTTTCTTTACGAACTGTATCAACCACTCAGAATGGTAGGTATGCCTGGTTGCAATAATACATGTTGCTCTTCTTTATAATATTTATGGATGAAAAGAAGTAATTTAATTTACATTAAAACTTCCTCAGAGAGCAATGATCAGATTTCTTGTTCAGTTTGTCATGTTGTATGACACCTAGTGCGTTCGAGAAATATTTTTGAGAATTGTACACACAATTATGGTCCTTCTGAATTTTATAGGAAGTGAATTTCAGTTCAGCTAATTACAATCTAAAACCCTTATAAACCCATCATTACATTTCTTTATCACATGTTTATTAACATTAAGATGTCACACCCTCTACTGCATTACAAGTCACCAAAACATGGAGAGAGAGAGAAACAAAAATCTCTCTCTCTCTCTCTCTCTCTCTCTCTCTCTCTCTCTCTCTCTCTCTCTCTCTCTCTCTCTCTCTCTCTCTCTCTCTCTCTCTCTCTCTCTCTCTCTCTCTCTCTCTCTCTCTCTCTCTCTCTCTCTCTCTCTCTCTCTCTCTCTCTCTCTCTCTCTCTCTCTCTCTCTCTCTCTCTCTCTCTCTCTCTCTCTCTCTCTCTCTCTCTCTCTCTCTCTCTCTCTCTCTCTCTCTCTCTCTCTCTCTCTCTCTCTCTCTCTCTCTCTCTCTCTCTCTCTCTCTCTCTCTCTCTCTCTCTCTCTCTCTCTCTCTCTCTCTCTCTCTCTCTCTCTCTCTCTCTCTCTCTCTCTCTCTCTCTCTCTCTCTCTCTCTCTCTCTCTCTCTCTCTCTCTCTCTCTCTCTCTCTCTCTCTCTCTCTCTCTCTCTCTCTCTCTCTCTCTCTCTCTCTCTCTCTCTCTCTCTCTCTCTCTCTCTCTCTCTCTCTCTCTCTCTCTCTCTCTCTCTCTCTCTCTTTCAGAATACAGGGTATATTGTTGCCTTTAAATAATGCCACTGTACTTCCCTCCAGATAAAATTATACAATTGCATAAGCAATAAAATTAAATCTAATAATACTACAGAGACCTACAATCTTACCTCATCTGTTTCTTTTCATTTTCTTCATACATAAAGTGAAGGTACTTCTCATAATCTTGTTGATGGCTGGGGGTAAGATACCTTGCAAAGAATCGGGAGATTGGGTGCTGTAAGATATAATAACATGTGTCAGTCTTATCCAACACTATACAGGATTGATTGTTTGTGGTAAATACATTCCTGGCAATGCAACAGTATACGTCACATGTCAACGACTCAAAAAAAGCTTTAAAGACTAAAATCAAATAATGAAAGGTAAAAAACATAAGTAATAAATAACATAGAACTTTCGTGTAAACCATTTAAACGTTAATAGATAAAACTCATAGCTTGTGTAGGTCGGTTCCTCCACGAAAGAGAGGACATCCCCTCCCACACTACCCTCCCCAGCACCAAAGAGAGACGGTAAGACCAGTTGCCCCCCCCCCCCCACTGGGAGTGGTGCTTACAACGAAGATCTCTAAGAGTGGTTCACTGCACCAGGATGTGTCAAACAGTTGATGGGACCAGGCAGTCATCACAATAGGGGGGGGAGGGGGGGGGTCCTCTACATATAATAATAAAAAAATAAAAGTATTTGGCCAATACAGAGGTGGGCCAAAACAGTTTCCTGGCAGCGTGAGTCTCTGATATCGTGGATGTCGCAGAGCTTGTTTGCTCCGACAGCATCCTACCTGCATTGCCAACTCAAGTGGATGGCAGCTCTTATTACTGGCTTCATATCAAAGGAAAGTAGAGGGGAATAATGTGCCACAGGCAAAAAGCACCTGCTTTTGCCACAGCATCAGCATGTTCATTCCCCTTCTCCCCCATATGGGCCAGAACCCATAAAAAATTTTAAAATATCTACAACTAAGGAGAGGGAGATAAGACACTAGCTAAGGCCTGGAGAGTGCTACGAGAATCACTAAAAATTTTAAAATTGCTTTGAGGTTGGGTAAAAATAATTTTGAAGGTAAGTAAAATACCCAAAAGCTCTACAGTAAAAATAGATGCCAAGCAGGGAGACTAACGTCCCAACAGAATTTGGGAAAGTCCACCCCAAAACCCACCCAACCCCTGCATCTGACT
Organism: Homarus americanus; assembly: GCF_018991925.1. NCBI lineage: Eukaryota > Metazoa > Arthropoda > Malacostraca > Decapoda > Nephropidae > Homarus > Homarus americanus. Next base: position 11,590,239 of record NW_024737097.1, read on the forward strand.
TAGAGCCATTGGTGTAAACAGGGATGGTCCCACTGAGAGGAGGCATGCTCTAATAAAAGAGAATGAACCACACAGGGTAGCAGTAAGTCCTTCCTTACATTAAAATACTGACAAACTTAAACTTTAGGGTGAATCCAAAGAGTGGCACTAGGGAACCACATGATGCATACCTGAATAGGAGGAAGACTAAGAATATTCACAACCTCGCCTACCCTGAAGCAGAAAGGTCATGGGAGACTTGAATGCCGAGTCTAGTGTGGGGACAGTCTCGTCAACTACCCAAGAGTTGGTTACAGACTGCGGAAGGTGGAGGCAAACCAACACTGGACTTGAAGATACTGACGTTGAAGATCAAGGGGTAGCTCATCAGCATCAACTAGTAGACTTGGGATTGGTGAAGACTTGACGGCACCGGTCATCAGGCGCACCCCAGCATGATGAATAAAGTTCAGTGTATTGAGTCTAGCTTCAGTGGCTGAGGGGTACACCGCACACCCATAATCCAGTTTGGGTCTAATTAGCATGTGGTAAAAGTGTAGCATAGCTCCCCTGTCAGGACCCCGCGACGTTTGCCCCCAAAACTCTCAATAACTTGAGAGCACGCTGGAAAGACTCCTTGAGGTAACGAATATGTGGCTGCCACATAAGCCAATTGTCGAAGATAATACCCAGGAAATGGGTCTCTGTGATACACTGCACACAACAACCATAGAGCAATAGACCAGGATCTAGGTGAACACCTCGAAGGCAGCAGAAATGCACGACAATGGTCATCAAGGGAGGAAATCTGAAACCATGCTCTGTGGTCCGATGTGAAACTTTGTCTAGTGCAAGTTGCACGCGACATTCAGCTACTGACATGTGGGAAGCTGCATACCATATGGCCAAGTCGTCTACACGCAATGAGACTGATACACCCCCTGGAACCACTGTTGCCACACCATTTATTGCAATGACAAATAGTCACACTCAAGACACTGCCCTGGGGAACACCGCCCTCCTGAATATGTGGTGCTGACATTTTGTGGCAATGCAAACCATAGTGAGTGGTGTTGGGGGTGTGTGGGTGGTGTTTGAGGGTGTGTGGGTGGGGTTTGAGGGTGTGTGGGTGGGATTTGAGGGTGTGTGGGTGGTGTTGGGGGTGTGTGGGTGGTGTTTGAGGGTGTGTGGGTGGTGTTTGAGGGTGTGTGGGTGGTGTTTGAGGGTGTGTGGGTGGTGTTGAGGGTGTGTGGGTGGTGTTGGGGTGTGTGTGTGGTGTTGAGGTGTGGGTGGTGTTTGAGGGTGTGTGGGTGGTGTTGGGGTCTGTGGGTGGTGTTGGGGAGTGTGTGGGTGGTGTTTGAGGGTGTGTGGGTGTGGTTGGGAGTGTATGGGTGGTGTTGGGGGTGTGTGGGTGGTGTTGATGTGTGGGTGGTGTTTGAGATTGGGTGGTGGTTGGGGGTTGTGTGGTGTTGAGGTGTGTGGGTGGTGTTGGGGTGTGTGGTGGTGTTGGGGTGGGTGGTGTTGGGGTTGTGTGGGTTGGTGGTTTGGGTTGTGTGGTTGGTGTTGGTGGGTTGGGGTTGGTGTGGTTGATGGTGGGGTTGGGGTTGTTGTTGGTTGGTGTTGGGTTGTTGGTTGGTTGTTTGAGTTGTTAGTTGATTGGAGTTGTTCGTGATGTTTGAGGTTGTGTGGTTGTTGGGTTGTGGTTGATTGTTTGAGGTTGATTGTTTGGGGGTTAGATTGGTTTGAGTTGATGACGGGTGGTGTTTGGGGTGTTGTGGGTGTTGGTGTGGGTGGTGTTGAGGGGTGTGTGGGTGGTGTGTAGGTTGGGTTGGTGTTTGGCAGGGTGTGGTTAGGTTGGGGCAGTTATTGTGGGTGTGTTTGAGGTGTGTGGGTTGGTGTTTGGGTGTGTGGGTGGTGTTGGGTGTGTGGGTGGTGTTGGGGGTGTGGTGTTGAGTGTGTGGGTGGTGTTTGGGGTGTGTGGGTGGTGTTGTGGGTGTGGGTGGGGTTGGGTGTGTGGGTGGGGTTGGGGGTGTGTGGGTGGTGTTGGGGTGTGCGGGTGGGGTTGGGGGGTGTGGGGTGGTGGTGAGGTGTGTGTGGTGTTTGAGGTGTGGTGGGTGGTGTTGTGGGTGTGTGGGTGGTGTTGGGTGTGTGGGTGGGGTTGGGGTGTGTGGGGTGTTGGGGTGTGTGGGTGGTGTTGGGGTTAGTGTGGTTGGTGTTGGGGTGTGTGGTGGTGTTGAGTTGTGTGGGTGGTTTGAGGGTGTGTGTGGGTGGTGTTTGGGGGTGTGTGGGTGGTGTTGGGGTGTGTGGGTGGTGTTTGGGGGTGTGTGCGTGGTGTTTGGGGTGTGGGGGTGGTGTTGGGCGTGTGTGGTGTTGGGGTGTGTGGGTGGTGTTGGGGTGTGTGGGTGGGGTTGGGGTTGTGTGTGTGTGGTGTTTGGGGTGTGTGGGTGGTGTAGGTGTGGGTGTGGTGTTTGGGCGTGTGTGGGTGGTGTTTAGAGTTATTGATTGGTGTTTGAGTTGTTAGTAGTTGGTGTTTGAGGTGTGGGGTGGTGTTGGGGTGTGTGGGTTGGTGTCAGTTGTTGGTAGTTGGTGTTTGGGGACGTGTGGGTGGGGTGTTTGGAGGTGTGGGGTGTTGGTGTGTGGGTGGGGTTGGGGTGTGTGTGGTGTTTGAGGGTGTGTGTGGTGTTGAGGGTGTGCAGTGTTGAGGGTGTGTGGGTGGTGTTGAGATTGTGTGGGTGGGGTGTGTGGGTGGTGTGTCAGGGTGGTGTGGGTGGTGTGTGAGGGGTGTGTAGATTGGTGTGAGGTGTGTGGGTGGTGTGTGCAGTGGCGTTTGGGGTTGTGTGGGTGGTGTTGAGGTGTGGTAGTTGGTGTTAAACTGTGTTCATGTGTTTGAAGTTATTATTGGTGGTGTTGAGAGTTATTATTAGTTGGTGTTTGGGGATGTGTGGGTGTTTGATTGTTAGTAGATTGGTGTTGGGGTGTGCGAGGTGGCGTTGGGGAATTGTGTGTGGGTGGTGTTGAGGGTGTGTGGGTGGTGTTGGGGGTGTGTGGGTGTTGGAGTTGTGTGGTGTTGGGGTGTGTGGGTGGTGTTGGGGTGTGTGGGTGGGGTTGGGGTGTGTGTATGATGTTGGAGGTGTGTGGTGTTTAAGAGTTAGTGTGGGTGGTGTTGGGGTTAGTGGGTGGGTGTTGGGGTGGTAGATTGGTGTTGGGGTTGTGTGGGTGGGGTTGGGGAGTGTGTGTGTGGTGTGGGTGTGTGTTAGATTGGGGTTGGGGTGTGTGGGTGGTGTTTGGAAGGTGTGTGGGATGTGTTTGCAGAGGTGTGTGGGATGTGTTTGAAGGTGTGTGGGTGATGTTGGGGATGTGTGGGTGGTGTTGGGGTGTGTGGTGTGTTTGAGGGGTGTGTGGGTGGTGTTGGGGTGTGTGGGTGGTGTTGGGGGTGTGTGGGTGGGGTTGGTGTGTGTGTGATGTTGGGTGTGTGGGTGGTGTTTAAGAAGAATTGTGTGGGTGTGGTGTTTGGGGGTGTGTGTGGTGTTTGAGGGTTGAGGTGTGTGGGTGGTGGTAAGCTGTGTTCATGTGTGTTTGAGGGTGTGTGGGTGGTGTTGGGGGTGTGTGGGTGGTGTTTGAGGGTGTGTGGGTGGTGTTTGAGGGTGTGTGGGTGGTGTTTGAGGTGTGTGGGTGGTGTTTAGGGGTGTGTGGGTGGTGTTGGGGTGTGTGGGTGGTGTTGGGGTGTGTGGGTGGTGTTGGGGGTGTGTGGGTGGTGTTTCAGGGTGTGTGGGTGGTGTTGAGGGTGTGTGTGTGTGGTGTTTGAGGTGTGTGGGTGGTGTTATGGGTGTGTGGGTGGTGTTGGGGTGTGTGGGTGGGGTTGGGGTGTGTGGGTGGGGTTGGGGGTGTGTGGGTGGTGTGGGGTGTGTGGGTGGTGTTGAGGGTGTGTGGGCGGTGTTGAAGGTGTGTGGGTGGTGTTTGAGGGGTGTGTGGGTGTTTGAGGGGTGTGGGTGTGGGGTGTGTGCGTGGTGTTTGGGGTGTGGGGGTGGTGTGAGCGTGTGTGGGTGGTGTTGAGGGGTGTGTGGGTGGTGTTGGGCGTGTGTGGGGTTGGGGGTGTGTGTGGTGTTTGGGGTGTGTGGGTGGTGTTATGGGTGGTGTTTGAGCATGTGGGTGGTGTTGAGGTGTGTGGGTGGTGTTTGAGGGTGTGGGTGGTGTTTGAGGGTGCATGGGTGGTGTTTGGGGGTGTGGGGTAGTGTTGGGGGTGTGTGGGTGGGTTGGGGGTGTGTGGGTGGGGTTGGGGTGTGTGGGTGGGTTGGGGTGTGTGCGTGGTGTTTGAGGTTGTGTGTGGTGTTGAGGGTGTGTGGGTGGTTGGGGTGTGTGGGTGGTGTTGGGGGTGTTGGGGGTGTTGGAGGTTGTGTGGGTGGTGTTGGGGGTGTGTGGGTGGTGTTGGGGGTGTGTGGGTGGTGTTGGGGGTGTGTGGGTGTTGAGGGTGTGTGGGTGGTGTTGAGGGTGTGGGTGGTGTTGAAGTTGTGTGGGTGGTGTTAAGGTGTGTTCGTAATGTTTGAGGTATGTGGGTGGTGTTGGGGTGTATGGGTGGTGTTTGAGGGTGTGTGGGTGGTGTTTGAGGTGTGTGGGTGGTGTTGAGGTGTGTGGGTGGTGTTTGAGGTGTGTGGGTGGTGTTTGAGGGTGTGTGGGTGGTGTTGGGGTGTGTGGGTGGTGTTGGGGGTGTGTGTGTGGTGTTGAGGGTGTGTGTGTGGTGTTTGAGGGTGTGTGGGTGGTGTTGTGGGTGTGTGGGTGGGGTTGGGGGTGTGTGGGTGGTGTTGAGGGTGTGTGGGTGGTGTTGAGGGTGTGTGGGTGGTGTTTGGTGTGTGGGTGGTGTTTGAGGGTGTGTGGGTGGTGTTTGAGGGGTGTGTGGGTGGTGTTGAGGGTGTGTGGGTGGTGTTTGAGGTGTGGGTGGTGTTTGAGGGTGTGTGGGTGGTGTTTGAGGGTGTGTGGGTGGTGTTTGGGGGTGTGTGGGTGGTGTTTGAGGGTGTATGGGTGGTGTTTGGGGGTGTGAGGTGGGGTTGGGGTGTGTGCGTGGTGTTTGAGGGTGTGTGTGGTGTTGAGGTGTGGGTGGTGTTGGGGGTGTGTGGGTGGTGGTTGGGGTGTGTGGGTGGTGTTTGAGGGGTGTGTGGGTGGTGTGTGGGGTGTGTGGGTGGTGTTTGGGGTGTGTGGGTGGTGTGTGGGGTGTGCATGTGGCGTTGGGGTATGTGGGTGGTGGGGTTTGTGGGTGGTGTTGGGGGGTGTGTGTGTGGGGTTGGGTGTGTGTGAGTGGGGTTGGGGTGTGTGGGTGGTGTTTGAAGGTGTGTGGGATGTGTTTGAAGGTGTGTGGGTGATGTTGGGGATGTGGGTGGTGTTGGGGTATGTGTAGTGGTGTTTGGGGTGTGTGGTTGGTGTTGGGGTGTGTGGGTGGTGTTGGGGGTGTGTGGGTGGGGTTGGGAGGTGTGGATGGTGTTGAGGGTGTGTGGGTGGTGTTGGGAGTGTGGATGGTGTTGGGGTGTGTGCGTGGTGTTTGAGGGTGTGTGTGGTGTTGGGGTGTGTGGGTGGTGTTGAGGGTGTGTGGGTGGTGTGTGGGGTGTGTGGGTGGTGTGTGGGGTGTGGGTGGGGTGGGGTTGTTGGGTGGTGTGTGAGGGTGTGTGGGTGGTGTGTGGGGTGTGTGGGTGGTGTGTGGGGTGTGTGGGTGGTGTGTGGTGTGTGGGTGGTGTGTGGGGTGTGGGTGGTGTGTGTGAGGGTGTGTGGGTGGTGTTGGGGTGTGTGGTGTGGTGTTGGGGTGTGCAGGCGCTGGGGTATGTGGGTGGTGTTGGGGTGTGTGTGTGGGGTTGGGTGTGGGGGGTGGGGTTGGGGTGGTGTTTGAAGGTGTGTGGGATGTGTTTGAAGGTGTGTGGGGATGTGTTTGAAGGTGTGTGGGTGGTGTTGGGGGTGTGTGGGTGGTGTTGGGGTGTGTGGGTTGTGTTGAGGTGTGTGGGTTGTGTTGGGGTGTGTGGGTGTGTTGAGTTGGTGGTGTTGGGCGTGTGTGGTGGTGTTGGGGTGTGGGTGGGGTTGGGGAGTGTTGGGTGGTGTGTGGGGTGGTGTTTGGGGTGTGTGGTGTTGGGGAGTCTGTGGGTGGTGTTTGAGGGTGTGTGGGTGGTGTTGGGAGGTGTGGATGGTGTTGGGTGTGTGGGTGGTGTTTGAGGGTGTGTGGGTGGTGTTGGGAGAGTGTGGATGGTGTTGAGTGTGGGTGGTGTTTGAGGGTGTGTGGGTGGTGTTTGAGGGTGTGTGGGTGGTGTTTGAGGGTGGTGTGAGGGTGTGTGGGTGGTTTGGGGTGTGGGTGGTGCTGGGGTGTGTGGGTGGTGTTTGGGGGTGTGTCGTGGTGTTTGAGTTCGTGGTGTTTGAGGTGTGTGGGTGGTGCTGAGGTGTGTGGTGGTGTTGGGGATGTTTGGGTGGTGTTGGGGTTGTGTGGGTGGTGTTTGAGGGTGTGTGGGTGGGATTGGGTGTGTGGGTGGGGTTGGGTGTGTGGGTGGGGTTGGTGTGTGGGTGGGTTGGGTGTGTGGGTGGGTTGGGATGTGTGGGTGAGGTTGGGGTGGGATTGGGGTGTGTGGGTGGGGTTGGTGTGTGGGTGGGGTTGGGGCGTGTGGGGTGAGGTTGGGGTGGGATTGGGGTGTGGGGTTGGGGTGTGTGGGTGGATTTGGGGTGTGGGTGGGTTTGGGGTGTGTGGGTGGGTTGGGGTGTGTGGGTGATGTGGGGTGTGTGGGTGATGTTGGGGGTGTGGGTGATGTTGGGGGTGTGGGTGGGGGGCGTGGGTGGGGTTGGGGTGTGGGGTGTGTGGGTGATTGTGAAAAGGGGGCAAATGAGTGGCCTCCAGAGCCCCCAAAATATTGATAAAGTCCACAACCTCTTTCCCCCAAAATTGTCTGGACTTTCAATGATTTACTGTAATTATTAGTTTATGTTTTGTTACCTGTTTTATAAGTTAATGGATTAATTGCCTGGAATTTTTCAAGAACATAAGCACCATGTTAACAGAGGGCTGACTAAACTGTATTAGTTTTGTGCCATTTTAGTTCACACGCTAAAAAGTAAATTTTCAATGTAACTTCCATTCCTGTAAAATATAAAACATTTTCTTTGGGTCCATGCAACATGAGATTTTTGGATCTATATGGTAGGTCTTGGGTAACATAACATAGATAACCTAAGACCCAAGAAATCAGAAAATTCAACAAACTGGTTCAATCTTGGTCCAAGGGTACTGGAGTTGAGGGACTATATCTGTACGGTTACCCTAGATAACTCTAAATTTGATATAATTCAGAATGACAGTAAAATAATTGAGAATAAATGAAATTTTAATTCTTTTTTACATAATTCACAATATTCTGAGTTATGAAAATGCAATCTCGGAATGGCGAAACACGTGCAACCAATGCAGGATGTGTGGGAGGCTCTACCCCTATTCCGCTCCCCCATACCCCAATCAGTGTGATAATTCCAGTTCAAGAAATATTTCTTCCCTTTAGGTTTTTGACAATATTTTTTTTCTTGCACGTTCTATATGAAAGATTTTGTGCATATAACAGAGACCAAAAAAAATTAAGAAAATTGCATACTCCTATGTCTACCCGAAATGACGGTAAACCCTCCATAACTCGGCACATATGGGGCTCTGGCCTTGCCGAGTTATCCCAAATTCTTACTTATCAAGGCACTTCTTCCCTCCTACAAAAAAATAAAAATAAGTAAAATTATCAACCCATGTACAAGGTCTGTCCAAAAAAAAAAATTTTTTTTTTTAAATAGTGCGCCAACGAGCCGGCACAGCGTGCTGGCGATGGGAGCACTGTATAGCGGTGACCTTGACCTTTAGTCTTACACTAGCCGCATCATGCCACGTCAATTAGTCATCAAGCTACACATGCTAGAGTGAACGTGTGTTTAGTGCACTTGGCGATTTGTTGCAAGTTGAACAAAGAAGGATCTTGAAGAGCAACGTGTTTGCGTGAAATTGTTTCAAATTGGGAAAACTTTTAAGGAGACTTTTCAAATGTTGCAACAGGTTTATGGGAAGGATTGTTTGAGCCGTATGCAATGTCACGTGTGGTACCAGCATTTCAAAAGGGGAAGAACATCCACCGAAGACGATTCCAAATCTGGACGTCAGAGTCGCTCAAAGGTGGAGTGATGTTGATCGTCTTTTTTGATTGGAAGGGCGTCGTTCATCATGAGTTTGTTCCACGTGGTCAGACAGTCAATAAAGAGTTTTACTTGGAGGTCCTGAAGCATTTGAGGGAGGCAGTGCGAAGGAAGAGGCCTGAGGCGTGGACAAACAAGACCTGGATGCTGCACCGTGACAATGCACCTGCTCACACGTCGCTCCTTATCCGTGACTTTTTGGCAAAGCACGAGACGACTATCGTCCCCCAGCCACCCAGCACTCCGGATTTGGCCCCTGCGGACTTATTTTTGTTCCCAAAGTTGAAATCCACCCTGAAAGGTCGCCGATTTCAAAAGATAGAAGAGATAGAAGAAAATTCGCCACGAGACCTGCACACCATCCCTCAAAACGCATTATAGAACTGGAAAAAAACGTTGGGAGCGGTGTATCAACAGTGGAGGGGAGCACTTTGAAGGAGACAAGTCTGATCAAGTTGTAAGTAAACAATAAATTTGTTTTTTAAAAAGTTCGGTTTCTTTTTGGACAGTCCTACTATGTTGTACATGTAATTACTAAGTGTAAAAAAGTAACTTACCAGCACTGCAGGCGAGGAATGAGGCATCACAGCAGGCGACACAGAGGCATGGTAGGAGATGCAAGGGGCCAGATATGCCGAGATTTTCCCAGATAATTTTATAATTTTCCGCTCTCAATGCTAACTACCGCCCACATAAGAAATGTTTATTCTTTATGTTTTTTAACTTATAATAATTTTGGGGAGCACAATTATGCATGAAATATTGTGCAAGCATATACCAGTTAGACAAAAAAAAAATTAAATAAATAAATAAATTACGTATGTCTACCCGAAATTACGGACTGAAAAATAACTGCTCTCAATGCTTACTCTGGCGTCCTCTCTCTTGCACTGGTTCAGCCCCCATCACCTCTGAGACCTTCCACATGGCACCACAAGCTTGAATTGTCCTTATCCTTCACCTGCAGTGCTGGTAAGCACTAATTTTTGGGCAAGTTTTCTGATTATGGTAGGCTATTTTGGCCAAAAAATTGGGCATTGGGGGTGAGGCGAAAGACCAGGAGAAAAGTGCCTTAATAACTCAGAATAGTTAAAGCCCCATATATTGCGAATAATCAAAGGTTTATTGTAGAGTATTACATGAAACTGCTGAATACAGACTAAGAAATATGTTTGCATAAAACGTTTCCAACATGGCCTTATGGTTATGAATCTGGGTGTATCCAAGGAACAGATACCAGATATGTACAAAGCACAAATAAAAAACTTACTAAATTATTTACTGTAATATTAAACAATAAAAAAAATTACAGGTTTCATGAACTACATGAATGCTATGATTACACAGTTCACCTTGAACATAAGGTGTGGATGTGGATACCAATGACTAAAGAATGAAATATGAGAAGTACAGGAGCTTAGGGAATCATTGGTAAGGTACATACAAGTGACTGTCAAGAAAGAATGAAAATATAAACTGCATAAGAAATATAGTGTACTTTTTTATTTCTTTAACCACAGACTAACAATACAGAATAACAAGTTTTATAAAACTATAAAGGGAAAACAAAAACCACTTTCTCTTACTGAATAATACTCCCAGTTTTTAGGAGTATAGTTTTCAGGGATGGGAGACAGCTGTGCAGGACCAATAAACACATTAGCAGCAAACACTAATGCTCCAAGGGGTATGGCACCAAGCATGACATAGAAGTGAAACATGTCCTTGAACTTGTGCCACTGCCAGCGAGAAGGAGTAATTACCATCTTCCGAGGGCCATGCCCCATTTCTCGTTGGACTGAAAAGAATGATGAAACTTAACTAAATTCCAGAACAAAATAACTGTGGAGTAAGGTAATACCAAAAAAGCATACATAAAAAACACTAATGTGGCTATGGCCATATTCCTGTTTATTATCTTTGTTCAACAAAATATTTTGGAACTACTGTACAGTAATTTGTCAACTTGGTTTCTTTTAAAAAAGATTTAACCTCAATATTAGCACAAGTAGAAATCTCGTAAAATAAACACCTACTATATAAATTTTAAAAATAAGGAAGAATTCCACAAGTTGTATCTGTACAGGTATTTCAAGAGAGGCAAAAACTATATTCTAATTACATGGTACAAATATTTTTTAGTTTTTTAGTCTATTTCTATGTTCATAAATCACCTGTAGTGGGCAGAGCATGAAGGATGAAGGAAATTGAGGGTAAAATATAGTGAAAAAATAATATGATACTAAAATGATGTCTTTACGTTCTTTATATGTGAAGAAATTACCGTATTTACCGGCATAAAAGACCCACCACCGCATAAGACGTACCACCCCTATTTTACAAGGATATTTTGTGTGAAATTTTTTTTGGTACATTTCATCATACAATTACTGAAAGTGATTTAAAAGTGGTTTTGTAGGGGAAAATATGATTTTGTGCATGTAAATACAATATATACTGGAATCAAGTAGGAAATTATATACAGTGGTCCCTCGGTTAACGA